>NW_024070210.1:82497793-82993904 GCF_014754425.2 Oryx dammah | reverse complement strand
CAAATTCTTTGGGGGAGTTAGAAATTATTAGTATAGTGGGTTGGTTAGGAATTATATTGGTGAAGGGTTTTTCATTTGTTGTGTCAATAATTGCTGCTAATTCTCTCCCCTGGGTGGGACAAGGATGTTTCAGGTCAAACCTCTCTGCTGACAGACTAGCTTGTGTGACAGGATTATCCATACTCCTGCCACATGATTGTTTACTACCTCTTAACAATAAACAGCACAGAGAGTTTTGGAGAATTTTGAGAGTCTTAATTAGCATAGGGCTTTTCTCATTGTTGAGTCAATGATTGCCGCCAGGCCTCCATATCCTTAGGCACCTGGGAATATATTAATCAATGTATTTGGAATATAGAAAAGGAAATATAGTAGTTTTTGATGTTAGCAATACTAGACTTTTTGAGTTAATGGATTTTCTCTTTTGTAATAGATCACTGCACTTTGTTATAAATCACTGTGTCCTTGCTATGTAAAAATGTAACTTTATCACTAACTTAAGACTAAATAGATCTTAAGGGGAGCATTGGTGAAAGGATTTTCATTTGTTGCTAAATCTCCATATTCCCTGCCCTTATAATGAATATAACTAGCATATAGGAGAAATAAGCATTAACCTTTAAGCATATAGGAGAAATAAGTATTAACCTTTAAGATTAATCATGTTAACCTTGGGTTAGATAGATTCCTTTCTTGATTGTAACTCACTACACCCTCACCCTATAGGAATGTAACTTTATTTGGAGGGTGGTGCCTGGTTTAAGAAAAAACACCCTTGGAAAAAATAAGTTTTTTGGTTATCAGAAAGAAAGGATCATAAAATGTCAGCAGGTCTCATTCATGGCCAGAAGATGTAAAATCCCGAAGACCTTTTTATGTGAAGCACCTGATTTTGGTAAAGGTCAGGAGTGCTGACCCCCGCATGACTCTGTATTCATCCCTATGTGCAACAAAAGGTATATAAGCAAACCCCAAAATAAAGGAATCAGATCAGTTTCTGGAAAGACTGATTCCCCCATGTCGCTTTTTTCTTGCTCCCATTTTTTCTGGCTGAATTCCCATCTGGAGCATGGATGCTATTCCACGTAATCCAAGTTATTCAGCCTCTTTTTCTCCACTAATCCTCCTACTACACTATCCGTTTCTAATCTCTCTATATATCTGTAATTAAATATGTATTTTTCCAAAGCCGCCGACGCCATCCCCCCACCTTCGAATCACCCTGGATCCACCGGGGCTGGACCCCGGCAAATAGGGATATGTCAAAGGGACATAGGAACCAACTGAGAGAGCTTCCAACAGCCAAAACTGGAACAAATTGAACAATAAAAAATAAATAAAGATGTACTGGATTATAACCCAAAGAATAAAATGAAATGTCTATGGATAGAAACCCAACACAAATAAATAAACAAGAAAAAGACAACCTTCCTTGGAAGAAGAATTCTAATTAATTTATGTAGATACTATGCCCTCAGTGAGAGGAAACTGAACTTCCACTCCCTCAGTATGGGCTGCACATAATGACTTCCCCCCTAAAGAGTTCAGTGTGGAAGGAAGGGGAGAGAAGAGTAACTCCACACTGGAGGAGCCTAACAAACACTGCTTTAGTCAGGGGATCAAGGTCAACTTTCAACAACGGTGTCATGTTCATTAATAGTATGTACTGTAATCCTAGTCATGAGAAAAATCAGATAGATTCCAATACAGGATCAGCCTGCAGAGTAACAGGTCAGTGCTCCTCAAAACTGTCAAGGTTATCAAAAATGTCACAGCCAAGAGGAGCCTAAGGAGACCTGACAACTAAATGTCATGTGATATCTTGGATGGGGTCCTGGAATTGAAAAAGGGCATTAGATAAGAACTAAAGAACTCTGGGTAAAATATTGAGTTAGTAAGAATATATCAATATTCGTTCATTAATTGTAAAAAATATGCTAATTCATGATGTTAATAATAGAGGAAACTTGGTGTGGAGCATGTGGGAACTCTGAACTGTCTTCTCAGTTTTTCTGTAAATCTGAAGGTGTTCTAAAAAATAATGTATGTTAAACAAAACAAGATGTTATTTGAAGGGCTTGCAGTAATCCACTGGTTTCTGTCTCTCCTCAGTTTTGAGAGTGTTTGCTGCCTCGCCGACTCCACTTCTCTCTCAGACATCACCTTTGATGGCAATCCCATAGCTCAAGAGTCATGGTACAAGCACACAATCCTTCAGAATATGACGCAGCTGCGCCAGCTAGACATGAAGAGAATCACAGTGAGTGAGAACTCTTCTCAAGTGCTCGCCGTATTGGTTTACTTAGCGTGGGCTAGGAAATTAGAGTGCATAATCTTTGCTTAAAATGCTGATTTTTAACCAACTATGGATTATCATGACTATATACTTCATAATTATAATGACAAACTTTCTTTTTTACCTCCTACCCGTATTCCCAATTTCATTGAATTAAGTTCCTAGCTTTCTGTTTAAATTAATCATCATGCTTGTTTTTCATTCTTGCTTAATATCCAACTAACAGTTTACTTTGGAATAGATGTGTAAGGATTTCATTGGTAAGTTACATAGTATAATGGCTAAGATAGGTGCTGGAGCCAGACTGCTTGAGTCTGAATCCTGGCTTAACCATTTTCTAGTCGTATGACCTTTGACAATTTACTTAACCTTTCTATCTAATTTTCCTCAAAGTAAAATGGGGATCATAAGTATGTCATAAGATTGTTGTCAGGATAAAAGTAAGTACTAAACCTTAGAACAGTGTGAATCTTCCAGGAAACATAATATGCAGCTATTATTATTATTCCTTTTGATGCTATATTTCTCGAAGTATCTCCTTTTCTATTCATTCTATCTCCATGGTAGACATTGTCCATAGTAGGAGTTTTGATATGGCTCCTGAGCTAAGTGAAATGCTGCTTAGAGTGCTCCTCCTTTTAGGTGTACAATGCACACAAGCATGCTTTAGCCTCTAAGAAGTTCTGTAATAAAGAAACTTGCCTGAATTCATTTTGTTGCATCCCAAATTTATTGGAACAGAAAATATCTGTTAGTGATCTCAGTTTGATAATCTCTGACCTAGAAAAATATCCTAAACCTCCACTGTTTTCTTACTTTTAGACTGTGCTAATTTTATGTGGATTTTTTTTTCTTTTTTTTTTTTGGTCCATATCCTGTGTCTGCTGTTTTCTTAGTTCTCCAGCCAGGGATTGAACTTGTACCTTCAGCAGTGAAAGCACAGAGTCCTAACCACTGGAAAGCCAGCAAATTCCCTGATGTGGATTCTGAGTGATCACTTAGGTTTATTCAGTTGCCAGTTGACTCATTGCCTGTCCACTGGTTTCACAGTGTGTGCCATTCACATTTCTGCCTTTTATTTTTGGGGCTCCAAAATCACTGCAGATGGTGATCGCAGCCATGAAATTAAAAGATGCTTACTCCTTGGAAGGAAAGTTATGACCAACCTAGATAGCATATTGAAAAGCAGAAGAGACATTACTTTGCCAACAAAGGCCCGTCTAGTCAAGGCTATGTTTTTTCCAGTGGTCATGTATGGATGTGAGAATTGGACTGTGAAGAAGGTTGAGCACCAAAGAACTGATGCTTTTGAACTGTGGTGTTGGAAAAGACCCTTGAGAGTCCCTTGGACTGCAAGGAGATCCAGCCAGTCCATCCTAAAGGAGATCAGTCCTGGGTATTGGAAGGACTGATGTTGAAGCTGAAAACTCCAGTACTTTGGCCACCTCATGTGAAGAGTTGACTTATTGGAAAAGACCCTGATGCTAGGAGGGATTGGGGGCAGGAGGAGAAGGGGACGACAGAGAATGAGATGGCCGGATGGCATCACCGACTCGATTGACATGAGTTTGGGTAAACTCCGGGAGTTGGTGATGGACAGGGAGGCCTGGCATGCTGTGATTCATGGGGTCGCAAAGAGTCGGACACGACTGAGCAACTGAAATGCACTGAACTGAACTGAATATTATGGACATCACGGTGGCTAATAGGCAAAGTGTTGATGAATTCGTAAACACTAGGAATCTCCTAGGGTTCCAACTCTGTCTCTGCTCCAGCGTGTAGCAAAGGTTCTTTGTCTTCTCAGTTTGTTTGGATCTATACTGGCCACTCTGTCTCATACTTTTGCTCTTATCTTCTTGTCTGTCTTAGTTAAGGATCTTTAGTACTCTTTTCTTGTTGGGGTTGCAGTGAACAGGGTGAGAAATGAAGCTGACCCATTTATATAAATTAGTAATTATATGTTGTGTTTCTCATAGTAAATTTATGTCAGTCTTGTCTACTCAGCTGATGTATGTGGTCCTTAAGGGCAGAAACCATTCTTCATCTTCCTTGCCTGATACATGGAGTTGTTTTATACATGTTTATTTTCTTTCCTTCTCTATCTCATACAATGCTGAGAATACAGTAATATTCAGTAAAGACTTTTGGGTTGAGTAAAATTTACCCTTTCCATGCCTTAAATAAAAGGAAAGTTGTATTCGTTGTTTAGTCATAGTCATGTCCAACTCTTTGCGACCCCATGGACTGTAACCTGCCAGGCTTCTCTGTCCATGGAATTTTCCAGGCAAGAATACTAGAATGGGTAGCCATTCCCTTCTCCAGGGGCTCTTCTGGACCCAGGGATCAATAGGCTTCCCTGGTGGCTCAGACAGTAAAGAATCTGCCTGTGATGCAGGAGACCTGGGTTTGATCCCTGGGTCAGAAAGATCCCTTGGAGAAGGGAGTAGCGATCCACTCCAGTATTCTTGCCTGGAGAATTCCATGGAGAAAAGAGCCCGGTGGGCTACAGTCCATGGGGTCGCAAACAATCTAACACAACTGAGCACTTAACACTTTTCACTTTCATGTCTGAAATAAGGGAGAACAAACAACACTATCTATAATCACTGTCCTTGTACATTCCCTAGAATGTGCTTGCTGGGTAAGGAGATGAGGAAAATCCCCTGGGATGGGAGAGGGCCAGCTCTTCTGCTAAATATAGAGCAGCAATCCTTGCACATCTGTTCCTCCACTGTTAATTTTAGAAATTAAAAAATTTTTAATGGAAATAATCTCAAAGTTACAAAATAGTTGTAAGTACAGTACAAAGAACTTTGTTTTATTGAATGATTTGAGAATAAGCTGCTAACTCAATTCCCCAACTGCTCTGAATACTTAATGGTAAATCTTGCAAGCAAAGACATTATCTCATGTAAACACAGCATAACCAACACTGTCAAGAAATAAACATTGAATGATTGCTAGTGTCTAATCCTCACAGCACATTCACATCTTACCAATCATATTAATACTGTTTTGTGGAGCAGAGTGACCCAGTTTGGAATTACACACCGCATAGAGGCACATTTTGTTTGCAGGTGTCTGTTGCCACCATATTTCCTGAACAGTGTCCTAGTCTTTCCTTGACTTCATGACTGACATTTATGAAGATTACATGTCAGTTATTTTATAGACTGACCCTTAATTCAGGTTTTAGTTGATGTTTCCTAATGATCAATTAATAGTTATAGCTTTTTGGCCTAAATATCACACCAGTGATTTTGCATTTCTCTTATTGTATCCTGTTGAGTGTTCTGCAATGTATATGTATATCTTTATTGATGTTGTTTACTTTAAGATGGTGTCTGCGCGGCTTCTGCATGTGAAATTATTCCCATTCCCTTTTCTTTTGGTGTTCTGAGGTTCAATTTCCAATGTGGAGGGCAGGGTTTCTCACACCTCCAGTAAGAAATTCTCAGAGCACCAGCTCAGTGTTCAAGAATTCAATTTGGACACCATCCACCTGGAGATAGCATCAGATTCCACAGGTTGAGGGCTCAGTCTGGAAAACTGCACATGTACCCTCCCTGCTCTGCCAGATGCCAGTAACAAGTCCAGGTTATTACCTGTACTTCTGACCTACTGGAAGAAACTGTTAGGTTGGCCAAAAAGTTTATTTGGGTTTTTCCATAACAGCTTATGGGAAAACCGGAGTGAAATTTTTGACCAACCTAGTACTTACTAGGTCACCAGTTTATTATAAAATGATATAACTCAGAAACAGCCAGATGAAAGGGATACACAGGGCTTGGTGGGAAGGGACAAAGAGCTTCTGAGCATACCACTCTCCCCAGATGTCCAGGTTTCACCAACCTCGAAGTTCTCTGAACCTGTCCCTTTGGATTTTATGGAGGCTTCATTAAATAGTCATGATTGATTATATCATTGGCTATTGGCAATTGATTAAACCTTCAGCTCCTCTTCTCTGCCTGGAGGTCTGGGGGTGCCATGGAAAGTTCCAATCTTCTTAATTGCTTGGTTGGTTCTCCTGGCAACCAGCCTCCATCGTTAGATGAGATCCAAAAGTCATCTCATTAATGAAACAATAGACACTTTTATCACTCTACACACTTAGGAAATTCCTAGGGTTTGAGGAGCTGTGAACCAGAAACTGGGATGAAGATCAAACATGTATTTCTTACAATAAATCATACTGTCACACTTTTGTAATTCTGTGCCTCATAAAAGTTTCAATTTATTAACTTATTCATATCAGTATAGACTCATGGTATTTTGTCTCACGTTTTGTTTATACCTTTTTAGTAACTTTAATTTGTAAAGAATACACCTTGTAAAAGACTTTCTATAAATCTTTCAACCTGGGCTAGTATTGACAAACAGTAGACCATGAGTAGGCCACCTGTTTTTGTAAATAAAGTTATATTAGAACACAATCATGTCCACTCACTTATGTATTTATATCTGCTTTAATGCTACACTGGCAAAATTGAGTAGTTGTTAAAGAAACTATATAGCCTATGACCCTAAAATATTTACCATCTGGCTGGAAAATTTTATTGATACCAGTTCTGTAGCTACTGTTTTTTAGCTGGAGTGGATTACATAGACACCTCATGAACTTGTGTGTACTGTGGTTATGGTTCCCCAAACTGTGTGCCAAAGATACTGCAGTGAACTCACAGGGGTGTTGTGGAGTATTTTTAATTTTCAAATAAAAGGCAATGAGATTTGGTATCTGTGAGACCCTGAGAAAACTACTAGCTTAAGGTAGTTTACCATCTCAACGTTAGGTCACAATATATTTCTCTCTATGGCATTATATCCTGGCAAAGCTGAGCTTTCAGTGACTGTTGTGATAAACAAATACTAAAATCAGTATAGAGCAGGAAATGAGGGTGACAGTATCCAATATAATTCTCATATTTGAGAAGTTGTGTAATGCCTTACAGATACACACATTTCATTAGTAAGTTATTATAGTTATTCAATAATGATATTTTTATTTAAATTATTATTTTTGAAATGATCCCCTGGTGGCTCAGCTGATAAAAGAATCTGCCTGCAATGAGGGAGACCTAGGTTCGATCCCTGAGTTGGGAAGATCCCCTGGAGCAAGGGAACGGCTACCCACTCCAGTATTCTGGCCTGGAAAATCCCATGGACTGTGTACTACATTGGAGTTGCAAAGAGTCAGATATGACTGAGCGACTTTCACTAAATTGCTAGAACATGAATCTGGTTGTTTGCTAACTACTTAATAAACAGAGCTATAACATATTTCTTCTGACCTAGTGAGTGGTACCATGAAAAATTCCTAAGACAAGTCTTAGGCATCGTAGAGTTTCTGCACTAGGGTGTGTATTAGACTCTAGAGATGACAAGATCAGAATTGCAATTAACAGCCTCAAGTTACTTACAGTCAAGTACAGAGACAGGCATGCAGCCAGATTATAATGCAAAGTGATAAACTAGTTAGATAAAATTGATTGATAAATAGATATGTGCATGTTTATACACGCACACACAGCACCATGATATCAAAGAACAAAACTGTCCTACGTATACTGGAGAAATAGAAAAAATTCCAAAGGAGAAAATACTTGACTTGAGACTTGAAGAGGGCCAGAGACAAAGGAGAATATATCAGTTAGAAAGTATTCTGGAGAGAGAGAAGGCACGCAAAGTGTAGAGGGGTGTGAGGATATAGCAGCTCAGAGCGGTTCAACGTGGCTGAGCACTGAGTGTTCATAGGTGAGAAGAGCAGCAGGATGAGAAGAGATGCATGAGAGCTGAGCCATAAGAAAGAGCTTAGATTTTGTGTTGAATATATTAGGAAACTCTTGAAGAGTTTAAGATACTTAAATTGGATTTGCCTATTGAAAAGGTTTTCTGAGTAGCAGCCCAGAGGACAAATTGGGAAAGATAGGATGAGTGACAAAATGAGAAGCAGGGTTAGTCAGGATAAGAGCTTCTGGGGGGGGTCTGATCTAGAGGAATGGCAAGAGATAATATGGTATCTCAAGATAATGTGAGTTGCTGGCCTCTATTCCTATTTTGCTTTTCTTATCTCTGTTAGGAAGAAGGACTTTTAGTCAGTAAAGAGAAGAAATAGATATTAATAAAGTGAAAATAAAGCATTGGATAGGTGAATAAAAAGTTTGAATCCAGACCTATTCGGGGCTAAAGGTCCTCATGGGGATTCCCAGGTGGCACTAGTAGTAAAGAATCTGCCTGCCGATGCAGGAGACTAAGAGATGCAGTTTTAATCCCTAGGTCAGGAAGATCCCCTGAAGTAGGAAATGGCAACGCGCTCTAGTATTCTTGCCCAGAAAAATTTCATGGACAGAGGAGCCTTGGAGGGCTCAGTCCATGGGGCCACAAAGAGTCTGACACAACTGAGCACAGAGCCTAAAGGACCTCATAGTAAATATTTTAGGCTTTGGGGGATACACAGTCTGTGTTGAAAGCTATTCAGCTCTCTCATTGTAAAGTAAAAGCAGGCAGGAACAATACAGAAAAGTGAGCATGGCTGTGTTCCAATAAAACTTTATTTACAAAAACAGATGGCATGCTGCATTCGATCTGTGGGCTAGAATTTGCCAATCTTTGATCTAAAGCAGTGAATAAATGTAGTGAATAAGTTGCTAGGCCTTTGAAAGTTATATCTGGAGAGCAGTGTAGAATAGTAGAGTAGCTAAAAGGTAAGATAAACTAATCTCTCTTTTTATCTTGGATAGAGAAAATATTGTGGCAAATTATGACAATAAACTTGAATGTAGATTATGAAAGAAATCTAAATTGGATTATTTAGATGATTTGTGAGTACTTAAGGAATTGATCACAAGGAGGCAGTATTAGTTCACTAAAAATAATTTGTGCCAGACAAAATTAGGTTACTATTTTAGATATTATAAATAGACCTTCTCAGATGACCACTATAGAGAGACAGTGTTTTGGTATCTAAGCGAAGCATTGAGTGAAGTCTTTTATGATAGCACATTGAGTAAATTGTGTGACAACATAGTTAAGTGGATTTGTGATTCGAGTATACCTACAGAACAGAAAGTAAAGGATTAATGGCCAGCCTGCAGAGAAATCTGTACTGGGGTGCTCTGAGGCTTTTTGCTCACTCTCATTCTCTTAAACATGTTTAAGTATTGACTAGTTGAGAGCATTATATTATTCTAATAAAATATATAAATGACAAACTAGGGAAGTTAGAAATCCTGATATACCAGTTGATCAAATCAGAATCCAAAAGAAGCTCAATAATCTAAAACAAGGTTTGGCAAACTACAGCCTGTGAGCCAAATCCATCCCACAGCCTGTTTTGTTTGTTTGTTTTTGTTTTCATAGCTCTCAAGCTGTGAATTGTTTTTATATTTGTGAAGCACTGTGAAAAAGAAAAAGAGTATGTGCTGGAGATTTTATATGGATCACAAAGCTTCAGATATTTGCTATCTGGCTCTTTGTATAAAAACTTTGCCGACTTCTAATCTATAAATATAAGCAGAATTTAACAAGATAAAAAATAGATAAATTGAAAATTCTAGACTTAACTTCTCAACAACAAACATGACAGTTCTCAGCCAAAGGCAGAGTTGCGGGAAAGAGAGTTAGCATGTGTGAAAAAGACTTGCATTGAAATGGATAAGTTTAAATTGAGCTAATTATGAAATATGATTGTTCAAAGTTAATATGGCTTAAAACAATATTCATTTATAGAAACAGAGAATTTAGAAAAATGGACAATAGTTCCCTTTTTTCTTTGTTAAATTATACCTGAACTATTAGTTTTAGAAAGGTGATTGCAAACAAACATTTCCAGAAAACCTAGCACAATTCTTGACAAAGAAGATATTATAGTAGTCTTCAAATATTTTTATGACTGTACAAAAAAGGAAGAGATAGACACATTTTAAAAAATTAATTTATTTATTTTAATTGTAGGCTAATTACTTTACAATATTGTGGTGATTTTTGCCATACATTGACATGAATCAGCCATGGGTGTACATGTGTTCCTCATCCTGAACCCCCCTCCTGCCTCCCTCCCCATCCCTTCCCTCAGGGTCATCCCAGTGCACCGGCCCTGAGCGCCCTGTCTCATGCATCGAACCTGGACTGGCGATCTATTTCACATATGGTAATATACATGTTTCAGTGCTATTCTAACAAATCATCCCACCTTCACCTTCTCCCACAGAGTCCAAAAGTCTGTTCTTTACATCTGTGTCTCTTTTGCTGTCTCACATATAGGGTAATCGTTACCATCTTTCTAAATTCCATATATATGCGTTAATATACTGTATTGGTGTTTTTCTTTCTGGCTTACTTCACTCTGTATAATAGGCTCCAGTTTCATCCACCTCATTAGAACTGATTCAAATACATTCTTTTTAATAGCTGAATAATATTCCATGGTATATATGTACCACGGCTTCTTATCCATTCGTCTGCTGATGAACATCTAGGTGCTTCCATGTCCTAGCTGTTGTAAACAGTGCTGTGATGAACACTGGGGTACACGTGTCTCTTTCAGTTCTAGTTTCCTCGGTGTGTATGCCCGGCAGTGGGGTTGCTGGGTCGTATGGCAGCTCTAGAACAGACATATTTTGAAGGACTAAAACAAGGACCATTGTGTAGAAAATCCCACCTCCCAGAATTTTTTATTTCCAAGGCAGTATTTTGTGAACGCAGGTGCTATTCTTACAGTTCTGAAATGGACACAGTATCTAAAGTCTCCACCTCAAACTCACATATATTTGGCTTCATACGAACTTGTTTACAATTTGTTCTCCAAATATGAAGTAGCCTCTCCAAGGTGGAAGTGAGTGTCCTGTTGTGGTAGCCATTACTAATGTCCCCAGTGTGTTCTTACATCTTCCAGGTGAAAAGATGATATTTCCATTTCCCTTAAGTTAAACATGGTCATGCAACTTGCTTTGGTCAGTGAAATGTGAGCAGAAGTAATGTACATAATTTTCAGACAGAAGCATTTAAAGGCCAACGTGTGATTTTCTGGGCTTTTCTCCCATGTGATGGTCATTGTGAAAGCATATATTGAGTCGAAGATGCCATCAAGTCATAGCACCTAGGAACACTTAGCCTACTACATGGAGAACAGTTGAGGTGTTCTTTGCATGATCAAGAAACAAACTTTTCCTATTTTAAGCCAGTGTGAGTTTTAAAGTTATTATGGTGGTATAACCTATCCTGTTCTGGCTTTTTCTCCCCTAATGTATAGTATGGGGTTTGCAAACAAGATGGAGGAGGGAAGCATCACTACGAACAAAGCTAGTGGAAGTGATGGAATTCCAATTGAGCTTTTTCAAATCCTAAAAGATGATGCTGTGAAAGTGCTGCACTCAAGATGCCAGCAAATTTGGGAAACTCAGCAGTGGCCACAGGACTGGAAAAGATCAGTTTTCATTCTAATCCTAAAGAAAGGCAATGCCAAAGAATGCTCAAACTACCTCACAATTGCACTCATCTCACACACTAGCAAAATAATTCTAAAAATTCTCCAAGCCAGGCTTCAACAGTACATGAACCAGGAACTTCCAGATGTTCCAGCTTGAACTGCATTTAGAAAAGACAGAGGAACCAGAGATCAAATTGCCAATATCCTTTGGATCATCGAAAAAGCAAGAGAGTTCCAGAAAAACATCTACTTCTGCTTTATTAACTATGCCAAAGCCTTTGACTGTGTGGATCACAACAAACTGGAAAATTCTTCAGGGAGATGGGAATACCAGGCCACCTGATCTGCCTCCTGAGAAATCTGTATGCAGGTCAGGAAGCAACAGTTAGAACTGGATCTGGAACAACAGACTGGTTCCAAATCAGGAAAGGAGTACATCAAGGCTGTATATTGTCACCCTGCTGATTTAACTTATATGTAGCATACATCATGCAAAATGCCGGGCTGGATGAAGCACAAGCTGAAATGAATATTGTCGGGAGAAATATCAATAACCTTAGATATGCAGATGACACCACTCTTATGGCAGAAAGTGAAGAAGAACTAAAGAGCCTCTTGATGAAAGTGAAAGAGGAGAGTGGAAAAGTTGGCTTAAAGTTCAACATTCTAAAAACTAAGATCACAGCATCCGGTCCTATCACTTCATGACAAATAGATGGGGAAACAATGGAAACAGTGAGAGACTTTATTTTGGGGGCTCCAGAATCACTGCAGATGGTGACAACAGCCATGAAATTAGAAGAAGCTTGCTCTTTGGAAGAAAGGCTATGACCAACCTAGACAGCATATTAAAAAGCAGAGACATTACTTTACCAACAAAAGTCAGTCTAGTCAAAGCTATAGTTTTTCCAATAGTCATATATGGATGTGAGAGCACCTAAGAATTGATGCTTTTGAACTGTGGTGTTGGAGAAGACTCTTGAGAGTCCCTTGGACTTTAAGGAGATCCATCCAGTCCGTCCTGAAGGAAATCAGTCCTGAATATTCATTGGAAGGACTGATGCTGAAGCTGAAACTACATTACTTTGGCCACCTGATATAAAGAACCAACTCATTGAAAAAGACCCTGATGCTGGGATAGATTGAAGGTGGGAGGAGAAGGGGATGACAGAGGATGACATGGTTGGATGGCATCACTGACTCAATGGACA
This sequence comes from Oryx dammah, assembly GCF_014754425.2. NCBI lineage: Eukaryota > Metazoa > Chordata > Mammalia > Artiodactyla > Bovidae > Oryx > Oryx dammah. Next base: position 82,980,973 of record NW_024070210.1, on the reverse strand, counting down.
TGAGTTTGAGTAGGCTCCAGGAGTTGGTGATAGACAGGGAAGTCTGACGTACTGCAGTCCATGAGGTCACAAAGAGTTGGACACAACTGAGTGACTGAACTGAACTGAACTGAATGTATGCTGCTGCTGCTAAGTCACTTCAGTCGTGTCCAACTCTGTGCGACCCCATAGACGGCAGCCCACCAGGCTCCTCTGTCCCTGGGATTCTCCAGGCAAGAATACTGGAGTGGGTTGCCATTTCCTTCTCCAATGCATGAAAGTGAAAAATGAAAGTGAAGTCGCTCAGTCGTGCCTGACTTAGCGACCCCATGGACTGCAGCCTACCAGGCTCCTCCATCCCTGGGATTTTCCAGGCAAGAGTACTGGAGTGGGTTGCCATTGCCTTCTTGACTATTATCCATGGGCCAGTAGAAGTCAAGGGATGTAGTTTCTAATCTTCATTCTGACATTAACTATGACCCTGGAAACATCTGTTTTCTCTGTTAAGAAAAAAAGATTGAAAGAAAAATAAGGAACATTCTCCTCTAGACAAAAACTCTGTAATTTAATCTGTTTTAGTGTTTAGTGTAGTCAAGGAAAACAATGTCTTTTATAACTATTTAAAGTATATGGTTAAAAAACCCACATTGCCATTGTTTTTAAAATTCCACATAATAAATTGCTGATTATATTAGGACTGCTATTATTTATTTTGCAGCAAAATGTCTTCTCATGTAATAAATTCATTGTTTTAGAGCCTTAGAAGTCTGCTAAGAGTGTATAATGTAAGTTATCAAATACCCATTAAATCACTGCTGCTGCTGCTAAGTCACTTCAGTCGTGTCCAACTCTGTGTGACCCCATAGATGGCAGCCCACCAGGCTCCTCTGTCCCTGAGATTCTCCAGGCAAGAACACTGGAGTGGGTTGCCATTTCCTTTTCCAATGCATGCATTCACGCTAAGTCGCTTCAGTTGTGTCCGACTCTGTGCAAACCCTGTGGACAGCAGCCAACCAGGCTCCTCTGTCCACGGGATTCTCTAGGCAAGAATACTGGAGTGGGTTGCCATTTCCTTCTCCATTAAATCACTATGCTTCTTAATTAATTTAAAGCTGTTTCTGTATTAGGTCTTCATGACAAACCACAGTAATGAGGAAAGTATATGTCTATTTTCAGGCCAGGTAGATCTCTTTTTTTGCTACATAAAGAATATGGTTTTGTCCCAGAAATTGGATTATTATCATGAAGATGCCTGAATTTTACAATTTTTTTCCTTCTTACCAACAAATTTATAGCTTATCTTTACAATTAGAGGTGTTATTTTTGTTTCTAACTTTAGTTACTCTGTAATTATTTGGGCTGAAATACAGTCATCATATGTATAAATTTTTAAAACATTCAATATTTGAATTGATTTGGCATCTATCCAGTTTTCTTAGGTTTAGCTTTCCTTTTAAAGTCCTCCCGCCTTTAATAGAAGCTCAGATTCTTTTTGCAAATCTAATGAAATCATCTGTTAAGTATGTATAGTACGTGATCCATACAGTTTCCAGTACTGCTTAAAATTGGCTCCTTGAATAACCAATCTGTTTCTAGTTCACATTCAATACATGAGTCAACAACTGACCATCAATATATTTTGTTCTTTTAAAAAGTTTTTTTCTGAAACAGGTTAATGGGTACTAAATCAACATCTACTGAACAAGAGTTTAATGTGGTTATTAATTCAGCTGTTTTGTGAAACTAGGAACCAAGGTTCTGAATTTCTTATTTAGTTTATTTCTGCTCATTACCTCTGTTCAGTCTTTAAACATAAAGAACAACTATTTTCCATATGTAAAATGTACTTTAAATTCACCAAAAATCACATAAATTTTCATTCCCTTTTAAACAACTAAATTGTATGGCAGATTACTGCTAAATCCTCACTTTTTTCATCTGTCTAAAACCAGTAAAACACATATAATTATATCCTGATTATAAAAATGCAAACCCCATTTCTCACAAATGACCTCTGGTTCTGATCCTGGCTTTGACCTTGTATAAGGTACTAAACTTCTCAGAGTGTTCATTTCCTCATTTTAAAAATTTGAGTCTTCCAGCGGATGTATTTCTGATTACCTTTTTAACTCTGAGATAGTTTGTGCATGTTTTATTTACTCCTTTAGTCTAAGTCCTTTGTTTTCAGGAGCATTTATAATGGCTCACACCCTAGAATACATTTTCGTGCCTCTGACTTTCCTTAATTCTAATTATAATGTATATGCTGATCAGGATGCTCTAGGCTGTTTTTCAGTCACTGAGTTGTATCTGACTGTTTGCGACCCCATGGACCACAGCACACCAGGCTTCCCTGTCCTTCACTGTCACCTGGAGTTTGCTCAAACTCATGTCCATTGAGTCAGTGATGTTATCTAAGCAGCTCATCTTTTGCCACCTCCTTCTCCTCTTGCTCTCAATCTTTCCCAGCATCAAGGTCTTTTCCAGTGAGTCAGCTCTTCACATCAGGTGGCCAAGGTATTGGAGATTCATTTTCATCATCAGTCCTTCCAATGAATATTCAGGATTTCCTCTAGGATTGCCTGGTTTGATCTCTTTACTGTCCAAGGGACTGTCAAGAATCTTCTCCAGCACCACAGATCAAACACATCAATTCTTCGGCACTCAGTCTTCTTTATGGTTCAACTCTCATATCTGTACATGCCTACTAGAAAAACCAGAGTTTTGACTATACAGACCTATGAGGGCAAAAGGTGTCTCTACTCTTTAATGTACTGTCTATGTTTGTCATACCGTCTATGTTTCTTCCAATGAGTAAGTGTCTTTTAATTTCATGGCTGCAGTCACTGTCCATAGTGATTTTAGAGCCCAAGAAAATAAAATCTGTCACTGTTTTCACTGTTTCCCCATCTGTTTGCCATGAAGTGATGGGACCAGATGCCATGATCTTCATTTTTTGAATGTTGAGAGCTTTTTCACTATCCTTTTCTGCCTTCATCAGAGGCTCTTTAGTTCTTCTTCACTTTCTGCTATAAGGGTGATATCTGCATATCTGAGGTTGTTGATATTTCTTCCAGCAATCTTGATTTCAGCTTGTGAGTCATCCAGCCTGGCATTTTGCACAGAAGTTAAATCAGCAGGGTGACAAAATGTAGCCTTGATGTACTCCTGTCCCAATTTTGAAACAGTCAGTTGTTCTATGTCCAGTTCTAACTGTTGCTTCTTGACCTGCATACAAGTTTCTCAGGAGACAGGTAAAAAGGTCTGGTTTTCTCATCTCTTTAAGAATTTTGCAGTTTGTTGTGATCCATACAGTCAGAGACTTTAGCGTAGTCAATGAAGCAGAAGTAGATATGTTTTTGGAATTCCTTTGCTTTTTATATGATCCAACGGATGTTGGTAATTTGATCTCTGGTTCCTCTGCCTTTTCTAAATCCAGCTTGAACATCTGGAAGTTCTCAGGTTAAGTACCATTGAGGCCTAGCTTGAAGGATTTTGAACATTAGTTTGATAGCATGTCAAATGAGCACAATCATATGGTATTTTGAACATTCATTGGCATTGCCCTTCTCTGGGACTGGAATGAAAACTGACCTTTAGCAGTCCTGTGGCCATTGCTGAGTTTTCCAAATTTGCTGGCTTATTGATTGCAGCACTTTCACAGCATCATCTTTTAGCATTTGAAATAGCTCAGCTGGAATTCTATCACCTCCACTAGCTTTGTTCATAGTAATGCTTCCTAACGCTCACTTAACTTCACACTCCAGGATGTCTGGCTCTAGGTGAGTGACCACACCATTGTGGTTATCTGGGTCATTAAGACCTTTCTTCTATAGTTCTTTTGTATATGCTTGCCACTTCTTTTTAATCTCTTTTACTTCTGTTAGGTGTTTGCTGTTTCTGTTCTTTATTATGCCTGTCTTTGCATGAAATGTTCTCTTGGTATCTCTAATATTTTTGACAAAATCTCTAGTCTTTCTCATTCTATTGTTTTCCTCCATTTTTTTGCATTGTTCACTTATGAAGGCTTTCTTATCTCTCCTTGCTATTCTCTGTATCTCCGCATTCACTTGGCTATATCTTTCCCTTTCTCCTTTGCCTTTTGCTTCTCTTCTTTTCTCAACTATTTCTAAGGCCTCTTCAGACAACCACTTTGCCTTCTTGCATTTCTTTTCTTCCTATACAGTGTTACAAGCCTCTGTCCATAGTTCTTCAGGCATTCTGTCTACCAAATCTAATCCTTTGAATTTATTTGTCACCTCTATGGTATAATTATAAGGGATTTGATTTAGATCATATCCGAAAAGTCTAGTGGTTTTCCCTACTTTCTTCAGTTTAAGGCTGAAATTTGCAATAAGGAGCTTATGATCTAATCCACAGTCAGCTCCAAATCTTGTTTTTGCTGTTTAGAGCTTCTCCATCTTACAGTAACAACTTCTATAATCTCAGTGGATTAAATCAACAAAGTTTATTTCATGCTCATACTGTCCGTCTGTCCATTTTATGTGGTCTGAGAACTTTACTCTGTGTTGTCCTCATTCTATGACCAAGGCCTTCAAAGTGCCCATCCTTTGGAGCTTTGCAAATTCTGTACCAGAAGTGAGAGAGGAAATAGCTATATCATACATTGTCTTTGAAATTTTTTACCCAGAAGTAACACATATCACTTTTGTTCATACGACATTGGCCAAAGCAATTCACATGACCACACCTAACTTCAAGAGGACATGAAGTTGCCATCTCACTATATGGCCAGGATGTAGAAAGAGATAGGAATATTTGGTGAACAACTCTTGTGACTATCCATTATATTTTAAATCAAATGTTAACTTCTGGTAGAAATGTAAATTAGTACTACACTTATGGAGTACTTTTCTAAACACAGCAAAAGCCCTAGAAATATGTCTACCATTTGATTTAATGGTTTCAGTTTTAGGAAATTATTGAACAGTTGTGGGCTTCCCTGTGGCTCAGATCAGGAGCCAGTGGCTCAGATCTGCCTGCAAATCAGGAGACCTGAATTTGATCCCTGGGTTTGAAAGATCCCCTGGAGAAGGGAATGGCAACCCACTCCAGTATTCTTGCCTGGAGAATCCCATGGACAGAAGAGCCTGGGGGGCTAAAGTCCATGGGGTCACAAAGAGTCGGACACAACTGATCAACTTACACAGTCACAGTCATAGAGATGTACATTTAATAATTCATTCTTTGAATATATATTTACTGCATATCTACTATATGCTGGGTAGCTGATATGGTCCATACCTTCATGGAGCTATCTGTTTGCAGGAAAGAGGAGAGATAGTACCACAGATAATTTAAATGAAGGAGGTTAAGAGCTATGACTGGCAATTATAGGGTGGTATGAGAGCATTCTACTCTTCAACTCACCTCCATTAAATTTTTAATTTCAGGTTTTGTAAATTGTATTTCTGAAAATGTTCTCCTTCAAATGTAATGAATTACTTTTTATAGTTTTCTGTCTCAGAAGATATTTTCAAGTTTGTCTTTCATGAAGAAATTGTTTTCTCAAATTATGACATCATTTTGAATGCATAGAAATCTTTTGATAATAAAAATTATGAGTTACATGCCTATAATTTACTTTATTAAAATTTGCTAATCCTTAGGGTGAAAAATCATGATCCAGATTGCATATGCAGATTGTAACATTTAAAAATTTGTTTATAGTGAATATCATAATGTGATGGAAAAATTATGATATTTGAGTCAGGGTTTTAGGATTATGACTGATTTTTAAAAGTTTTTCTAAACTATAATGTTATTACAGTAAAGTTTCATAGTTTTTAGAATGGAAGAAATTAGACTGGCCAAATCAACTTAAAAACAAAGTAATGATATTAATGGAGAATAATTTATTAATATCCATGGAAATTTTTAAAAAGCTTTCACAATTTATTGTCATTTAAAAAAAACTCTGCCTTGCAACAATAAATTAAATAGATTCTTAGAAGTATGATTTTCATCTTCATGATAAAAACTTTGTTAAAAATCTCCATGTGGAACTACAGTACAGAGAAAAGGCATACAGTCCTGCTTCGCACTGCCTTCTGTTCTGACCTCATTCATTTCTGTCTGACTGTGCGGGATCTTGGCTGCCATGCGTGGCTTTCTCTAGTTATGTGAGGGGGCCACTTTCAGTTGTGGTGCAAGGGCTTCTCTCTGCAGTGGCTTCTCGTTGCGGAGCTTGGGCTTTAGGGCATGCAGGCTTCGATTGTTGTGCACGTAGGGTCAACAGTTGCATCCCCAGGCTTCAGAGCACAAGCTCAATAGTTGTGGCACATGGGCTGAGTTGCTTCATGACATGTGGAATCTTCCTGGACCAGGGATTGAACCCGTAACCCATGCCTCTTGCATTAGCAGGTGAATTCTTTACCACTGAGCCACCAGGAAAGCCCCCTGCTCCCCCTTTCTTTTTTCTTTTCTCAGTCTTTTTCTTGTATTATTTAGGTTTATCTCACATCAAGAGTTGGGAGTAGAGTTAAGAATGCCCAGTTTTCTTTTCGAATTAAGTTGGAAGAAGAAAATAAAGAGGAACATGCTGACTTTTTCTTTGAGGGCATATTTCCTATTAGCAAGTAGTATGGCTCTCACAAAGAAAATCAGACTTGGAGAACTGAAGATATTTAGCATCAAAAAAGGTTAAATACTTAACAATGCTTTTTTGCATTTTTCTTTTAGGAAGAAGAAAGGCGTATGGCATCTGTTGTAGCCAAAAAAGAGGAAGAGAAGAAGCGGGAAAGTCATAAGCAATCTTTGCTTAAGGTATTGTCTCTGGTGTCTACATTCATCTATGTGCACGCATGCACACACACACACACACACACACACTCTCTCTCACACCTACTGAAGCTAGCTTGCTAATCAGCTAGAAAAGTGGTTTCCAAACTGCAAATTTTTCATTCCTATTGATAGTGTTTTTAATAAACAGACACCCTTAAAACATAAAAAAACCTGTACTTCTGAAATACAATATAATGTAATATAATGTACATTATAAAATAAATGTGAAAATGAGAAATTATAAAAGGAAGAGATTAAAGTATATATATAAAACAGAAGTTAACCTTCTTTCCACACCAGTACATCACCTTGTGTATTCTCCTAGCATTTAAATTTCATTTTGGAAACCACTGTAGTAAACTGTCATCTTTAGTGATATATTTTAATGAGCTCTGCTACATGGGTTTATTTTTTAGTGATGGCTTTTTAAATTTAAAAAAATCTCCGTTAGCTTCTCTAATAGAGAGGTGGTAAAGATTTTGAGGAGTATAGAAATTAAAGGTTTTTTTGAACTTGTTTTAAAAGATTTAGCATATCAGATATTACTGTCCTTAAAAGGTTTTCGGGATAGCAAAGTTGTATATAGCAAACTTAGGAAACAAGAGAACTTACTGGGGTGATGGAAGTATTACAGGGTAACATTTATGCATTTGTCAGAACTGATCGAAGAGTACATTTGCATCTGTGTGTTTTACTTTGTGAAAACAACTAAATTAACAAACAAAACAAACTTGGCTCCAAGTCCTCTCAACTCCACTCTGTTCGGAACTGGGCCACCCAGCAAGAGGTGAGTGGCAGGTGAAAGATGGGGAGATCGAGGCTTCATCTGTGTTTATAGCCGCTCATCTCAGTTCAGATGTCAGTGTCTTCCATCACCCCGAGATGGGACTGTCCGGTTATAGGAAAACAAACTTAGAGCTCCCACTGATTCTGCATTCCAGTGAGATGTATAATTATGTCATTATATATCACAATGTATAATAATTTAGAAATAAAGCACACAATAAATACAATGTACTTGAACATCCCCAAACCACCCGCCCCATCCTGGTCCATGAAAAGATTGTCTTCCATTCAACTCATCCCTGGTACCCAAAAAGGTTGGGGACTGCTGTTTCTGAGGGACAGGAAGGGTGTATAGACACCCATCTTTAGTCCTGTTGCTTTTCTGTTTTTCTGTTTTCTTTTCAATCTTTAAAATGAATGGAAGTGATAGTGATGACATATACTGGTGTAGTATTGCTTGGTTTATAAAGAATAGACTCAAGTGGCAGAAGCTGAAAGTTGGCATCTTCTAAAATAACTATCACTTTAACACAAATTTGACAGACTATCCTCTAGTTATAGTCGTGATTGTACTAATATGCCAGATGCATCCATGATCTTTGAACATAAATTTTTTTGGGGGGGAACCCTCTTTTGCCTGATAGAATATTTGTCTTTCCTTTGTTCTTCTTTTTCTGCTCCACAGGCACTTAGAGCCCTTGTTGGCCCCTCTAACCAGCCAGTGATCCCCACCTGACCCCAGATTGCACTCTTGTTTTAAACTATATCTTCCCTTTTCTTGACCTCGGTGAAAATACCCATTTTCTTTGTCAGCCTGGTGTTGATCTGATTTTAACAACTCAGCTAAAGAAAGCTTAACTTTGGGATTGGTATAGAAAAGTGTTTGCATTTTCAGAGTATCTTCTTATAAATTTAACATACTGAGTGGTGTAAACTTTTGTGTCTTTTTTCTAAGCACTGCTACATCTACCTCATTAAGAATATTTATTTTTGCCAACTGCAAGTCAGCCAGAAAGCCACATGCATGGCGTCAGCATGATAGCCATCTGCCATTAACTCCCTGCCCCTGCCTCTTTCAAAATAGCCTTGGCACTGAGTGAAAATAATGGTATTGTGTAGATTAAGAATTGGGTTGTCCCAAGTCATCTGCAAATAATTGAAATTGAATCCTTTAAGATAAGATGCCTTCTTATCATAGATTTGGGGGGAACATTTATAGTAGAATGTCCAATGCCTACTTGCTTTAGATAAGGACATACATAAAATGTCAAGAAGTCTCAGAAGTATACACATCCTAAGTGGAACCCATTTAATTATATAAACAAACTTCAAATACCAAGCAATAGAAAAAACCCATGTTAAAGACATTTTTAAACGCAGAAATAGAACTTTAAAAATGTTTAGTTTTAGTTAAGCTTTGTCACCAGTTTTCATTCCTATCCAGTGCCATTTCTACGTCTAAAGTTTTAGACAGGCAAAGAAGTGGATCTAAACAGAAGTATTCTACACGTGTGGAGGCACTGGGGGAATGGGCAGAGAATCTTCCCGACAGCTTTCACTGGTTCCAGAGGGAGCAGGTGAAGAGGGGCAGTATCACACCGATGGCTTTTCACTAGATGGTTGTTCTCTGAGTAAAGATAAAAGGGGAGGTGTCTATTTTCAGGACTCTGATTTAATCAACATACCATTTAGAAGTTGTATTAGTCGCTAAGTCATATCCGACTCTTTGTGGCCGTATGGACTATAACCTATCAGGATCCTCAGTCCATGGGATTCTCCAGGCAAGAATACTGGAGTGGGTTGCCTTTTCCTCCTCCTGGGGATCCTCCCTACCCAGGGATTGAACCCGGGTCTCCTGCATTGCGGGTAGATTCTTTACCATCTGAGTTACGAGGTTTGGTAATGGATAATCTAAGATGCTACTAGTTATCTAGAAATGTTTCAACCTAGTAGAATTTCTTTTAATAGTCTATATATGTTTGTTAATTTTCAGACATTGTAATTTATGCTGTGAAGCTTAAAACACTGATCAATCTCTCCTTTCTCCCTCCCTCCAAGATCACTCCACCATATTTGCCATAATTATTGGTTAAAAAGATTAAAATATTGTCAGGTTTTCTTACTATCTTTAAGCACAAAGACATAATTTAAACTTCACATAACACTTGAGTCCCCTGGAGGAGGAAATGGAAACCCACTCCAGTATTCTTTCTTGGACAGTCCCATGGACAGAGGAGCCTGGAAGGCTACAATTCATGGGTTGCAGCAAGTGGGACATGACTAAAGCAACTTAGCACACATGCAAACATAACATTTGAGTATATCAATTTCCGTCAAGTTAAACTTGGAAATAGTGGATTTTCTTACGTCCAACGGGAGTAATTGTTATTTGTATATATTTTTTAAGAATGATAGAGCATTTTTGAGATGTTTGAATGCATAGATTGAACAAAGGCTGCTTATACCATGTTCTAGAATACATATTTGGTAGCTGCTTTAAGTAATTGACTCCTCTTAAAGATGTGATAAGTAGTACAAACAATATGCTCCTTGGATTCTCCTACTACAAAAATTGCATTATGTAATTCTTGTCACAATGAACTTTTTCATAGGAGAAGAAAAGGTTAACAATTAACAATGTAGCTCGAAATTGGGACTTGCAACAACATCGAATAACCAGTATTGCTATAAATCAAGATAGAAGAGATTCTGACTCTCAGGACCACTGTCAGAACGATGGAAGCACCGTCTCTACATTTCCAGAGGAAGCAGGGTATGCAGTGGTATTCTTTCCGGATATTAGTATCTTTGGAGAAATGAATTTGGAGCAGAAATGGGGAAATATTATACATTTAACTATTTTAAAATAGTTTTCTTAAGAAAACCTACTGAAATTAGCAATAGGTTTTAAAAGTTAAGGTGGAAATATTGAAAATATAAGCTTGCCCCTAATTTAAGAACCCTTTAGTAGTTTCTTGTTTTTCTTAGGAATAAATCTAGATTACTTAATATAGCCTGTAAGGCCATCTACCCACCTTACCTATCTTGTCCCATAGTATCAGCCATTCTGTTCTTGTGCTGCAGGCTCAGTGATTCCCAATTTGGTTACTTCCTACCTTAGTACCCTTCTTCTACAAACAGATCTATTCTCCCCTGCCCTGCTTCCTTCACCCTGCCCTGGCTAACTGCAGTTCAGCCTGGAGGTCTTGACTTCAACTCTCACTTCCCCTGAAAAGTCTTTCCTAATGACTTCCTAGAGAGTAGGCTAGATCAGATACTCTGCACTTCCCCTTGTTAGCACTTATGAGCATAATTAACCACTGGGTAGTTAGAAAAAGGAGAAGAGGGCAGCAGAGAATGAGATTGGTTGGATGGCATCACCAACTCAACGGACATGAATTTGAACAAACTCCGGGAGACAGTGAAGGATGCAGGGGCCTGTCGTGCTATATAGTCCATGGGGTCTCACAGTCGGACACAACTTAGCAACTGAACAGCATAAATAGTTGTTTTGTATCTGTCTTCCCCACTAGAATGTAAAATTCTGGTTGTGTTAACCTTTGTTGTTTCCCCAGTAGCTAGCACAAATCCTTACTCCTTAACTATCAGTGTTAAGCAATTTGGCATAAAACATAGATAGTTACTCCAGTTGCAATCTATAGTGTCTGTCTTTTCCAGTGGCTCACAGCCTTTTCCTTCTATGACGTACAAATCATATAACACATATCCCTTGGTTTATGAACAAATCTGAGGACACTATCTAGGCTTAACATATTTCACTTCTGCTCATAAAGGCATACTAGAATCAAGTCAATGAGAGGAATATAAAGCATATATAACTTCATAGTTTGTTTATCATTTAAAAACGTGTGTGTGTATATATATATGATTTAAAAAGAAAAGCTAAAACTCAAAGATAGAACGCACTCCAGTTTTTTTCATTTGATACACAGTTATCTAATGACCTGACCAGATTCTGAAACACATTTCAAACTAAATATAATATAGCTTTTGTTTCAGCTTTTCAGCCAGTATTCTTTCAGCTTTCCATATATGAAGAATGTAATCAACAAGTCATTTAAGAGGAATTAGAAGGCAATGGCACCCCACTCCAGCACTCTTGCCTGGAAAATCCCATGGACGGAGGAGCCTGGTGGGCCACAGTCCATGGGGTTGCTAAGAGTTGGACATGACTGAGCGACTTCACTTTCACTTTTCACTTTCATGCATTAGAGGAAATGGCAACCCACTCCAGTGTTCTTGCCTGGAGAATCCCAGGGACAGGGGAGCCTCATGGGCTGCCGTCTATGGAGTCGCACAGAGTTGGACATGACTGAAGCAACTTAGTAGCAGAATAATATTTTGAAAGTTTACTGTAGTTAGAGTTTGACATATATTTTAATGACAAATATACTTTAGCAGTTTCAGTTATAAGATTAATTTATATTGACCAGCATACCTCCTTTACCACTTGGATAGCCACATGTAGAGTTTCTCAGATCTTTCAGCGAGAAAAATAAGAAAATAAGAATTAACATTCTAAGTGATAACTTATATAATGGATATATCACTTATATTGCCCTGAAACATTATTTAATATTATTTAAATGTCAAAATAATTCTACTTGTATATAACCATACTTTATAAAATTAAAACTTTATATTATTGGGCTTTAGATTTATGAAATGCTACCCATTAGTTCTATTTCTGGTTTATCTTTTCTTTAAAAATATTTTTTCTATCTTCCTTAAGAAGGATTCCTAGTTCCAAGTTTATCCAAATGACCTTATAAATTTTATTCTAAAATTTTAATAAGGTTTTAAAATTCCTTCTTTAATACATCAAATTTATTTTTATACATGGTGTTAGGTAAGAGCCGAACTTGATTTTATTCCAATTGACTAGTCAGTTTTCTAATAGCATTCCTCAATTAAATTATTCTCTTTTGTAGTGGGAATGTCGTTTTCATCTTATATTAAGTTCCCATAAATACTGGATATATTTCTGAACTTTCTATTCCATTTCACTAACCTACTTATCTGTTTTAATGCCAATACCAGACTATTTTGATTATTGTCACTTTATGGTTTTAATGTCTAGTAAGGGAAATATGCTTTCACTATTCTTTTCAAAGTTTCAATTCTCACACACTTGTTCTTACATATTAGCTTTAAAATCATTTAATCTAAATGGAAAGTTAACAATCTTTTTCAAATGGCATTTCAGTTGTTTATTTCAGTAGGATTAACATTTGTAAGGAGAAGGCAATGGCAGCCCACTCCAGTACTCTTGCCTGGAAAATCCCATGGACGGAGGAGCTGGTAGGCTGCAGTCCATGGGGTCACTAAGAGTCGGACACGACTGAGCGACTTCACTTTCACTTTTCATTGTCATGCATTGGAGAGGGAAATGGCAACCCACTCCAGTGTTCTTGCCTGGAGAATCCTATGGACGGCAGAGTCGGACACGACTGCAGCGACGTAGCAGCAGCAGCAGCAGCAACATTTGTAAGATAATAAATCATCACTTTAAAAATCATGGTATATCTCTACATTTTTCAAGTATACTAGGGAGCTAACTGGGGAAGTGTTGAGATGTTGAAGGAAAATTCTGAGGAACTAAAGGAAGTTATAGACCATGAAATTGTAGCAGCTAGTCTGAATTGTTGAGCGAGTATTCCAGGAGTACAGAGTGACAAGAATTATCAATTGTTGTTCAGTTGCTAAGTCTTGCCTTTGCTACCCCATGGACTGCAGCAAGCCAGGCTTCCCTGTGCTTCCCTATCTCCTGGAGTTTGCTCAGACTCATGTCTATTGAGTCAGTTATGTCATTCAGCCATCTCATCCTCTGTCACCCCCTTCTTCTCCTGCCCTCAGCCTTTTCCAGCATCAGGGTCTTTTCCAATGAGTTGGATCTTCGCATCACATGGCCAGAGTATTGGAGCTTCAGCATCAGTCCTTACAGTGAATATCAGGTTTGATTTCCTTTAGGATTGACTGGTTTGATCTCCTTACTGTCCAAGGGACTCTCAAGAATCTCCTTCAGCACCACAATTCGAAATCATCAATTCTTCAGCTCTCAGCTTTTTTATGGTCCAGCTCTCACATCCATATATGACTAGTGGAAAAATCATAGCTTTGAATTTATGGACCCTTGTCAGCAAAGTGATGTCTCTGCTTTTTAATACACTGAAGGTTTGTTATAGGTATATCGGTAGAAAAGCTAAATATCTTAGAAAGAATAAGGAAATAAAGGATCAAAGATAAGGAATTTAAAAATTCAAGAATAATGTCAAAAGAAAGAAATGATAGATCATATGGTCTAGGCTACTTTTAAATATTTGAAAAGTAGAAGGTTGCCAATGAATTGGGAGAAAATGTAGTATTTCTGGGACTAGAAGTCTTAATGAAATTAAAGATGAGAATTACATAAAGTAATAGGGTTAGTAGTGAGCTGAACTAGTGAGAATTTATGGTCAAATTAAGTTTTTGAAGTTGAAGATTTTAGAGATGGAATATATGTTAGTAATAACATAAAAAACACTTTGGAGGCCACTGTGGCCCTGGAAATGAGTTGTTGGAGAAAAGTAGAAATCAATAAGGAGAGGAGAAGAGGAGAGAAGATGAGTTGAAGTTATTATTGTGTGGCCATTGAAGTTATTGCTGATAGAACTAGGTGTGGAACCAAGGGCCAGAGTATTCAATGGTGACCAGCGTTATCTCCTTCCAATCTCAGCCATGCATCCTAGGCCCTTATCACAGAGATGTTCACTGTTCACATTTTACTAGTGTTGGCAGCAGCAGTGATTGCGGGAGTCTCATTGTTAATTAATTGATTCTTTTACCTGGCAAAACTATCTCTGATTGCTGGACTCTGACTATTAGGCAGACTGATAGGTGGACTCCAGACTATTAATGTGACTTTCCTGATACTCTAAACTTTTAAAACAACTTTTTTCCAAAAATGTTGTGACCCTCTAAAAAACAATTGGTTCCAAGAGAAAGAAGTATCTGCTAGTGAAAATTACTATGACTTAAAATTGCTCCCAAGATGTTCAGAACTTTTATTAGGAGTTCCACAAAGCCAGAGGCTTTTTAAGGAAAGAGCACAAATGAAGAATTTGGAAGAGATGGGAAAATTGATGTGTGGGTTCAATGCAGAGAATGTTGAGAGCAGTAATGAATTATTAGGAAAGAGATCCACAGTTTCTGGCAAAAATTTCTACGGTTGTAAGTTCAAAGTGCCATGGAGACACAATAACGTTATCATGGTCCGACCCTTTTTGATGATCGAAAAGCTTTTAATTCAAGGGGACACAGATGACATTTATCTATGAAGTCAGAAAAGTAACACTTTAGAGATAGACAAGAAATTATTAGTAGAGACTGTAATGCAAAATCACAACTTCTAGTAGTTGTAGATCTTTTTTTTTTTTTTCAGTTTGGCTTGTGGTTATGTGATTCCTGTAAAATCTGTTACATTGGAAAGGTAGGAATATTTCTTAAAGAGCTTATTGTACCTTGTATATGCCTACATGAAGGGCTCTTAAACAGAGAATCCAGGTTGACTTTTTGAAGTCAAGTTCTTCTTTTGCTTGAACATGCCACACCCATTGACATAGTTGATACTCATTGTTGATAGGATCTTTGCATTAATATTCCTGAGAGCACATTCACTTGCTTTTCCTTTTACCTATGTGGCTACTCTTTTTTATTTAATTTTTATTTTTAATTATTTATTTTTAAAATTTTTAATTGGAGTATAGCTGATTTACCGTGTTGTGTTAGTTTCAGGTGTACATCAAAGTGAATCAGTTACACATATACATATATCCACTCTTTTTTAGATTTTTTCCCCATATAGGCATTACAGAATATTGAGTAGTGTGTGCTATATGGTAGGTCCTTATTAGGTACCTATTTTATATATAGTGGTGCGTGTATATATCCCTCATTCCCTCCCTCTCTCCTTTCCCCCTGGTAATTATAAGTTTGTTTTCTACATCTGTGACTCTATTTCTGTGTTGTAAATAAGTTAATTTGTGCCATTTTTTAAAAGATTCTATGTATAAGCAATATCAAATGATATTTGTCTTTGTCTGACTTTACTTAATATGACAATCTCTAGGTCCATCCATGTTGCTGCAGTTGACATTATTTTGTTGTTTTTTATGGCTGACTACTCTTTAAGTGGGTTTCCCTGGTGGCTCAGCTGATAAAGAATCCACCTGCAATGCTGGAGACCTGGGTTCGATCCCTGGGTTGGTAAGATCCCCTGGAGAAGGGAACAGCTACCTACTCCAGTATTCTGGCCTGGAGAATGCCATGGACTGTATAGTCCATGGGGTCACAAAAAGTCAGACACAACTGAGCAACTTTTACTTTCACTCTTTTAAGTATATCTTGCTGACTCCGTTTCTACCAAATCTTTGAATGTATATGAGATTGATCCCTGGGTCAAAAAGATCCCCTGGAGAAGGGAATGGCTCCCCCTCCAGTTTTCTTGCCTGGAAAATGTCATGGACAGAGGAGCCCGGCGGGCTACAGTTCATGGGGTTGCAAAAGAGTCGGACACAACTGAGTGACTAACACTTTCACTAAGGAATATAACTGATATTTTAATATTTAACAATTTAGTTTGCATTAATACCAATTTAGTTGTATTAATTTGTAAACACTTTGCTCTCATACAGCTCCAAATTTTGTCTTTATACATTGTGTGGACATTAACATAGATTTATAGGTACTGTTTTATGCATTTGTCTATTAAATCATGCAAGAATAAAGAGGAGTTACCAACTAAAAATGCAGTGACACTGGATTCTATATTTATCTGTATAATTATCTGTTAGTATTCTTTGTTTCTTTATGTGACTTTGAGTTATGGTCCAGGTTCCTCTCATTTCAATCTAAAGGACTACTTTAGCATTTTTTTTTTTAATAGAGCAGGTGTACTAGCAGTGAACTCTCACAATTTTTGTTTATCTATAAATGTCTTAATTTCTCCCTCAGATTTGAAGTACAGTTTTGTTGGATACAGAATTCTTGGTTAACAGTTTTGGGGGTTTTTTTTCCCCCTTTCAATATGCCATCCCACTGCTTCTGTCTTCCATGGTTTCTGATGAAAAGTTGACTATTAATCTTACTGAAGATTCTTTTTATTAATACAGGACTAGTCTTTTCTCTCTTGTTGCTTTTAAGAATCTCTGTTTATCTTTGTCATTCCACAGTTGGAGTTGATGTTTAGAGTCTTCTCAGGTCTTTTCTGAGCATAAATGTGGACATAAGTGTCACCCTGTAGATTCCCTGGAACACACAGGAGCGTCCCAAAGTCCTTCTTCCCCTAAATATCTTCTTCCCCAGCCTCTTGTTTCTTAGTCTTTTTGGTCTATCTATTGTTTACCCTGTGTGGCAGCAGCTAAATACATTTTTGCCTTTAAATACTTTTGAAAACTGCCATCCAGGAAGCCACTTCAGCTATGGGGAAGCTCAGAGGCAGGGAAACAAAGGCAAGTCCTTGAGCTGATCCTTTGGCGAGCTACTGGACATGTCAAAACATATAACCACAATTATTTTATAGTAAGATATGTATGGCTTCCTCTGGTACCAACAACCCACACAACGAATGTGAGCTGTTATGTTCAAGGCTGCCACTGAACTGGGAAGTAGGGGATGGGAACAGGGTAAGCTTAAATGCCACAGAATTGTCTTAAATTCCATAAAAATCAACATTGGTTTTCTTCATTAAACATTCCCCTGATTGTTGTAATATTTCTTAGATTCCAGAATTCTGAAAAAGTTGAATCTGATAGTTTTTGCTATCATATATGTTGCCTTTATGGAGAGATGGAGTTTCAGACTTCTCTATCCTGCTTTTTTCCCTGCTTTGGTACTCTAATTTTGTTGTATTCTACGAACTATACTTTTATATTTGAGGATCAGTATCATTTATATTTGTTCTGTAACCATTACATTTGTCAATTGGTAGCTTCTACAGATCAGCTCAACTAGTAAAGAATCTGCCTGCAATGCAGGAGACCCCAGTTTGATTCCTGGCTAGGGAAGATCCCCTGGAGAAGGGATAGGCCACCCACTCCTGTATTCTTGGGCTTCCCTGGTGGCTTAGATGGTAAAGAATCTGCCTTCAATGAGGGAGACCTGGGTTCGATTGCTGGGTTGGGAAGGTCCCCTGGAGAAGGGAATGGCTACCCACACCAGTATTCTTGCCTGCAGAACTCCATGGACAGAGGAGCTTGGCAGGCCACAGTCCATGGGATTGCAAAGTGTTGGACACAACTAACTGAGCGACTTGCACTTGCACTTTCAAAGATTGAAAACTCTGATTATGTTAATTATCATGTAACTATTTTTTACTTGAGAGTCAAGTTGTATACTTCTATCTTATTTTCTGCTTCCTAAACCATTCAAGAAAACTAGTCCTAGTATCAGATTCAGAGGTTAAGCTTCAAAGTTTGTTCCCAACCGTGCCACAGTTTAGTTTGCTTCCTATTTGAGCCATGCCTTTCTTACATACTTTGTTTCTATCTGGGGTTTCTGATGGCCTGTTTTTGTTTGTTTAACAAGGAGATTTGTGCTTCCTTTGCCACATTTCAGTTTCTTTGAACTTCTTATTTATCTATTAAATAGTAGTATTTACTTTTTACTTGGATTATGTGTCTTTTTCATATCCTCAAGTACTTCTGTCCTTTCAACTTCTAGGTGGTAGAATTCCTCTGATTTTAGTCCTGAGCTTTTTTTTCTCTCTCTGCTTCCCCCCTAAGCAATATCATATATTTGTTTGACTTTAAATACCATTTGTATTTTGAAGATACCAATATGTATGTCTTTTCTTCTGTGGTTTACCCATTTGAATTGTCTTTAAGGGTAAAAAAAATTTGTTTTACTACACTGAGATTATAAAAATATTCTCCCATTTTGTCTTCCTAAAGGTTAAAATTTGGCCTATCATATTTTAGTCTTTATTACATCTGAAACTGATTTGTAACTTTGAGGTTGGGTTGAATTTCTTTGTTTTTCCCTATAGGAATAACCAGTTGCCCCAGTGTTATTTGTTGAGTATTCTTTCCTTTTCCAAATCAACTGCAGTGTCCCTCTGCCTTTTTTATTGGCAGTGGAAGAAGGAAGTAGTAGGGTCCTTGCAGACCTTCAATTAATGCCCCTCCCTGTGTTAGTCTCACTTCTCACTCCCATCTTCCATCATATCTCTGTTCATTTCTTTCCAAAGTTGGGGCATCTTGCCTGACATTTTTGTTCTTGTCCTCACTCCATATTCAAAGCTATGGTTTCCTTTGTCCTTCCTCACACAAAATTCTTCACCTTCCAGCTTCCAGAAGTTTGCTGAAACTTCTTCCTGAAGATTGTCTCCCCCCTGTCCTCTTTACTTGTTGTTATTGTGAGTTTAAAACCTTTTAATTACCTTAATGGGGTCTTGGAGGGAGAGGTTTCAAACACATGCTAATTCTATCAACTATTTTATGTGAAAGCACAAAGTGAAACATTTTAAGTATTAGAAGTTTTATTACTATATTCTCTGTAAGTCTTTAAAAATATAATTAAATTTCATCTTTCAGGAATGATACAGGCCTGGCTCTTTCTGAAGGTAGAAAGTCAGAGGGCCACAGAGTCTTTTCCTTAGGGTTCCAATTTGCTTTTTAATGCTTCATGAGATTTTCCATTTTTAACAGTCCCATTTATGGTCTTTAGTATTTCATAATGCCAAAAAAGTGGCTAATTCTTGTGTTATAATGTCTGTGACCTTTGGCTTATGGGTGTGTAACTAAACGCCTGGAAATAAGTGTCCATGAAAAAATTATAGTCACATAAAGGGAAGAAATTCTGTAAAACTTTGGTATATCCCATTAATGGTTTCACTGTTCACTGTGCTTGGGACAGCTCTATAGTAAAATGACATATTGCAGGTTTCTTCCCCTGCCAGAAATGGGAAAGTACGTGGTGTAATGTTTTCTTTGCTTACATTGGATGCTTACAGTGAAGCTGGTTTATTTTCGGTCATTTCCTGTCTATGAACAGTGTGGTATTTTAGCCAACACTACTATAATAAAATATAATGCATAAAACGAATTTCCACACCTATGAATGTTGTAATAGAAATTCATAAAATACATTATTATAGGAATCAGCACCACTTATTCATTGGGAAAAGAATCTTCCGAAATATTTTAAGTCTTTCTCTTCTAGCTTGTTATAGAATGCATAAAGATTTTTTAAAAAACTGTAATCCTCTGAAATATTGTCTTTTCTCTCCACTTAGGCATTTAAGAGTATATTCTCCATTTAGCCTGGCTTTCTGGGACTTATTACTTTATTGCATTAAGTTAATCATCTAGTCTTAGAGTCCTGTACTAATCAGGAAGGCATAGAATATTTTCTGATTCATTCTTATATAAAGGTTGAGTTGGATTAATGAACACTTGGAATTAACTTCTAAAAATCTTTAAGAGAATTCCTATTTGATGGCAGACTGCCTTACTGTTATATAAATAGTACTTGAATTGGGAAATATACATTGAAATGTATTGCACTTCATGGAAAAACAAATCATAAAGCATGGATCCTCTGTAGAGGAATACCACATTTCTTAAAGCAGGAATTTAGCCTTGACAGGGGTAAAACCTAAGCAGGTTGACTCCATCACCTACTTTAATCTTCCTTGTCATTCCTTCCCCACAGTCACTAAGTCCTACTTTTATGATCTTTTAAATATCTGGTATATCTGTGTTCTTTTATTAGTAATTATCATTAAAATCTATTGAAGTAAGCATTAAGTATGGTTTAGAATTGATCCCTGGGTCAGGAAGGTCCCCTGGAGAAGGAAATGGCAACCCACTCCAGTATTTTGGCCTAGGAAATCCCATGGACAAAGGAGCCTGGTGGGCTACAGTCCGTGGGGTCACAAGAGTCAGACGTGACTTGGCGACTAAATCACCACCACCATGTGGTTTAGAATATTACTTCTAGTCTTAATAACAACTCTGAAAAATATGTATTATGATATTTTACCTACAAGGAAACTGAAACTACAAAGAAATTCAGCAACTTGCTCCCAAAGTCATCTATTTATTCTGGCAAATCTAGGATTTGAACTAAGCTCTATCTTATTTTCTTGCCAATGCCTCTTCCACTGCCTGATGCTTTCTTTTTTGTTATATAATCTAGCTGACACTATTGCACTAGTCTTCCTACTAACCTCCCTCCATTCAGTCTCTCCTTGCTACCTACCTCATCCACAGAATAGACCAACTTATCTGTCTCAAGTAGGTCCTTGAGAGCAGGGAACATATCTTATTCATCTTTTTATTCCCAGCCACAGAACCTAGCTCCATGCATGGCACACTGGAAATGCTTAAAAACTTGCATTGAATATGGTTCTGTTATGTTTTCATTTAAAAATCTTTTTCTGCTTCTCAAACTTATGGGATAAAATCTGATTTTTCTGACTTCAGCTTCAGCTTCTACTCCCCTCTATATTTTAGTGTTTAATTGTTTTTAACTGAGTATGTTATAATCAGGCTTCTGTGCCTTTCTTCATTCTGTTTTTCTTACATAAAGTATGCTTCTTCTTTCTACTTCTGATAAAATTCTACTGTTTATCTTTCAAGGACCAGTTCAAATATCAATACTACCTCCTTCTGAAACCTGACTTCTCTGCACTAGCAGAATTAGTCATTCTTCCTCTTCATTTCCGTAACATATTGCTTAAATATTCATTGTGTGATAATAAGCCTACTATATTAGGATTAATGTATATATTTATCTTGCTTTCCACCCTGATAGAATGGGAGCTCCTTAAGGATAAGTAACTATTATCTTTATATCCCCAGTGTCTACCACAATACCTGACACAATACCTCTCCAGATTAACCTATTTGTTTAATGGGGTTGAGGTCTTTAGAAATTATACCCATTTGCTTATTAATTTAATTACAGAGTATTATTTGAGCAGTTATTTTTCTGGGACCATAAGTCAGTAAAAGTGAAGAAAGTTTTGATATATCAAAAATCTTGCCCATGATTTCTGTTCTGATTGACTTTTTCAATGCAGATGAGCTGTTTGCCTATGACAGAATTCTTAGGACTGTGCTGTGTATACAGTGAACTTTTAGCAAATGTTTGGCCAATAAATGAATGATAGAGCAAAAGAAATAATATGTATGTATGTTTGACTAAAAAGATATGGACATATCTGTTAGGCATACAAGAAAAACTGGAAGGACAATGCCCAACATATGAACATGGGGAGAAAACTTCCTGAAATTATTTTTTTTATGGATATCAGAGCACACTTTGCCAGAGGAACAGCTTCCTCTATTTCCTGTTGGCCAGAGTTTGAGGCTGACTTTGAGCCTCATTCAGAAAATAACTGAAACATAATGATCAAAGGATCAATCCAAGAAGAAAATATAACAATTATAAATATATATGCACCCAACACAGGAGCATTGCAATATGTAAGGCAAATGCTAACAAGTATGAAAGGGGAAATTAACAGTAACGCAATAATAGTTGGAGACTTTAATACCACACTCACACCTATGGATAGATCAACTAAACAGAAAATTAGCAAGGAGACACAAACTTTAAATGATACAATGGACCAGTTAGACCTAATTGATATCTATAGGACATTTCACCCCAAAACAACGAATTTCACCTTTTTCTCAAGTGCACATGGAAGCTTCTCCAGGATAGATCACATCCTGGGCAATAAATCTAGCCTTGGTAAATTCAGAAAAGTTGAAATCATTCCAAGCATCTTTTCTGATCACAATGCAGTAAGATTAGATGTTAACTACAGGAAAAAAACTATTAAAAATACAAACATATGGAGGCTAAACAACACGCTTCTGAATAACCAACAAATCACAGAAGAAATCAAGAAAGAAATCAAAATATGCATAGAAGCAAATGAAAATGAAAACATAACAAACCAAAACCTGTGAGATTCAGTAAAAGCAGTGCTAAGGGGAGGGTTCATAGCAATACAAGCTTACCTCAAGAAACAAGAAAAAAATCAAATAAATAACCTAACTCTACACCTAAAGCAACTAGAAAAAGAAGAAATTAAGCATCCCAGAGTTAGTAGAAGGAAAGAAATCAGAAGAATTAGGTCAGAAATAAATGAAAAAGAAACAAAGGAGACCATAGCAAAATCAACAAACCTAAAAGCTGGTTTTCAGAGAAGATAAATAAAATAGACAAACCATTAGCCAGACTCATCAAGGGAAAAAGGGAGAAGAATCAAATCAACAAAATTAGAAGTAAAATGAGGAAGTCACAACAGACAACACAGAAATACAAAGGATCATAAGAGACTACTATCAGCAACTATATGCCAATGAAATGGACAACTTGGAAGAAATGGACAAATTCTTAGAAAAGTATAACTTTCTGAAACTGAACCAAGAAGAAATAGAAAATCTTAACAGACCCATCACAAGCACGGAAATCAAAACTGTAATCAGAAATCTTCCAAGAAACAAAAGCCCAGCACCAGATGGCCTCACAGCTGAATTCTACCAAAAGTGTAGAGAAGAGCTAACACCTACCCTACTGAAACTCTTCCAGAAAATTGCAGAGGAAGATAAACTTCCAAGCTCTTTCTATGAGGCCACCATCACCCTAATACCAACCAGACAAAGATGCCACAAAAAAGAAAACTCAGGCCAATATCACTGATGAACATAGATGCAAAAATCCTTAACAAAATTCTAGCAGACAGAATCCAACAACATATTAAAAAGATCATACATCATGACCAAGTGGGCTTTGTCCCAGGGATGCAAGGATTCCTCAGTATTTGCAAATCAATCAATGTGATACACCACATTGACAAATTGAAAGATAAAAACCATATGATTATCTCAATAGATGCAGAGAAAGCCTTTGACAAAACTCAACATCCATTTATGATAAAAACTCTCCAGAAAGCAGGAATAGAAGGAACATACCTCAACATAATAAAAGCCATATATGATAAACCCACAGCAAACGTTATCCTCAATGGTGAAAAATTGAAAGCATTTCCCCTTAAATCAGGAACAATACAAGGGTGCCCACTCTCCCACTCTCACCACTACTATTCAACATAGTTTTGGAAGTTTTAGCCACAGCAATTAGAGAAGGAAAAGAAATAAAAGGAATCCAGATTGGAAAAGAAGAAGTAAAACTCTCACTGTTTGCAAATGACATGGTCCTCTACATAAAAAACCCTAAAGACTCCACCAGAAAATTACTAGAGCTAATCAATGAATATAGTAAAGTTGCAGGATATAAAATTAACACACAGGAATCCCTTGCATTCCTATACACTAACAATGAGAAAACAGAAAGAGAAATTAAGGAAACAATTCCATTCACCATTGCAACGAAAAGAATAAAATACTTGGGAATAAAGCTACCTAAAGAAGCAAAAGACCTATATACAGAAGACTATAAAACACTGATGAAAGAAATAAAAGATGACACAAATAGATGGAGAAATATACCATGTTCATGGATCGGAAGAATCAATATAGTGAAAATGAGTATACTACCCAAAGCCATCTGTAGATTCAGTGCAATCCCTATCAAGCTACCAACTGTTTTTTTCAGAGAACTAGAACAAATAATTTCACTATTTGTGTGGAAATATAAAAAACCTCAAATAGCCAAAACAATCTTGAGAAAGAAGAATGGAACTGGAGGACTCAACCTGCCTGACTTCAGACTACACTACAAAGCTCCAGTCATCAAGACAGTATGGTACTGGCACAAAGACAGAAAAATAGATCAATGGAACAAAATAGAAAGCCCAGAGACAAATCCACGCACCCGTGAACACTTTATAGGTGTCCTTTGACAAAGGAGGCAAGAATATACAATGGAGAAAAGACAATCTCTTTAACAAGTGGTGCTGGGAAAACTGGTCAACCACTTGTAAAAGAATGAAACTAGAACACTTTCTAACACCATACACAAAAATGAACTCAAAACGAATTAAAGATCTAAACGTAAGACCAGGAACTAAAACTCCTAGAGGAAAACATAGGCAAAATGCTCTCTGACATAAGTCACAGCAGGATCCTCTATGACCCACCTCCCAGAGTAATGGAAATAAAAGCAAAAATAAACAAATGGGACCTAATTAAACTTAAAAGCTTTTGCACAATGAAGGAATCTATAAGCGAGGTGAAAAGACAGCCTTCCGAATGGGAGAAAATAATAGCAAATGAAGCAACTGACTGAAAGAATTAATCTCAAAAATATACAAGCAGCTCCTGCAGCTCAATTCCAGAAAAATAAACAACCCAATCAAAAAATGGGCCAAAGAACTAAACAGACATTTCTCCAAAGAAGACATCCAGATAGCTAACAAACACATGAAAAGATGCTCAGCATCACTCATTATCAGAGAACTACAAATCAGAACCACAATGAGGTACCATCTCATGCCAGTCAGAATGGGTGCTATCAAAAAATCTACAAACAATAAATGCTGGAGAGGGTGTGGAGAAAAGGGAACCCTTTTACACTGTTGATGGGAATACAAATGACTTTTACAGCCACTATGGAGAACAGTGTGGAGATTCCTTAAAAAAACTGAAAACAGATCTGCCATATGACCCAGCAATCCCACTGCTGGGCATACACACTGAGGAAACCAGAATTGAAAGAGACACGTGTACCCCAATGTTCATCGTAGCACTGTTTACAATAGGTAGGATATGAAAGCAACCTAGATGTTCATCAGCAGACAAATGGATAAGAAAGTTGTACATATACACAATGGAATATTACTTAGCTATTAAAAAGAATACATTTGAATCAGTTCTAATGAGGTGGATGAAACTGGAGCCTATTACACAGAGTGAAATAAGTCAGAAAGAAAAATACCAATAAGTATACTAACACATATATTGGAGAAGGCAATGGCACCCCACTCCAGCACTTTTGCCTGGAAAATCCCATGGACGGAGGAGCCTGGTGGGCCGCAGTCCATGGGGTCGCTAAGAGTCGGACACTTTTCACTTTTCACTTTCATGCATTGGAGAAGGAAATGGCAACCCACTCCAGTGTCCTTGCCTGGAGAATCTCAGGGACGGGGGAGCCTCATGGGCTGCCGTCTATGGGGTCGCACAGAGTTGGACACAACTGAAGCGACTTAGCAGCAGCAGCAGCAGCAGCAACAACACATATATATGGAATTTAGAAAGATGGTAACGATGACCCTATATGTGAGACATCAAAAGAGAAATAGATGTAAAGTACAGTCTTTTGGACTCTGTGGGAGAAGGCAAGAGTGGGATGATTTGAGAGAATAGCATTGAAACATGTATATTATCATATGTGAAACAGATCGCCAG
This sequence comes from Oryx dammah, assembly GCF_014754425.2. Classification (NCBI taxonomy): domain Eukaryota; kingdom Metazoa; phylum Chordata; class Mammalia; order Artiodactyla; family Bovidae; genus Oryx; species Oryx dammah. The sequence continues at coordinate 82,955,021 of NW_024070210.1, read as the reverse complement.
TCCAGGTTCGATGCATGAGACAGGATGCTCAGGGCTGGTGCCCTGGGATGACCCTGAGGGATGGGATGGAGAGGAAGTTGGGAGGGGGCTTCAGGATGGGGAACACATGTATGCCCATGGCTGATTCATGTCAATGTATGGCAAAAAACACTACAATATTGTAAAGTAATTAGCCTCCAATTAAAAGAAATAATTTTAAAAAATAAAGCTCCTTCTTTTTAATCGAGGGAAAAAAAAAGAAAATAACTGAAAAAAGTTTGGTCCTGTAAGACCTATTTAATAGGTGCTTTGTTTCCTAGCAACAGCCCAGCAAACTTGCCATTTGTTTTTACTGAATGTCCATATGAAGTCTACAGCAGTTGGAAATTACTTCTGCTTTGTTTTGGAACTGTACAACTGTTTTGCTGAGGCTAAGCTTATTTATTATTTCACTTATTTTCTTAACAGTTTACTAAAAAACTTTTAAAGAAAATAACCATTTTCTAATAAAGGCATTTTATTTTGAAGTTTATTTTTTCATATTTTATTTTATTATTATTATTATTTTTTACTTTACAATATTGTATTGGTTTTGCCATACATCAACATGAATCTGCCACGGGTATACATGTGTTCCCAATCCTGAACCCCCTTCTCTCCTCCCTCCCCATACCATCTCTCTGGGTCATCCCAGTGCACCAGCCCTAAGCATCCTGTATCCTGCATCAAACCTAGACTGGCAATTTGTTTTTTACATGATATTATACATGTTTCAATGCCATTCTCCCGAATCATCCCACCCTCGCTCTCTCCCGCAGAGTCTGAAAGACTGTTCTATACATCTGTGTCTCTTTTGCTGTCTCGCATACAGGGTTATTGTTACCATCTTTCTAAATTCCATATGCATTAGTATACTGTATTGGTGTTTTTCTTTCTGGCTTACTTCACTCTGTATAATCAGCTCCAGTTTCATCCACCTCATTAGAACTGATTCAAATGTATTCTTTTTAATGGCTGAGTAATACTCCATTGTGTATATGTACCACAGCTTTCTTATCCATTCATCTGCTGATGGATATCTAGGTTGCTTCCATGTCCTGGCTATTATATCATATGGAAAAAAGATAAGACACGTTCAAACAGACGATGTAAAACAACACAACTTCTCATAGCTATGATTCAACTTCTTTTGCTGAGTATCGTGGCCATCAGGCATCACTACATTAACTAGCAAACTTTTTTTTTTGCCTTGACTTTACTTTTTCATTATTTGTGTTTGCCTCACCTGTGAGAACCATCTTACTAACCCCTTAGCCTGTGTCTGTATCACCGACTCTGCCCCTTTGTTCAAACCACAGTTGATGGTTGGAACACCCTTTTTAAGATTCAGTAGATACTCCTAAGAAAATTCATAATTGTCTCATTCATTAATTCTTTGAAGAAATATTTATTGAGTACAACCTGTGCTAGGAGCTATGCTAGGTGCTGATCTACTATAGTGAAGGTGACAGTTTGAACCCTCAAGGATCACATTATTCAGTAGGAGAGACAGAGAGGGAGACAAGCAACTGCAGTACAGTATGGCCAGTGCTGTGTTCTTTTCATAAAGCCATCTTTATTTTAGTGGTACTGAAATGTAACTTCTTTATCCTATTCTAGAAATGATTATATGTTATATGGGTTGTGTGTGCACTCAGTCGCTCAGTCTTGCCCAACTCTTTGCAGTCCTATGGACTATAGCCCACCAGGCTCCTCTGCCCATGGAATTTTCTAGACAAGAAGGAATGGGGTGCCATTTCCTACTCCAGGGGATCTTCCAAACCCAGGGATCGAACCCGTGTCTCCAGTATTGGCAGGCAGATTGTTTATCACTAGCTCCACCTGCTCTACGTAGCTCAACACAGAGTTATCACACAAACCACAATATAAGGAACTCTTAATTCTCACCTTATTTTTGTTTGTTATGAGCCATTACGTTTATAGGATTTTCATCTAAGATTATTCACACACCATTACTCACTAAATATTTGATGATTACTGTATAATAATCATTGCCATGAGCACTAGCCTGGCAGAAATCAATCCTTTTTATATTTTCTTGGTCACACATTCACAGAGTTGATGGATGTTACTACCCAACTTCTTATTGTGTTAACAAATATGTTACATGTTAACTGGTGCCTATGGAGTACATGGAAATCTAGTAAAGCATGATAAACCAGCAAGGTGATGGTTTGTCAGTCTCACAACATCAGCATTATAAAACTTCTGAAGATCTTTAATAATGCAGTCATTTATATTGTGAAAAGCCCATTAATAGATTCTAGACCCTCCAAAGATGAAAAAAATGTAGCCAAAATTGTAAACCCATAATTATGATTGAATATGAGAAGTGGTGTATCAGAGGAGTATACAAAATTCTGTTGGAGTCCAAAGGAAGGCAAAACATTAATATGTTAGTAAGGGCAAATAAATACTATCTAAAGGCAGAATTCCATAATGAAAACAAAGCATTGTTTGAGTTTTGAGATTGAGTAACAAATAGTTATGTCTGTATTCATGAAGCAGAAAATTTGAGTTGGATCAAGCAGCTATGGTTTTTCCAGTAGTCGTGTATGGATGTGAGAGCTGGACTATAAAGAAAGCTGTGCACCTAAGAATTCATACTTTTGAACTGTGGTGTTAGAGAAGACTCTTGAGAGTCCCTTGGACTGCAAGGAGATCCAACTAGTCCATCCTAAAGGAAATCAGTCCTGAATATTCATTGGAAGGACCGATGCTGAAGCTGAAACTCTAATACTTTGGCGACCTGATGCAAAGAACTGACTCATTGGAACAGACCCTGATGCTAGGAAAGATTGAAGCAGGAGAAGGGGACAACAGAGAATGAGATGGTTGGATGACATTACCAACTCAATGGACATGAGTTTGAGCAAGCTCTGGAAGTTGGTGATGAACAGGAAGGCCTGGCATGCTACAGTCCATGGGGTCGCAAAGAGTCAGACACAACTGAGCGACTAAACTGAAGCTATTTCTTTTCTTCTTCAAGAGCATTCATTTAGGTAACCTTTTACAGAAGTGTGGCTCTAACTTTGAAAATATTAACAGTTATCATAGTCAGTAGAGTATGTGAAGTTATTTTGTATGTGTATGTACTGGATTTTTTATCATTTCTTATTTCAATACGGGGAGGAAGTCGTCATTGATTTTGCTGCCTATAACTGTAATATATATACCCTTGCATATTTTCAAACACATTGAACTATTTAAAAATGTGGAGTCAAAGTTACCCCTTAGTCCAGCTTCTGAGAGAGAAACTATTGTTAACAGTATGTGAATTTCCAAGTATTTTATAAACATAGTTTTATATTATATTGTTCTTACTATAGAAATATTATTCTGTAAAATGCAGTTTTTTTCAGTCAGACAGTGAAATACTTTCCAGAGTAGGCAAACTTACTTGTTTTGACATGCAAAAGTATCTATGCTATATTAAATGGATTGTTTTATTTTTTTCTTTTTTTAAAACCTTTTTATTTTGTATTGGGGTTTAGCCAGTTAACAATGTGATAGTTTCAGGTGAACAGTGAAGGGACTCAGCCATACATTTACATGTATCCATTCTCTCCCACGCTCCGTCCCATCCAGGCTGCCACAAAACACTGAGCAGAATTCCATGTGCTATATAGTAGGTTCTTCTTGGTTATCTTAAATGTATTATTTTAAAACTAAGTAGAATATCAATTATCTTCCATCAGTATAAATAATTTGGGTTTAAAAGTAGTAATTTTTTGTTCACATGTGCCCCTTTTTAAATTAAAGTATATGATTATAGAAGAATATAAAGCTTCAGTTCAGTTCAGTCGCTCAGTCGTGTCCGACTCTTTGTGACCCCATGAATCGCAGCACGCCAGGCCTCCCTGTCCATCACCAACTCCCAGAGTTCACTCAGACTCATGTCCATCAAGCTTGCAGATGTACTATTGAAAATTAGTCTTTGGTACTCTGGGTTTAATTATTGAAATAAAAAGAAATGGATGTAAAATTTCAAATACTTTTTCCAGCAGATCTTTATAATCTATTATTTACTTTGCATGATAAAACTTTCATTAAGATTATATGATGGGTTTCCCAGGTCTCTGGACTCAGGACTCACCAGTGGATTACAGGATCTATCTGTCACAGACACACACCTTGTTGAAGTGGATGGAGACACGCTTTCCCTGTATGGTTCAGGAGCACTGGAGTGTCTGGATCGAAACTGGAGCATGCAAACAGCAGGAATGGTGACAACAGTGTCCTTCACTTTCATAGAATTTGATGAAATCGTCCAAGTGCTTCCCAAATTGAAGATTAAGTTTCCTAATTCTCTGGTAAGCATTTCCTTTTTGTTGTATATTTGAATTCTTCTCAGTCATGACTTGTATATTCAGGCCAAAGACCTATTTTAACTTTTATTTATGCAGTTTCTATGTGGCAGGGAGACTAAGTTCTTGTGTTGAATTTCTGAATCTGATATTTAAATTAGTATTCATAAATGGCCTTGCAGTCTTCTGTTAATATTAGAAATTTTCTCTCTAGAAAATGCTTCCTTATGGAGTATGAAGGACCAATGTAATTTTATTCAAGTGACATACTTCTACTTTGGGAAACTTTCAACAGGACCTCACCTAACTATATTATAAATTCATTTACTATATCTGGTATTAACAGGACAAGTATACTCACATATAATTTTTATAGTAGTCCCCTAACAACATTTAAAATCACTTTAATAGCTCATTAAAGTTACTTTGAGAAATTTGCCTTTTCCAGTTATGGTATTATTTATTATATTAATTATTAGTATGAATTTGTGAAAGCTGTGATTTCTGAGTTCTTTCTTGAGTTTTTATTATCATTGTGTTTTTCTCAATTAGCTAGTGATTTCCCTCACCAACACTTTTTTAAATTTTTATTTATTTTAATTGAAGGCTAACCACAATATTGTAGTGGTTTTTGCCACACATTGACATGAATCAGCCCTGAGTGTACATGTGTTCCCCATCCTGAACCCCCCTCCCAACTTCCTCCCCATCCCATCCCTCAGGGTCATCCCAGTGCACCAGCCCTGAGCGCTCTGTCTCATGCATTGAACCTAGACTGGTGATCTATTTCACATATGGTAATATACATGTTTCAGTGTTATTCTCTCAAATCATCCCACCCTCACCTTCTCCCACAGAGTCCAAAAGTCTGTTCTTTACATCTGTGTCTCTTTTGCTGTCTCGCATATAAGGTCATTGTTACCATCTTTCTAAATTCCATATATATGCGTTAATATACTGTATTGGTGTTTTACTTTCTGACTTACTTCATTCTGTATAATAGGCTCCAGTTTCATCCACCTCATTAGAACTGATTCAAATGCATTCTTTTTAATAGCTAAGTAATATCCATTGTGTATATGTACCACAGTTTTCTTATCCATTTGTCTGCCAATGGACATCTAGGTTGCTTCCATGTCCTGGTTATTGTAAACATTGCTGTGATGAATATTGGGGTACACGAGTCCCTTTCAATTCTGGTTTCCTCGTCACCAACCCTTTTATAATGTATTTTGTTCTTTTGTTATATTTTCCTCTCTAATAAAAAGGATAGTAGTGGAGACAGTGTGTTTAGAAAAGATCATCCAAATTCACAGACAGAACATTTCTATTAGCATTTCAATGTTGGTATTTTGTTTTCTGATAGCCAGTTTAAGTAGTCTCCATAGTAATTAGCAAGATAAAAGTAATAATGATTAACTAGTTCTTCTCAGAAGTACTGTGAGCCCTGTATTTGTAAAGTTCTGAAAATTTTACTTCTGGTTTTTCCTTTGTAGATTTAATCTCCATGTAAAGCATATAAAATCATTGTAATATCTGGAAGAGTCTGAATTATTGTATATTTATATAATTTTTTAGAAATGTAGTTAGTTAATAGATAGGTGGATGTCCTTTGCAGAATGGAAATCACTTCGAATTCAATATTGGGTGGCTTAATATATTCTATCAATAACTTTGTATTAGGTAGATTAAAGGTATTTAAGTTTAATACATTTAGTTGGTTTAATGAGAACATATTAGTTAACCCTAAAGTTTAGATTTATTTGCGGAATGATAGTGAAGCTTTATGGTAACATTTTAAGATGGTTAGAGTCAATATTCACCCCTTTTTTTGTTTATTATTGTAGCACCTTAAATTCAAGGAAACAAATCTTGTAATGCTGCAGCAATTTAATGCACTAGCACAGCTCCGTCGAGTTGACCAGTTGACAATTGATCCTCAAGGAAATCCAGTTGTTGGTTTTACACTCTGGAAATATTATGTCCTGTTTAGGCTGAGCCATTTTAATATGCAGAAAATAAATGGAACAGAGGTAAGCTAAACACTAAGTCAACTGTAGAATTGAAATGTTCCTCTTAAAGGGAAATAATCGTAAAAATATCCAGGAATTTATGTATAAAATCATGATTGATCTTTTGAGAAATAATTTTTAAAAAAAATCATCACATTAAAAATATTGAAAAGCTAAAAATATTTGTCTAAAAACTTCTAATATACTAGGCAAATTTTGTGAATAAATTAGTAACCAGATCATGGTGAACAGTATATACTTATATTGTTTTTAAGTATTCAGAGAAGGATTGATAGGATAATAGTTTAAAATGAAAAGAAAAAGAACACTTCGGTAAGTAATGTGATTTTTGTGTTTTTCAGAGTGTTTTACATACTGACATGTAAAAGGGTCTGGGGAAGTGATACTAAATGTCATTTAATAAAGGTTGTGATAGAGGAAGGGAAGAATAACATGCAAAAAAATGTACATAGGGAAAGAAGAGTGATTTTAAAAAGAAGAGATAAGAGGGAGAAATAAGCAAGGAGGAAAGTTAAAAGAAGAAAAAGTCTACATGAATGAAAAAGGAAATAAAACAACCATAAGTAAAAGTCTAGATTGCTTTGTTAATAGTTTGTAACAGCTGCTTGGACATATCTACATTGTATAATTCAGGTCTGGAGCCTGAATAGCTGGAAAATTATTAGCAAAGAGTTATTTTTCAGATTGATTCTGCTAAGCTTGTCATGAGGGTAATCCCCCAGCTATCCAAAGATCATGTTCTCTTTAAATATTACTTTGGAAGAAGAGAGAGAAACTATGCTTCTTCTTCTGTGGAATTCCAGAACTGAGTTTAGATAATCCTCCAAAAGGAAAAAATCTTTTAATATGCTACTAGTATTAGTGTGATTATCTCTTAAAATTCAGACCTCCTTATTGTAAGATGAGCTATAATCAACTTTGCTAGCAGGGTGGTAAGAGCAACTGTAGTTCCCTGCAACTGATACACTATAAGTAATGAAGTGAAGTGAAGTCGCTCAGATGTGTCCGACTCTTTGCGACCCTGTGGACTGTAATCTACCAGGCTCCTCCATCCATGGGATTTTCCAGGCAAGAATACTGGAGTGGGTTGCCATTTCCTTCTCCAGGAGATCTTCCTGACCCAGGGATTGAACTGAGTCAGGCAAATGCTTTAACCTCTGAGCCACCAGGGAAGGTAACTCTGGCCTAAAACTTAAGAACTCCAGCATACCATCAGGAGACTGGAGGTCTCTGGGTCAGCATACAAGAGCCATGTGAAATTTGCATCAGCTACTCTGGGCACCTCATGAGAAGAGTTGACTCATTGGAAAAGACTCTGATGCTGGGAGGGATTGGGGGCAGGAGGAGAAGGGGACGACAGAGGATGAGATGGCTAGATGGCATCACCGACTAGATGGACGTGAGTTTGAGTGAACTCTGGGAGTTGGTGATGGACAGGGAAGCCTGGCGTGCTACAACTCATGGGGTCGCAGAGTCAGACATGACTGAGCAACTGAATTGAACTGAACTGAATGGTAGGTCCATGACCCCAGTATCAGCCATCTGTTGAAGATGTAGGGCAAACCTGGAACCTTCAGATGACTATTAATTTCTCCAACTAGTTCACAAGAGATTTGTTTTAGTTTTATGTACCCTCTTGGTACTTCCCCAGAGAGGTTGTAAGTCACTGGTCAGATCTAATAGTTCCAAAAGTTTCCAAAGCTAGCCTGGGTTGTAGGATAGTTATTTTAGCAATAGGTGAGGAATTCTCCCTCATTAGTGGCCAAACCATTATCTTGATTAACCCTAAATACTGTATTTACCCAAATATGGATCACTGATGGAGACATAATAGTTATTACAAAACTTTAAAATAGGAAGTAATAGTGTAATATAATTATATAGAGAAGAATGAGAAAGAACCAATGTAATGTATTCTGATTTAAAGTTCTGAAAATGTCAATGCCCAGGAATATTTGACCTTTTAATATAAGACCTAGAATAAACCTGCTTATCTCGTCCTTGACAGTATGTGATAATGTTACACTGTATTTCTGCTTTTCTTTGTATGAGAGAGAGTGAGCATTGTGAGCATCAAGAGGAAAAGATGGAGTAGTGGCCTACACTGGCCACTAGGTGACTGTGTTAGACCAAACAAGTTAGTTGTCAGCTGAAGGAATGATTCTGGGGAGCTGCAGCCTCATTAACTACTGACGTCTAGGGACGGAAGGGAAAGAGTCAGTCTGCAGTGATTCATATGTATAAGTCGCTTGTGAATTATGGGCTATTTTTCAGAAAATCCCTGTGTAGGTAATTATAGCAAGTGTTAAGAAGAAAGGTTTTAAAAATCCAAAATGGGTCTCTCAACATCAGCTCTATTGACATTTTGGACCAGATAATTCTTTGTTATAGGGACTGTCCCGTACACTGTAGGACATTTAACGGCATCCCTGGCTTCGACTCACTAGATGCTAGTAGTATCTGTCCACCAGTTGCAATAAACAAAAAACATCTCCAGACACTGGCAAACATTCCCCAGGGGCCAAAGTGGCCCCTGATTGGGAACCACTGAATTATATTGGCAAAGAAATAGTATTTAAAATGCAAGAAACCTAATTTTATATTTAAAGCATGGCATGCCCAGATATTAATACAAGGCTTGCTTTTAGCCTTTAGTAGTTTCTTGGTTAACACAGGAACGAGCCCACATGAGGAATGTACCTGTGACAAACTGTTCCTTGTGCGGAGAAAGGTGGATGCAACTTCAGAAGGAGCAGGAGTGCCATTCCTAATCCAATGTTCATTCCCTCAGAAAGGGATGAAATTATCCTTTCAGGAACAAGGTATCAACAACACCTTGACTTGCCTTTAACACATTATTAAAGTTAATCTATTCCACTGACACTTGAGAATTTCCCCCTTAAATCATTCTACTCAAAGAAGCTTTGGGATTTTTGAAAAAAAAAAAAAATCATTAAGAATTTAAGGTGTCTCAAGTATAATCCTCAGGAACCATGGCTTCTAAGTCAGAGGTAACACCTCACCTCCCAGCCCTCTTCCATCACAGTAAGCCACATTTGTAAATCTACATTCTAATCAAGCTCAGGGAAAAAAGAGAAATATCAGCCAGAACTCACTCTCTTCTTATAGCCCAGGAGAATGTATTTTCCCTGAAAAGAAAATTTTTAATTAATTTATTTATTTTTGGCTGCTCCATCAAGTCTTAGTTGCAATACGGGAGTCTTCCTTGCAGTGCATGGCTTTGTAGTTGCAGTTTGCAGGCTTTGTTGCCCTACAGCCTGTAAGATCTTAGTTCCCCAACCAAGACTCAAACTGGCATCCTCTGTATTGGATTCTCAACCATTGGACCACCAGGGAAGTCCCTACAAGAAAATATTTAATCTGGACATTTCTATGAGATTATGTTAGTTGTATCAAGTTATGAGGCAATGTCATTTTTTACCCCTTTCCTATTTGTCTCTTCAGGTGACGCAGAATGATATGATAATGGCTGAGAGGCTGTTTGGAATCCTAGCACATGTAGCATCTTCTGAATTACCGCAGTACCGTCTGATTTCAATACTGGGTGATGCCAGGTAAACTTTAATTTCTATAGTTTTTATAGAAGTATTGTTGCACTAGGCAAAGTAATACATAACACACACTTCTTAATTGTGCTATTTATTCATTCCACAAACATCCTAAATTTGTTTTTGTCTGGCCTTCTCCAAAGTTTTGGAGATATAAAGATGAATATGATGAAGTTCTTGCTTTTTTGTGGCTTATAAGCTAATAAATCATTAGTTTATGAGCTAATAAGACATTTCAGATGTTGTAAGAGAGGGCTGTAAGAGTATAGGAGAGATTACACTTTGGAAGAACATTGGGGAAGGCTTCACAAAGGACTTAACATTTTTCTAGCTCATCAGGAATGAATAAGGGTTTTTTCAGATACAGGGTATGAGGGAAGGAGTTCTGCTGAGGCACAGGGAATTGTAAATAATTCAGTATAATTAGAGCATAGGATGATTGTGAATTGTGATAGAGAGTGAAAGTAGAAAGATTGATTGTGATCTGATTTTGAAGAGCCCAGAAATCCATGAAAAACAAAATGAATACTGTGCTTTGTAATTAAGCCCAACAATCATGTGATTAGATTCATGTTCCAGAATAGCTGCCATTTGAGAGCATCCAGATGGAAGGAATGGAGACCACTCAAGAGGCCAGGCTGTATTCCAGGAGAGAGGTTATAAGGGTCTGAACTAAGACAGAATAGAGAAGATAATTGAAAAACACATAGAAGTGTACCTGACAGAAAACACTGACTGACAGGTGCGGCATGGACAGAGGAAAGCCAAAGGAGGCATGCCAGTCATGACTCAGCTATAGATAGTCACCCTGACCAGAGGAAGGAGAAACAGTTGGTATACGGGAACTCAGTTATCCACAAAATCACTGAGAGGGACAGGGAAGCAGTCTCTAGCCTGGGCCGGGAGGGGATCCCACAATGATACCACAGAACCAGTCCACCAAGGGCACTGCCACCTTGGCTGCAGTCTAGGAGCTGGGGGGTCAGGATGCTTGTCCGAACCATGGCGTCCACTTTTCACACAGGGGTCAGGAAGTTCCCCATTCCCCTCTTCAAAACTTGGCTCTACTATGATTCGTGCCAATGAAAGGGGTGTCTGGCGTGCTTACTCTCCCACTTAGTTCAGTTCTGATTTCAGAGCTTACCCATGTGTATCTGATTGGCAGAGCTGAACTCATAAAAAGCCCACAGAACATTCTGAAAAAAAGTACTGAGCGAGGTGCTGCTACAAAATGAACAGTAAATGTAAGAAATAGGAAGCATTGAATTAAAGAAATGATGTTGTGCAAAGACTCATTAGTAAGCGGGCTTCCCTGGTGGCTCAGTTGGTAGAAAATCTGCCCTCACTGCAGGTAGACCTGGGTTTGATCCTTGGGTTGGGAAGGTCCCTTGGAGGAGGGCATGGTAACTCACTCCAGTATTCTTGCTGGAGAATCCCCATGGACAGAGGAGCCTGACGGGCAACACTACATGGGGTAGCAAAGAGTTGGACACGACTGAGCGACTAAGCATAGCACATAATGCAAAAGACTTTAATAACGTGAAAATAATAATCCCAGAATATCCTCAGAGAAAGGATGTTGACGTTTGTCAAGTTTCTTTCCCTGTTTGGGAGAAATAGAAAAGTATATGTTTATCTATGTGTTTTCAAATCTCAAGGGCTACCATTAGAAAAGAAGATAAGATGTACAATTTCTAAATCATTAAAAGAAAATACCACTGATCAACAAAAAAAGCAGGAAGGGAAGAAAAAAATGAACATGTCAGTTATCACAATAAATATTCATGAATGAAATTCTATTCATTGATAATAGCTCTCAGCTTGGGTTAAAAACTGAATTTCATTTTGTTTTTGAGAGATACTCCTAAACTAATATATAAAGGTTGAAAATAAAGGGGTGGAAAATATATAACAGGCAAATAACAATAAATAAATAAGGGAATATTACTACTAGTGGTGATAGAATTGATGATGTTGTTGTTCAGTTGTCCAGTCATGTCCAACTCAGCAACACCATGGACCATAGCATGCCAGACTTCCCTGTCCCTTACCATCTCCCAGAGTTTGCCAAGTTCATGTCCATTGCATTGGTGATGCCATCCAGCCATCTCATCCTCTGACACCCTTTTCTCTTTCTGCCCTCAATCTTTCCCAGCATCAGGGACTTTTCCAGTGATTCAGCTGTTCACATCAGTGACTAAAATGCTGGAGCTTCAGCTTCAGCATCAGTCCTTCCAATGAATATTCAGGGTTGATTTCCTTTAAGATTGACTGGTTTGATCTCCTGGCTGTCCAAGCAACTCTCAGAAGTCTTCTCCGGCACCACAGTTCAAAGGCATCAATTCTTTGGCGCTCTGCCTTCTTTATGGTCCAGCTCTCTCAACCATATGTAACCACTGGGAAGACCATAGCCTGGACTACATGGACCTTTGTTGGCAGAGTGATGTCTGCTTTTCAACACACTAAGTTTGTCATAGCTTTCCTGCCAAGAAGCAATGGTCTTCTAATTTCATGGCTGGAGTTACCATCCACAGTGATTTTAGAGGCCAGTAAGAGGAAATCTGTCACTACTTCCACTTTTCTCTTTCTATTTGCCATGAAGTAATGGGGTCAGATACCATGATCTTAGTATTTTTAATATTTAGTTTTAAGCTGGCTGTTTCACTCTCCTCCTTTACCCTCATCAAGAGGTTCTTTAGTTCCTCTTCTCTTTCTGCCATTAGAGCATTAGAGTGATATCATCCAAATAACTGAGATTGTTGCTGTTTCTCCCACCTATCTTGATTCCAGCTTGTAACTCATCCAGCCCATCATTTTGATGATATCAAAAACTTAAAAGCCACCAAAAAAGATAATTATGAAACTTAATGTAACCGAGATCACAGCTTCTAAATATGTTAACAAATGTAAGTATATATTAACAAATTCACATTATTGTGGTAAATATTAACCTATTCGATCACTTGATCAAATAAACACAATTAGAAAAGAATACTGAGGATTTGAATAACTCACTTAACACACTATACCAAATAAATGTATTTAGAATTTTATTTCCAGAAACTTATTCCCAATTCAGAGGGGGAAAAAAGCCTATTTCAATACCTATTTAAAACTTTCAAAAATTGAACATATATTTAAACTCAAAGAAAATCTTCATATATCTCAAAAAGCATATTCATGCACATAACTTTCTGTAATGATAATATCATAAAATTAAAAAAGAATGAGACAAAAACCTGTACAATTGCAACTGGAAAAGCAAAGAAACAAGAGAAATTCTCAGAAAACAAGATACAACTGCCTTAAAACTTTTAAAAAGTTGTTTGATCTCAAAGTTATAGACAGCACAAACATAGGTATCCAGGGATTTTCATTACAGTGTTTATAATATTAAATAACAAACATGAAAACTCACTCAGTTCAGTTCAGTTCAGTCATTCAGTTGTATCCGACTCTGTGATCCCATGAACCACAGCATGTCAGGCCTCCCTGTCCATCACCAACTCCCAGAGTCCACCCAAACCCATGTCCATTGAGTCAGTGATGCCATCCAACCATCTCATCCTCTGTCATCCCCTTCTCCTCCTGCCCTCAATCTTTCCCAGCATCAGGGTCTTTTCAAATGAGTCAGGTGACCAAAGTATTGGAGTTTCAGATTCAACATCAGTCCTTCAATGAACACCCAGGACTGATCTCCTTTAGGATAGACTAGTTGGATCTCCTTGCAGTCCAAAGGACTCTCAAGAGTCTTCTCCAACACCACAGTTCAAAAGCATCAATTCTTCGGCACTCAGCTTTCTTTACAGTCCAACTCTCACATCCATACATGACTACTGGAAAAACCATAGCCTTGACTAGATGGACCTTTGTTGACAAAGTAATGTCTCTGCTTTTTAATATGCAGTCTAGGTTGGTCATAACTTTCCTTCCAAGGAGTAAGCGTCTTTTAATTTCATGGCTGCAATCACCATCTGCAGTGATTTTGGAGCCCAGAAGAATAAAGTCAGCTACTGTTACCACTGTTTCCCCATCTATTTCCCATTAAGTTATGGAACCGGATGCCATGATCTTAATTTTCTGAATGTTGAGCTTTCAGCCAATTTTTTCACTCTCCTCTTTCACTTTCATCAAGAGGCTCTTTAGTTCTTCTTCACTTTCTGCCACAAGGGTGGTGTCATCTGCATATCTGAGGTTATTGGTATTTCTCCTGGCAATCTTGATTCCAGCTTGTGCTTCTTCCAGTCCAGCGTTTCTCATGATGTACTCTGCATATAAGTTAAATAAGCAGGGTGACAATATATAGCCTTGACATACTCGTTTTCCTATTTGGAACCAGTCTGTTGTTCCATGTCCAGTTCTGACTGTGGCTTCCTGACCTGCATACAGATTTCTCAAGAGGCAGGTTAAGTGGTCTGGTATTCCCATCTCTTTCAGAGTTTTCCACAGTTTATTGTGATCCACACAGTCAAAGGCTTTGGCATAATCAATAAGGCAGAAATAGATGTTTTTCTGAAACTCTCTTGCCTTTTCGATGATCCAGCAGACATTGGCAATTTGATCTCTGGTTCCTCTGCCTTTTGTAAAACCAGCTACATGTCCATTAATAAAGGACCAATTACTTGTAGCTATGAAAATTATTAGAAGTTGTGATATGAAATAATCGTTAAGATGTCTTAGAAACTAAAAATACAAGATATAGAACAATTGTATAGTATGCTGCAATTTCTGAGAAATAGAACATGTACTTCAGAGATTTCCTTGTATAATTTTAAATATTTGAATTTTTAGAAATGATTGTCTCTATGAGTTAAACTGAGAACAGTAGGATTTCATAGTGCAAAAGCTTACTTTTTCTGTACGTTTATATGTAGTACTTGGAATTATCTTTTTCGGTTTGTTCTGGTTTTTTGTTATTATTCTTTTGGTTAAAATTATTGTATTAGTTTCTAAAAAAAGAATTTTAAGAGATTTCCTATCAGTATTCCTGCAGTAGAAGAAATGATAGCCTCTAATTAAGGCAGAAAGAACCTGATCCCAGATAGAAATTCTGATGTGCAAGGAAAACTAAAGAGCAAAGAAAGTAGTAAATTTGTGGGATGAAACTAAATAAACATCGACTATATAAAGCAATGATAATAGTATTATAAGATTTTAAAATCAATATATCTATTGAAATGAGTATATTAGGAAAGAATAAAGAGTGAAAATGAAGGAGCTAAACATTTATCTAAAGAAGTTAGGAAAAAAAAAAAAAAAAAAGAAGTTAGGAAAACAGTAGCAAAATAATCCTGAAGAAAAATAAAGGAGATGATGACATTGAAAACATAATGAAAAACTGATTATTTGAAAACACTACTGAAAGTGATGGATAATTTGTATATTGCTTTCATAATTAAAAATCAATAAAATAAATATAGATAAATATCTATATTACTTTCTTCTTTATAAGAGTGAGAAAATTATGCTACCAAAATATCCAGCAAATGAGAGTGATCATAGAAACTGACCTACATCACAATTAAATTTTATTCATTTTATTAAAATGTTAATTTTAATAACATAGAAAATGCTTATTATATAGCATTAAGCAAAAACAGTGTACAAACCTGGATGTTTATAAAAATTCACAGAGAAAGCCTATGAGGAAATATGTCTAATGTGAACAATGTTACTGATTTATATAGATTTATATGCTATATATTTATGGATGATTTTATGCTATTTCTTTATACTTTTCAAAATATATACTCCTTATAATTTTTTAAATCTCTGTGTTATACCCATATTAAATTGGAAAAATGAAGACATTTTCTAAAAGATATATTCCCTTTTTGCTCCTAGTCTTCAGTTCACAGTTCATAGACACCCTACGTGGTAGAAACCAGAAAGCAACCTTCATGATGAGTTGCTGTCCTCCGTAATTCTAGGCTTGTGGGTCTGCAAGTGATACTCTGAACACTGTCTATGTTCTTCATGATCAAATGAAGCTTCCTGTTTCATTATTTACCTCCTGCTGAGATCTCACCCTTGATATGATAACAGCCAAAAGTATTTTTGTTCTGCTTTTCCTAAACTTAAACCAGTATTCCATTCCATTTGTAGCTATGGCTAATGCTACTGAGCTACATAATGAAATGATGAACTGTTTTTGTGATTTATAAGGTCTGTAACTAACATGTTTTATGGGATATAAAGACTGTGGAAGTTTGGTCTACTATGTGTTTAATTGCTTTTTGTGTGTGTATTCTGTGTTATTTAAGTTTTGTATTGATTTTTTAAAGACAGTTTTTTTTTTCATTTTAGAAATGCTTGAGACATGTCTTTGTTGATGATTGGCAGTGAAACAATTTGAGTTATAGAACTTAATCAGTAGAGAGACTGGAGTAGTGAATTGACTTTGAAAACCCAAACTGCTAAAGCAGATATTCAAAAAGGCACATGCTACCCTCGAAAATCGACGGGAAAGACATTCTCACCAGTTGGATAAGGAACTCTCTAAGTCTCTTTACCGTCTTTCTACAGGAAGAAGCAATTCCGATATCTTCTAGAAACCAAAGGGAAAAAACCTGGTATTGTCAGTGAAGAAAATAATGATCGCAAGAGACTTGTGGGAGAAAACACAAATCGTGCTACACTGAATTATACCACCAGAGACTTTTACACTGAAAAGCTAGAGGTAAAGCTGCCATCATCTGTGGAACTTATTGCCTGGATAAATTCCAAATGGCTTGCGACTTGGGAGTTATACGTTTCTCTCCTACTCATTTAAGATAACCTTTTTTAATTCTGGAATGTTAGTCAGCCTCATATCCAGAGCTGGGGGCAGTAGGCACCAAGGAATTAGGGAGAAGTAGAGCCCTTAGTTCAATATATTTAAGCAGAAAAGAAATGTTCAAAAGAAAGAAATTGGTACCAAAAATTTAGACCGAAGTAGGACCAGGATTCAGATCTCTCTGAATTAAGAAAACTGGAATAGACTTGCTTTGAGTACTTACCTAGCCTCTACCAGACTGGCAGAAAGACACCTCAGAACCTCCATTTCTGTTCTCTTTGCCTAGGTCCTTGATGTTTTAATTCACTATTTTATTCTCCTACAGCATTAGCTTCTGTGTTCTTAGTCACATAGTTTTAACCTATTTTGTTTCCACTATAGTCTTTTAGACAGAAAGGCTAGAACCAGTTCTTTACTCCTGTATGTATTCAGAAGTTTTTTTGAGGGACTGCTGTGTTAGGGGACTGCAGAACTATAAAGAAGAGAACCATGCAGTGTGTGCCTTGATGGAACTCAGAGAAAGGTAAAGAAACGAGTCATCTATATAAAAATAAGATGTTAAAATTCTGCAAGAGTTTTTGAGGGGTTTAGGGGTGTGTGTTAGTGTGTATTGGCCAAATATTTTTCAAATGTTTTATAATGGTTGTGAGATTCTTTATTCAAACTATATTGTAGCTGAAAACTCATTATGTCAAAAGAAAGCAAAACAGCAGAGCTGCTGATGGGGTTCAGAGCTCTGATTGGATCTTCTATTTTTTTCCTTTCTCCTTACCTCATTCCCGGACTTCCCTGGTGGCTCAGACAGTAAAGCGTCTGTCTACAATGCGGGAGACCTGGCTTCGATCCTGGGTTGGGAAGATCCCCTGGAGAAGGAAATGGCATTCCACTTCAGTACTATTGCCTGGAAAATCCCATGGACAAAGGAGCCTGGTAGGCTGCAGTCCATGGGGTCACAAAGAGTCAGACACGACTAAGCGACTTCACTTCACTTCACCTCATTCCCAGAGCTGAACAATCTCTTTGGAACCCATAGGCCTCTAAGGATTATACTTTGAAAAGCACTTAACTCAATGCAACAATATTTTTGTAGCATCCTGAAGGATGTTTTGAAAAGATTCTGCTTTAAATTCTAGTGCATGAAAGGTTACTGCTTCATGAGGTAGTTGTATATCACTGAACAACTCCAACAGTGGAGAAATTCTTACCCATGTTAAGCTGCCTCCTAATAACTTTCGATTAGTGATGCTAATGTTGCCTTATGTAGAAAACAGAGCAAATATCTTCCTTATGAAAATTCTTTAAATATTTGAAATGAATTACTTGAAGTCATCTTTATAGTTATACTTTCTTACATTCAAAGTAATGTATTGAGCACCTGTCACATGTAATACTTGGACTGTAAGAAGTCGCTGTATTATCCTCATGAATCTCACATTCTAATGGAGGAGATAGACATATGCAGAGATAATGTAAATCAGTAAGTCGGGAGAGTGTAGCTCAGGGAAACTGCTCAGTGCTCTGTGCTGACCTAAGCGGAAAGGAAATCAAAACAAAGAGGAGATACATGTATATGTGTGGCTGATTCTCTTCAACACAGCAATGTAAAGAAACCAAACTCCAATTTTTAAAAGTCAGTGTTCCTTAAAGTAATTTAAAATTTAATATAATCCCAATAAGAAACCAAAAATTTTTCATTGAATTGATCCTACAGTACCTGTGGAAAAATAAACATAAATAACCATAAAAACTCTGAAAAAGAAAAATGATGAGGAGAAAACTAGCACTGCTAGATAAATTAAGACATATTATGGTCTTATCAGTTAACACAGAGTGTTTATGGAGAGACAGTCTCATGGGATAGAATGGAAAATTCAAATGTACATCTAGATAAAAAAGAATTTATGATATGATAAAGAATAATCTCAAACAAATCAAGAAGGATTATCCCAGTGGTGATTTGAAAATAACTACGGAATTAAGAGGGAAAAAAGCTGGATTCAGACTTTATACTTCAGTTCAGTTCAGTTCAGTCGCTCAGTCGCTCAGTCGTGTCCGACTCTTTGCAACCCCATGAATCACAGCATGCCAGGCCTCCCTGTCCATCACCAACTCCCGGAGTTCACTCAGACTCACGTCCATCGAGTCCATGATGCCATCCAGCCATCTCATCCTCTGTCGTCCCCTTCTCCTCCTGCCCCCAATCCCTCCCAGCATCAGAGTCTTTTCCAATGAGTCAACTCTTCACATGAGGTGGCCAAAGTATTGGAGTTTCAGCTTTAGCATCATTCCTTCCAAAGAAATCCCAGGGTTGATCTCCTTTAGAATGGACTGATTGGATCTCCTTGCAGTCCAAGGGACTCTCAAGAGTCTTCTCCAACACCACAGTTCAAAAGCATCAATTCTTCGGGGCTCAGCCTTCTTCACAGTCCAACTCTCACATCCATATATGACTACTGGAAAAACCATAGCCTTGACTAGATGGACCTTAGTTGGCAAAGTAACGTCTCTGCTTTTGAATATGCTATCTGTGTTGGTCATAACTTTTCTTCCAAGGAGTAAGCGTCTTTTAATTTCACATCTGCATTAATTCCAAATGAGTCAGAGATGTTGAAGTTTATAATGAAAGGGTAAAATATCTACAGAAAACCATGAAAGATTTATGTACAGCACTGAGATCAGAAAGACCTTCAGAGAGATAAAATAAGCAATGTCAAAAAACAAACTGAAAAAAATAATTTGCAACTCAGTTCAGTTCAGTCATTCAGTTGTGTCCAAACTAATCTCCCTATATTATCAAGAACTTTTAGAAATCAGTGAGAAAAGGGACCAACAATCCAGTATAGGTTGTGTTACTTATTCAAAAATAAGTTTAAAATAATATACCATTTACCATGACAATAAACACTGTCAGTTCAGTTCAGTCGCTCAGTCGTGTCCGACTCTTTGCGACCCCATGAACCGCAGCACGCCAGGCCTCCCTGTCCATCACCAACTCCCAGAGTTCACCCAAACCCATGTTCATTGAGTCCGTGATGCCATCGAACCATCTCATCCTCTGTCGTCCCCTTCTCCTCCTGCCCTCAGTCTTTCCCAGCATCAGGATCTTTTCAAATGAATCAGCTCTTCACATCAGGTGGCCAAAGTATTGAAGTTTCAGCTTCAATGTTAGTCCTTCCAGTGAACACCCAGGATTGATCTCCTTTAAAATGGACTGGTTGGATCTCCTTGCAGTCCAAGGGACTCTCAAGAGTCTTCTCCAACTCCACAGTTCAAAAGCATCAATTCTTCGGTGCTCAGCTTTCTTTAAAATATGTATAAGCCCTCCACAGAGAAAATTATAAAGTTTTATTGAAAGACACTGAAGAAGAACTGAATAGATAGTGTATGTTTATGGTCAGAAACTTTCTACATAATAAAGATGTCAGTTCTTCCTAAATCCATCAGTATAAGGCAATTCTAATAAAAATTCGGAAAAGTTATTTGTAGAACTTCACCAGTTGATCCTAAAGGTGTTTGATAGAGCAAAGGACTTAAAATAACACAACAGTATAAGTGAGGAGAACTTGCCTTATCAGATATAAAGTACTATTTTTAGCTGTAGTAATTGAGGCCATATAGGAATAGATTCATAGATCCATGGACAAAATAGCCAGAACTATCCCATGTTTATGGGAAAACTTTGTACAGATATCAGGTATTGCTGACTAGTACAGACAGACTAGCTAATAAATGCTACTGAGGAAATGAAATATCAAATCAGAAATACATATCCCTACTATGGTGTACTTTGTTAAAAACCATATTAAAAAATTAACTCCGGATCAAATAAAAACCCAAATATGAAAAGCAAACGTTAATATTCTCACTTAAAAAACAGTTGAAAATATGACCGTGATTGGGTAGACTATGCTTTTCTAACACCCTACCCTCCAAGGGCACAAACTGTAGGGAGAAATTTTGATAAATTTGGCAATAGAGGTCATTTTTTGAAAAAAACAGGAAGAGTTTCCATGGAGTAATATAAGCAGAGTCTTGATTAAAGTGGTTTGAGAGGTAAATAAGCAATCAAGAAGTAAAGATAGCAAATGCTGACTCCTGTTTTGAGAAGTATCAAAGGGAAAAATAAAATCTGAAGCCACATAACATTTGGAAAGAATAATATGCCATTAGGAGATTTGGATCTGAGCCCATGATTCCACCACTTATTTACTACCTGCAAGACCTTGCCTGGTCCCTTAATCACTTTCTCTTGACTCACAATGTACCGTTCCCCACTTCCTGAAAAATGTTTTAATCACTGCAACACAAAGTGCTGATTCTCTCTCCTCTGTATATCTTGAGTTGTTGAAGGAATTACTTGAAGTAAGTTTCTCACAAATCAGGATAAGCCGCCCCTTTCACTATACGTATGACATGTATAATTCTGTTGCTTGGTAGGTGTTCATCCAATGTCCTGACTCATTCTGAAAAAGATTTAAGATGGATGGAAAGCTGAAAGGGACTTTAAAGAATCCAATCCTGTTATTAGACAGCTGAGGAAAACTGGAAACTTAGTGAGCAACTGAGGCTCACATAGTGAATTCCTGACTGAACTGCCTCTAGAACTCAGACATTCTGATCCCTGGCCTTGGCTCCTTTCAGTGTATATGAATGCTTCCTGAAGTCATCTTGACCACCCCAGCACAAAGGGCTCTCTTGAACACTGGTGGTATTTGCTGTCTAAACCTTTCATCCAGCACTTATGTACTGTTTCATTTCTTTTAGTTAAGCTTTTAATGTGTGTAGGACATCTCTCCAACTAGACTGCAGGTTCTTCAAGAGCTAAATTAGCGTTTGCTTCAGGTAGGTATAAGTAGATGACGGCTAATCCTGAGCAAGTCTGTCAACCTTTGTTAACCTTAGAGTCCTGTTTATAAAATGGAGATATGGATTAAATTCCTATACAAGTACCATTATTGTTAAAGTAACTCTGTAACAAGTCTACCATGACCTGCTTTTTTCTATCTTCATGACAATAAAGTTGCCAGTTTTCCTCAGCTGTCATGACATTATGTTAGTTCAATCAACTAACATAAACAATATTGTAGAGTTCATTTTATCAGGATTGAACTTGTGAAACACTTGTTTTATGACCCCCTACAGGGATAGAAAAAAAATAAGTGTGTGATGTGTGAAAGCATTTGAGAATGGAAAAAGCATTATTCAAAGAGGAGCAACTTCTTGACAGGTCAGGGCAAGAGAAGTATCTCTAATGCGCTCTTAACAGGATCATTCTGTACATGCAGAATGAGTTGTGCTGGCAGGCGCCTGATGAGTTTTAGAGCATACTGCATGGAGATGCAGAGTAAATTGGCTTAGTGGAGAAAAGAAATGATGAAGCAAGGATGCTTTCAAACACATTTACTAATTAACAGTTAGTATATATTAGATACAATTCTGTATCAACATGTTTATAAAGAAGTCATGGAAGAAGCTAGCACAAAATTGTAAAGCACCAAAAATTTCACTATGCCAATTAGAAAAGTTTAATTCATATTATATATAAATTATTTAACAAAAGTCATCTAAATATCTTTATATTTTTCTTATCCTTTATTACTATAAAAAATTTCCAGTCCTACTGCTAGAAATTTTTTAAAAATTCAAAATCATGTTTTAAGAAACTTAGATGTCTGTAAGAGATGTCTTCTACTTATGTAAATACATTGCTCATTGCAAAATATTGCTTGTTTTAGTTATTGATCTCTAGTGATTCACTGGAGAAGGCAATGGCACCCCACTCCAGTACTCTTGCCTGGAAAATCCCATGGATGGAGGAGCCTGGAAGGCTGCAGTCCGTGGGGTTGCTGAGGGTCGGACATGACTGAGCGACTTCACTTTCACTTTTCACTTTCATGCATTGGAGAAGAAAATAGCAACCCACTCCAGTGTTCTTGCCTGGAGAGTCCCAGGGACGGGGAAGCATGGTGGGCTGCCGTCTATGGGGTCGCACAGAGTTGGACACGACTGAAGTGATTTAGCAGCAGCAGCAGCGGTGATTCACACTTACCTTTCTTCCTGGTATTCTCCTTGTTTCCCAAATTTACTGAGTATTAAAAGGGAACAGCTAAGTACCGCTCTCATTGATAAGCTAACTTAGTGCACATGACTGAGTCCCAGACGGTATTTCAGAGTTAGTGAAGTTCGGTTCACCAGAGAAGTCACCAGCTGGAACCATCTGTTATTTATTGCCCATCAAAATCTGTGCATATTTTTATGATAGGTCAATACATGACCTGTTGCTTTTAGCACATGAACTAAATCAAATCAGATCAGCATGTTGACCCCTGAATGGTAAGTGATTATTTAGAGAAATCTTATATGTCATAAGGAAATTTCCAAAATGTGCCTCTGTTAGAGGAAGTTAGTGACAATTGGGACTCGTTGTTAACTTCTGTTAATTAATCAAGAATCAAAAACATATTTATTTCTTGTTTTATAAATTGTAAAACTTTGGAAAAGGAAGAGAAGTAGAAAAAAGGAGTAGAAATACTCAGATCACTACCCTAAGGCAATCTTAATGACACTTCAGTATATTTTCTTTCATTAATATTGAATATATTTTTGTAACTTTTTAATGAAAATTTCAAACATATGACAAAGTTGAAATAATTTTACAGTAAACATTCATTCCCCAAATTTAAATTCTACTGTTAGTATTGTACTGTACCATGTACTTGCTTTATCACTTATCTATGCTTTTCCCCATCCTCTATCCATCAATAATCTATCTTATTTTTAAAATTTATTTCAAAGTAATTGCACACATTGCCATGCTTCTCCCTAAATAATTCAGCGAGCAGATCATTAGAGTTCAGTAATTCATATAGTTTCTTATTTTGAGGCATAATTTATATACAATGAAATATAAATCTTAGGTATACAATTAAGTTTTGACAAATACATATACTCATGTAACCCAACCTCTATCAAAACTTCATTTTGTACTTTTCTTTTTCCACTTAGCATTATAGTGTAAGCATTTTCCTTGTTACTATAAACAGTCATAGTAGATTTTAAGGGCAGTATTTGTTGATGTTTTAAATTTAACTTTTTAAAAATTATTTTGCTATTTTGATTTGAGTTGGAGGTTTTAGTAGATCATTTTTCAATTAGTTAAACCTATTTTCTCATTGACATTTATTATTTATTTCCTTATCCATTTATGTGAATTGCTTCCCCTATAATTCTGATTATCTGATCTATTCCATTGATTTTTTCCATATATATTATGGCATTTTCCATCATTGTGCCTGAATACTCAAAGTATCAATAGCCAAAATAAGTGTCAAATTCTTGCATTAATCAAAATGGCTTTGTTTCAGCTTCTAGGATGAAATCCAGGCCCAATGCCCCAATTACCTCAGGTCTCAAACTTCCTCCGTTGTGTTTTGAACCCAGGTCTTTCATTTGGTCTTCCCTTGTGGCTGAGCTGGTAAAGAATCCACCTGCAATGCTGGAGACCTGGGTGGGTTTGATCCCTGGATTAGGATCCCCTGGAGAAAGGAAAGGCTACCTACTCCAGTATTCTGGCCTATAGAATTCCATAGACTCTATAGTCCATGTGGTTGCAAAGAGTTGGACATGCCTGAGCAACTTTCACTTTTACCTTTCATTTGTAGACTGCCAGACACAGAAGTTGAGTGGGTGTATTGTCTCATCTGAAGGCCAAGTTCTGGGTCCCAGGCTTGTACATATGTCCTCTTTCTCCTTGTTCACTTTCCCCCAACTTTGTCCAAATATTCTCAGCCACATAAGTCAGTGTAATGTATCACTTCATCCTTTCCTAAAATATGGAATTAAATCAGAGTGTGGATATTTCATGTGTGTATATAGACATTAACTGACCTCAAGGCTGCCCAGGTGGTGCTAGTGGTAAAGAACCCTCCTGCCAGTGCAGGAGATATAAGAGACATGGGTTTGATCCCTAGGTTGGGAAGATCCCCTGGAGGAGGGCATGGCAATCCACTCCAGTTTTTTTGCCTGGAGAATCCCATGGACAGAGGAGCCTGGTGGGCTGCATTCCATAGGGTTGCAAGAGTCAGTCATGACTGAAGCAACTTAGCATGCATGCACATTAAGTGACCCCGTGTTTATTAATATTGTTAGTATCATTTACCATTAGAAACCATGAATCTGTACACTCAGCTGACTTGTGTGAGGTAAACCACCTGCACTGAGAAAGGAGAAAGTCTATCAACAGAGAAATTGTAGTTAGGATCCAGTGATTCCAAGAAATAAGCACTTTAAAAATACAACTTAAAATCTTTATTTCTCCCCACAATTAGCAAATGAGTTTCATATTAGCTCAACTGGAAGTTTTCTTCTCATAGTTGCCAAGAAATACATTTTTAACAGAGCTGTCCCACAGAGCTGGGAGTGGACTGGCAAGAAGGAAGCCCTCAGTTGCTGTCTTTACTCAAGCAGAGCTCTGTGTCAGTGTCTAGGAAAGTATTCCTGCTCTGAGGGCTGGGGTCAGAACAGATTATCAAGCTTCTCTGGTTCAGCTAATTGTTGCTTTGGCTTGGGGCTTAATTATGACTTAATGCAAAATATTCTTTTTCTAATAGGAAATAAAGGAAAAAAAGAAATTCTGCAAGATGTATATCGAGGATCTTGTGAAGGAAGCCACAGAAATCAACATGAAAAATGAAGCTTTGCAGAAACTTTGGCCACAGATGTTCATTGAACTTGTGAGGGATGCAGTTATAGAAATCCGCAATAAAAATTCCTATATGAAGCTTTGCCTACAGCAGATAACTGACCAAAAATAGAAATGGCTTAGTTACAATTGAGATTTTTAGTTTTATGTTTTTGATGGTTGAAAATATGTGGGTTAAAAAAATGTTAAAACAACAACAAAACTTTTCCTTCAAGCTAGAAAGACTAGCATCAAAGCATTTATTGCCTACTGTTCTTATAGTTAAAGGTTAGGAAGGAAAGAGCAAAAAGGGAAAATTCATTTCCTATATATGTTGACCAAACAGCCTTTGGGAACTGAGCAGTCTTTAGGGCCCTTGAATGGGCCCTACATCTTGGGTTCTTGATTTGACTGGTGCCCCTGCTATAGCCCAAAGCACGTAGTGTTTGCTCATGGTTCAGCATGAGTTGCTTCTGTCTACTTTCAGCTGATAATTTTTAGTTACTTACCTCTTTATTTTATGTCATGATTTCAAAGCCAAAAATATGTTCTTTTTTATGAGTGAAGAATAAACTTATTAATAAATTAGTTTAAAAGAAAACGTGTTTGCCTCCTTAATCCAGTCAGAATTGTCATATTTATTGTACGTTTCTCTTTAGCTGAGTAGGAGCCCTTCTCTTTACTTATGTAGGAAGAGGCCTCATTCTTCTAAGGTTGCACCCTTGACACACCACAGAAAGTCCTGGGGGTCACTATGAGCAGAGAATATGAAAATGAGTACGAACAGGGACAGGAAGAAAGTGTTCCTGCCTTAAGAGGTCCTAGGTGTATGCATGTAAAATGCAGTGATTAACCAGTAAGTCTGCTTCTCTGAGTGGTGTCTTTTTCTGTTGTTGGCTACTCTGAGGCTCTTTTTCTAGGCAGGCATGTGTACCTGTATCTCAAAAGTATTAGGGGTTTATGAGGAAAGTTTTGAATTTTTCTAATTCCAGTTGAAGATCAAACAGAGAAATAAGATATAAAGATATAAGCAGGGGGTTGTCCTGGTTGATGCTAGTGATTTGGAGCCCATGACCATAGCCAGAAGTGATACAACTTTAGAAACATGATCTTACAGGTCTATAAATAGGAATTCTCCGATTTGCTCAGATTTCACCTGGCAGCTATATGGATCACCAGGATATGAGAAAATGAAAACAAAAGTTACAGGATATCAATAGAGTCCTACAGAAATGCTTGAAAGGAAGGAAGGTAAGCTGCTTTGCTTACACTAAGAAAGGCCTACATCCTTAAGAGCTCTTGGTCACCCTCAAGTTTAGGAAGCCATGTTTCAGAACATGGCCTTTCAAGTCTCACTGTCCTGGGTTTGCGTCTCGGCACTTCAGCTCTCACTTTAGTTTGTGAACCATCTGGACCTCAGTTTCCTCATAATAGCACATATCTTATAAGATCATTGTGAGGATCAGATGAGATAATGCATTTAAAAGTGAGCAGAAAGTAAATGATGCTATTCTTTGTTGTCTTCTAGAAGCAGGTTGAACCACAGTGTTGGTGCCCCGGGACAGGAAGAACTGTTAGTGTTTCCTGATAATCCTCCATCTCTCCGAATTGAAACATACAGACCAACTCTCATCTGTCTGGTAAACAGTGACCCCTCCCCGGGTTTCTGTCTTATTTGGTATAGAAATGAGAACCCACCTTGAGAGTGATGTTGAGATGAAAAACAAGAGTGTCTTGTTCATGGGCTTCTAGGAAATAGGAGAGGCAAAGACATCTGACTCCTCAGGCATGCGGGGAGTGGTTGCTCACTCTAGGCCAGGCAGGGGAATGCCTGGCTGTTTAATAAACGACCTGTCAAGCTTCCTGCTTGCTGCCTCTCCTCCCCCCACCCTCCCACCCCTGATGATAAAGAGCCTAGATCTTCATGTTCACATGCATTCTTGGCTCTCCCCAGTCCTCCTAGGCATTTAAGGAACTGAAAGAAGATCAGCACTCACTGGCTTGGTGGCAAACCTACAGGTTGGCTTAACTCAGAGCACCTGCTTCAAGCCTAGTAAGAGGGGTTCTGTCTTGTCTCTGACATCAGAACTCCTTAATGCCCCATCTTTAGTCACTTGGTTTCTTCATCCCTTTGTACTTGAGCTCCCTCTTGTTTACCCCCACTTTACACACTGAGTGATTTCTGGTACTTGAATCCTTGTTTTGCCTGATCCCAAATCCCACTGACTGTGTCCTCCCATCTCATCCTTATCCCTTGCCACTCAGCTTCCTCCCAACCCATGCTTGCTGGACTT
The DNA here is from genome assembly GCF_014754425.2 of Oryx dammah. Classification (NCBI taxonomy): domain Eukaryota; kingdom Metazoa; phylum Chordata; class Mammalia; order Artiodactyla; family Bovidae; genus Oryx; species Oryx dammah. Next base: position 82,927,324 of record NW_024070210.1, on the reverse strand, counting down.
TCAGGGCGAGGATAATCCCCAGAGAAAAGGGCAAGGGGACCTGGGTCTACTGTGTCTGAAATCAACTGAGGACTCTCTGTGGCTAGTGGGGATCCCTGCGACAAGTTGTCATCTCTACTCGGGGTTTTCCAGGATCTTTAGGAAGGGAGCGAGATGCACACCCCACAGGCTGAGACTATCAAGGCCAGTGTATTCTGAAGGAATGCCTTTTTCCAAAAAGAATCTTGAGCTCAAACAGAATATCACCGCAAAAGCAGAAAGATACAGAATCCACCAACTGGGGAGATACCGTCCCCCGGGTTATGGTTTAACAGTTAGGTGGTTACATGTGCTGTTGTTGAGTCTGGGAATGGCTAAGTGTTGGGTTGGATCTGAGGCTAATTAGCTGTGCTGCTGTCTGAGGATGGTGCCCGGGTCGGCTCCCTACTTTGTGAGCTTCACTCCACTAAAGGCCTGATGCAGGAGACCATGAAGCCTCACCCTGCTCCTGATCTATTCCTTTCCAGGGTAGGGGCTACAGTGGTATTTTTATGCCCCACTGAGTAATAATAATCATAACAACAAATAAGACTTACTGGGTGGCATCATGCACTGTTTTAAACTCTTTTTAAAAAATGTTTTAAATTTATTTTTATCCGTGTTGAGTCTTGGTTGCTGCATGCCAGCTTTCTCTAGTTACAGCAAGTGGGGTCTGCTCTTGACTGCGATGCAGCAGGGTCTTCTCATTTCGGTGGCTTCACAGAGTTGTGGCACACAGGCTCTAGGTGAGCAGATCCGGCGGTTGCAGCACGTCGCCCTAGAGCACAAGGGCTTCAGAAGTTGCTATTCGAGTGCTCTAGAGCTCAGGTTCAGTGGTTGTGGCTCATGGGTTTAGTTGCCCCACAGCATGTGGGAGCTTCCTAGACCAGAGATCAAACCCATGTCCCCTGCATTGGCAGGCGGATTCTTTACCACTTTACCACGGGAGTCCTATTCTGAGCTCTTTACATGCACTGTCTCATTTATCTTCCTGCACTGCGATATACATGTGCCCCGAGTTGAACACTAGAAAACTGAGACATTGAGAGGTTAAAAACCTCACCCAAGAGGATTTCATCCAATAAGTAGTACATGGCACCTGCGTTCATAACCATGTTTCATCTTAAGCATTTGGCATCTGAGTAATATAAATGAAAGAATGAAAAGAAAGGAAGGAAAGAAAAGGATAAAACAACAAATGAAAGAAGAACCTGGCTAGTTAGCAAGGCAAGCATGCAAACCAGAATACAGAGACACTGCTCAGGAGAATATTAAGTTAAATCTTGAAGGACAAAGGTTAGTTTTCCTAACCTGCTTTTATGGGTCAGCTGGAGATGGAATGGTTACTGTTGCCAAGAAGTTCAGAGCCAAGTTTGAAACTTGATCACACTGACTGTGGTTAACCAGTATTGATGGAGTATTTGTTATCTTTGATCCTGATTTTCTACTTAGGTTTATATTTTCCTGGCTCATTGTATGTATTTTTTTTTTTTTTTTTGCAAGCTACCTCAGATCCTTTCTGGAAAGAGGAAAAGGATAAATAAATGAGTTAAAATATACCCAAAGCTCCAAAGAATAGACTACTCCTATATTTTGGGCAATGAAATTCTTTACAGTTTCTCTTCAGGAGACAATGAAACTATTCCTTATATCACTCTCTCTAAACTTGAGTTTTTGGAGAGTTGACTTCTTTCTCCTATTTGTTTATCTTGAAATATTTCAACATGCAGAAATGTAGGTAGAATAATATCTCAAATAAAACCCTGTATCCACCACCAAGCATAACAGATATTTTTCCACATTTGCTTCAGATTTTAAAAATAAAACATCACAAGTAGAAAAGGAGCCTCTGTGTAGCTCTTTCCCTAGAGGTAACCACAATCCTGAATTTGATGCTTATCATTCATTCATGTTTTCATACCATTCCTATTTATATACATATGCATAGGGAGTTCATTGAATTGACTTTATATTTTCATATTTTATATAAATAGTATCATACAATATGCATTTTTTCTGCATATTTTTTTCCACTTGGTATTCTGTTTCTGAGAAGCTGTACCCAAAAACATAATTGATGGGAATAAATAAGTCAGCTTTTGTTGTTCTTGTTGTTTCTACTGCTGTTTGATATTTGGCTGTATGGTCAATGTATGATTTCTATATTCATTTTCCTGTTGATGGGCATTGTGATTTCTAGTTTGTAACTGTTACATACAGTTCTGCTTTGAATATACTTGTTCACAGTTGAGTTTTGAGAGCACGCAATTAGTGATGGAATTTCTGGGTCAGATGCATATCTTCAACTACATTAAATATTGTAAATTGTTTGCTGAAGTCATTACCAGTTCACATTCCCACAATACCTGTTCAGTTGTTCCACATTCTCAATGATAGATTTCAATTTTTGCAACCTGACGAGTTCATGTACAGTATGCGTGTGTGTTCTTGAGGATGGCTTTTGTGCAGAGAAGAGATTATTCAAGAACTTTTTTTAAGATGAAATTTATATACAGTGAAATGCACTTAAGTGTAAAATCTGATTAATTTTGAAAATATCAACATCCCAATTAGGATATAAAACATTTTAATCGCTTGAGAAAAGTTGTTCTAGCCAATTGCCTTTCCCTATGAGCAGCTATTTTTCTAAGTTCTTTCACCATTGATTGGTTAATTTTGTCTGTTCTAGAACTTCCTGTAAATAGAACAATACAGTGTGTACTCTTGTGTCAGGTATCTTTTACCCAACAGATATATTTTTAAGAATCACTCATATTGTTTCACATATCTTAAATAGTAATTTTTATTGCATAGTGTGAAGATACTACAATTTGTTTATCCACTCTATTGGGTTGTTTCTAACTTTGGGGATATTATGAATAAAGACATTTTATAAAAGTTCAGTGGAGCTACTGGGTCATTATAAGTTTGACTTTCTAAGGAACTGCCATGCATTTTTCAAGGTGTATAATTTCACACTCTCTCCAGCAGCATATACAGAGTTCCAGCTGCCCACATGGTTGCCAACATGTGCTGTTGTGAGCCTTTATTATTTTTAATAATCCTAGCATGGCTTTTTTGGCCATCTCATTGTTACTTTAATTTTATTTTCCCTGATGTCTAATGTTGTTGATCATGTTTTTATGTGCTTTTTAGTCATTTTTATTTCTTCTTTTGTGAAGGAAATATTCAGGTCTATTGCCCATTTCTAAAATTTGAATTGTCATTTTATTATTGATTTGTATGGGTTCTATATATGTTCTATAGAAAATACTTCTGTTTCGAATTATAAAGTTTAATCCATTGATTAAGCTGGATTGCCAGGGAAATCCTGGCAAGTGCTTTTTGATGTTCCCTTTAAAATGATTTGCCTGTCCAAAGTTTGCAAAGATATTCTCTATTTACTTCAGGAGGCTTTATAGATTTAGCTATCGCATTCAGGACTATTATCCTTCTTGAATTAATTTTTGCAAATACTGTGAAATAGGGATCAAAATTCATTTTCTTTTCCATATGGAAACCCAGTTGTTCCCATGTGGTGGTGGTTTAGTTGCTAAGTCGTGTCTTACTCTTGCGACCCCATGGACTGTAGCCTGCCTGGCTCCTCTGTCCATGGGATTCTCCAAGCAAGAATACTGGAGTGGGTTGCCACTCCCTTTTCCAGGGGATCTTCCCAACCCAGGGATCAAACCTGGGTCTGCTGCATTGCAGGCAGACTCTTTACCGACTGAGCTACAAGGGATATAACTTGGTGCAAAAAGTTCCTTTCTCCCATTGAATTGCATTGGCAATTTTTTTAAAAAATCGATTGACCTGTACATGTGTGGATCTCCTTCTATACTTACTATTCTTTTCCGTTTTAAATTTTTTACATGAATACCATACTGTCATGAATACTGTACTAAGTCTTGAAATTGTGTAACTCCCACCAATTTCATTTTTAGTTTACAAAATTGTTTTAGCTACTCTAGGTCTTTGCATTTCCATATAAATTTTAGAATCAGCTTGCCAATTTATAAAAAAAAATGATTTTGGACATTTTTATTAGGATTATACTGACTATAGATGAATTGAGGAAGATGAATATCTTAATAATACTGAATCTTCCACTGTATGAATATGAGATATCTCTTCATTTATTAAGACCATTTTTCAGCAAAATTTTGTAGGTTTCAGTTTAAATTTTATTCTGAAGTAAATTTATTCATGACTTTATATATTTTAAAAATATTTTAGTTTTACTTTCAATTCTTTTTGCTAATATATAGTAATAGAATTTATATAAAATTGATTCACATTGTTTATAGATTCTGTATTTGCGAATTCACTTAATTGCTAAAGTATATTTGTAACCCCAAAGTCAATACTCACAGTGCCTTCATGTTGATTCTAAGACACAAGCAGAGTGATGAGAAATTTAAGTCAACCAGCACACACCTCCCAGCTGAGATCAAGGAAGGCAACATTCTCTCTTCTTGTCTTAGTTGTCATAATGTAAACAAGTGTCCTTTTCATGGTATATTTAGTGTCATGGCTGTTACTTTTTTATCTTTTCTGTTGGTGATTTTGTTTTTTTTAAAGTGTCCCCCAAGGATAGTGCCAAACTGCTCTCTTAAGCACAAGATGGTTGTGATGTGCCTCACAGGGAAAATACGTGTGTTAGATAAATTTTGTTCAGGGATGAGTTGTAATGCTGTGGCCATGAGTTAAATGTTATTGAATCAATAATATGTATTTTAAAAGATGTCTTTAAACAAAGCATACATTAAAAAGTTTACATATGAATTGACAAAAATGTTGTGCTCAGAGGTTCACAGGCACCTAACCCTGTACTTTCCCCAGGAGCAGTTGTTTAACATTTGCTAATTCAGTGTTCACAACATCTTTATAGACTATAACTTCAGTGAATAATGAGGATCTAGTATGTTGACCTTGTATCCTGTAACTTGGTGTGCTGCAGTTCATGGGATTGCAGAGAGTCCAACATGAGAGCGACTGAACAACAACACTCCATGCTTTACTAATTGTAATAGATTCTTCAGTAAATTTCTTAGGATTTTCCAAAACACATTTTGTCAACAAATACAATGTTACATCTTTCTTTCCAGTCATCATACCCCTTATTTCTTTTTCTTTCTTTATTGTACAGGCTAAGATTGCCAGTTCAGTTGTCTAAAAGAAATGGTAAGAATGGTTGTCATTGTTTTGTTCCTAATGTAAAAGTATTCAATGTCTCATTATTATTAACTATAGGTTTACATAGATAGCCTTTGTCAGACAGGGGAAATTTTTCCCCTTTTATTCCTAGTTTGCTAAAAGTTTTTATGGTAAATGAATATTGACTTTTGTTAAATATTTTTCTACATCTGTTGAAATAATCATATAACTCCTTCCTTGAGGCTGTTAATATTAAACCAGCTTTGCATTATCAGGATGATATAATGGTATCCTTTAACATACTGCTCAATTTTATTTGCTAGTATTTGTTTAGAGGTGTTTGCGTCTATGTTTATTAAGAATATTGTTCTGTGATATTTTTCTGTTGCCTTTTTTTCAGGTTTTGGTATCAAGGTTAAGTTAGTCTCATAAAACTAGTGGGAAAGTCTTCCCATCTACTCTATTTTCTGAAAGAAAATGAGAAGAGCCATATCCAGCCATATCCTTTAAAATATATGCTAAATTTCCTTGCGATTTATTCTTTGACTCAGAGGTTACTTAGAAATGTTTTATTCAATTTCCAAGTATTTGGCCCATTATTTGAATTAAAAAATAGAACATTTCATATCTTTTTGGTATGTGTGTGAAATCACTGGTATCAACATCTGAACCAAAGTTTGATTGAAGGGTCTGTCTCAGTTCTGAAAGGTGACTATAACATCTGTATATCAATTTAGGTCAAAATTCTCAAGTATATTGTTCAAATCATCCTTTGCTTTATGCATTTAAGAACATGTTATTAAGTGCATACAAATTAAAAACTGACATATCTTCCTGGTGAGATGATGTTTTGATATTATGAAATGGCTCTTTTGCCTCTAGAAATGTCTAAAGTCTATTTTGTTCAATATTAATATAGCTATATCAGCTTTACAGTTTGAATGAGGTATTTTGTATGTTTTAATTTCAACCTCTCTATATCCTATGTTTTAGGTTGTTGTTGTTGGTCAGTCCCTCAGTCATGTCCAAGTCTTTGCAGCTCCATGGACTGCAGCACTCCAGGCCTCCCTGTCCTTTACTATCTCCTGGAGTTTGCTCAAACTCATATCCATGAATCGATGATGCCATTCAACCATCTCATCCTCTTATGTTTTTTTTAAACGGCATATAATTTATATTTCTATCCAGCCTTTTTAAAGGTGAATTTAGTTCATTTGCATTTACTGTAATATAAAATCAACTGGGTTTAAATTAACTACCATAGGCTGTGCTTTTACTTTACCTCCTCTTCCATGTTTTATTTCATTGTGTTTTTTCATCCTTAATTGCTTCCTTTTGATTTATTGAGTATTATTTAGTATTAAATTGTGGGTATTTTTTAACCATAATTTTCCCTATATGGATTTAGAAGCTATACACTCTATTTCTATTTTATGAGTGACCTCCCTATAACTTATATATATCATATCTGATAGTTTTATAATAAGCAATAAATTAAGATTTAGAGGTAAAACTTCAACTCAATAAAACCCCAAATTTTATATAGACTTAATAATGAACACTTATACTTCATATTCACAATTTTATATTTCATTTCTTCATATCAAATCATCATTTTACACAGTTCCATTTGCCCAGCACCTTCATTTTCTCATTCTTTATTTACGGTAGAATCAGCTCACTATTTAAATGTACATAATTTACATTAATTTAGTATGCTCATCATTATTCTTGACCAATAAAACATTTTTATGAACTGTGACTAAACACAGTATAATAGAAGTGAGAAGGAAACGGCAACCCACTCCAGTACACTTGGCTGAAAAATCCCATGGACAGAGGAGCCTGGTAAGCTACAGTCCACGGGGTCGCAAAGAGATAGGTTCTTCTATAGAAGTGAGAAATATGCATATTAAGGAAGCATTCATTCAACAAATACTCACTGAGTACTTATGAGGGTATTAAGTGTATCCCAGGCATAGTGCTGTGGCTCAGAATATAAAAGTGAGCAGTAATAAATGTGGCCTCATAAAATTTATAATCATGTAGACAGCACAAACTGCATGGTGAGAAGCTCCATTGGCCTAGAGGAGTTCTACTGACTGATTTTCAGCAGAAAACAACTGTTTATAACATGGATAATCTTTAAAAATAAAAACATAGGAAAGCTGACACTTCTATGAAAGTAATTTTATGTTCCAAATTTGTGGAATGTATATAGACGTGCATGAGTGCTAAGTCGCTTCAGTCATGTCTGACTCTTTGCAACCCCTTGAACTGAAGCTCGCCAGGCTCCTCTATCCATGAAATTTTCCAGGCAAGAATACTGGAGTGGGTAGCCATTCCCTTCTCCAGGGGATCTTTCCAACCCAGAGATAAAACCCAGGTCTCCTGCACTGCAGGTGGATTCTTTACCGCATTCTTTATCATCTGAGCCACCAGGGCTCATATATATGTGTGTGTACATATGTGTGTATATATAACTTTTAAAGTATTTTTGACCATTCTGAAACCACCAAATTATCTGCAGTTCATTCACTTAGATTGCTGGCGTCCACCAGTGGTCTAGAGAAAATGACTTACAAAATATACATGCAGATGTGTTTTTTATATATCCTCCTCTGGCAGTGTAGCAGAAATCTGGTTGGTGGAATTGATTTCACTTGCTCCAAAGTTGAGACTTGTTTGACAAAAGCTGGTTAACAGTCTCTAGTCTCTTGCTGCAGTCATTGTGCAGTGAATCAGACGTAAGCCAATCAACATATGGAATTTCTCTAGCATCAGTAATCAGTTCAGTAAGCCAATCAGAGAGAAGTACAGTTTTGTTTTATGCTTTGAATGTTTGGGTGTAAGAGAGAGCTGTCTCTCTCTTGCTCTTAATACAAGATGTACAAATATGAAGGCTAGAACTTCTATAGTTCTTTAATACCATAAAAGAAATCACCCACACTCAGAAGAGGATTGCTGATATAGAGGACTAGAGGAGTCCTGTTAGAGCTATGCTTGAAGCCCTCTACTGCTGGATTTTTTTCTCCGCTGAATGATGTCTGGGGCTTCAGGAAGGAAGAGGCATAGAATGGCATTTGGAACAATCTGAGAGTTGGACTGTGAAGAAAGCTGAGCACCGAAGAATTGATGCTTTTGAACTGTGGTGTTGGAGAAGACTCTTGAGAGTCCTTTGGACTGCAAGGAGATCCAACCAGTCCATCCTAAAGGAGACCAGTCCTGGGTGTTCTTTGGAAGGACTGATACTAAAGCTGGAACTCCAGTATTTTGGCCACCTCATGCGAAGAGTTGACTCATTGGAAAAGACTCTGATGCTGGGAGGGGTTGGGGGCAGGAGGAAAAGGGGACGACAGAGGATGAGATGGCTGGATGGCATCAGTGACTCGATGGATGTGAGTTTGAGTGAAATCCAGGAGTTGGTGATGGACAGGGAGGCCTGGCATGCTGCAATTCATGGGGTTGCAAAGAGTCAGACACGACTAATGGACTGAACTGAACTGAACTGAATAAAGCTTTATCTTACACCAGTTTCATTTAAGTTGGATTTTCATTTCTGAGACAGCCCTCAACTTCCAGACTTTTAAAATCCTTGCATCCTGCATTTTTTTAAACCCTTTGCACTGACACTTCTATGCACCTTCCAGATGCAAAATTCAGACTTTTATAAGCCAGGTGGCAAAGAATATTCTGAGCTACATCATAGTGGCCACGCCCAGCAGCCAACTGCTCAGTCTTATGAACATCACCATGTGTGCACAGCAGAGTGAATGGAAAAAAGAAAAGTAATTCTGATATTAGTGATAAGTGAAACCTGACTGGTACTACAGTAGAGTCAAAGATGAAAATCATTAAAAATGATAGGCAATAAAAAATGGAAAGAATTTTGCTGGAAGAACATCATCAGAGATGGAATCTAGGGGTTTCCATGGTGGCTTAGTGGTAAAGAATCCACCTGCCAAAGCAGAAGACACGGGTTAGACCCCTGGTCCAGAAAGATCCCACATGCTATGGAGCAATTAAGCCCATGCACCACAACTATTGAGCCTGTACTCGAGAGCCCGGGAGTGGCAGCTACTGAGACCACGCACTGCGACTGCTGAAGCCCGCATTCCCTAGAGCCTGTGCTCCACGACAAGAGAAGCCGCCACAGTGAGATGCCCACACTCCGCAGCTAGAGAGTAGCCCCCACTCACTGCAGCTGGAGAAAAGCCCGTGCGGAAATGAAGACACAGCACAGCCAAAAAATAGATAGATAACATTATTTCTTAAAGGATGGAATCCAAAAGGTAGACTGTTACTATGGAGTTTATCATTATTTTTTTAGCTCTCTGGGAATGAAAACTGCTCATAACACACAAATTCTTCTGATGAACTTTTCATTTTCTAGCAGGTTTATAGGGAGGTACTGTACACTTAAAGAGTAGACTTCTTATTCTAAAACAGATGTGAAGCTCATAATTAATTTCCATCAACTCTACAAGTCAAGTTTATCAGTGTATCCAGGCTGTGAACTGATGTTGAAGATGGCAACAGTAAGATATGTGTTCTGGGAAGAAGACGTGAAGTCTTAGATATACCTGTGCCTGACAAGCAGAAGGTCACTTCAGGTTTATGACTGGCAAGACATCTTCTGAAATGTAAGCAAAGACCTACTGTAGTTACTCTGGGAAATATTTCTGGAAGGATGGCATAGGGATGTCCACATCAGAATCTCATTAGGGAGTCTTATCATTCAGATGGCTGTCTGCATTCCCTTTCCTCAGACAAAATCTCTTCAAGTGGGTCCCTGCCTTTTTAACAGGCTCCCAAATCACTCTTTACATATACCACATTTGGAGACCAGTACTTGGTAGATGCTGACACGGGATCCATGAGTCACTTGACGTATTCCTGCAAGCTGGAGAAGAGCCCAGTCTAGTCTCACTGGACTAAGCTGGACTCACCAGGAGAAAGTCAACCTGAGCAAAGCCCAGGTGACATAAGCCCATATTAACAAGAAGAAAGGGTTCACAACAAGAGAATGAGAAGAAGAATCCAAGGAAAGATTTGGCCATCACCTTTGAAAACTTTGTGTATTTTCAGTTGTCTAAGACCTCTGCCTTTCTCCCCTAGCTGACATTGTAACAGCAGAACTGGATAGCCCTCCTTCCAACAAATTTCTGTGAGGCACTGGTCACACAGTCCAGAGAATATTAAACTGGACTACAGGAAAAAGGTGGCCAGGGACAGAGCATTTTGTGAGACTGTGATGCAGAGACTGTGGCTTTAAGTCTTATTTAAGAATGATAACACTTCTGGCTTCTGCGCTATGGGATAGCCTGCTGACAGCAGTGGAAATGGTGACAGCCTAAGAATGATCAACAATGCAAGGGGCAAGTGAGACTGTTGGCTTTCAGCTAATCCCAGCACTGAATATAAGAAATCACAGATCTTTTACATCATAAGCTGCTGCTGCTGCTAAGTCACTTCAGTCGTGTCCGACTCTGTGCAACCCCAGAGACGGCAGCCCACCGGGCTCCCCCTTCCCTGGGATTCTCCAGGCAAGAACACTGGAGTGGATTGCCATTTCCTTCTCCAATGCATGAAAGTAAAAAGTGAAAGTGAAGTTGCTCAGTCGTGTCTGACTCTTAGTGACCCCATGGACTGCAGCCTACCAGGCTCCCCCGTCCATGGGATTTTCCAGGCACGAGTACTGGAGTGGGGTGCCATTGCCTTCTCTGACATCATAAGCTATGGGAAGTTAAATCTAGTGGCTGAATTCACAAAGCCTAAAATGGACATGAAGATGTTGTAGGCAAACATAGGTAGCCTAATGACCAATGTCCAAGCAAAACTGAGACTGGAAATATGTAACCCCATAGAGCTTACTTACTAACATGAGCTCAGCTAAAACAATTCAAATTCTGCTGGGTTTTTCTATCAGTGAGTCTGTGGCTTATATTTGTGGTCTAGGAAAGAAACTGTATGAGTGAGTTTCTCTCTACTTTTCTTTCTCATCCTGTCCATTTTTCTTTCCTTTATTGTCCCCACATCTCTCCCTACTTCTCATATCTTGCTGTAAATCCCCTCTCAAAAGTCATCATTCTTTCCATATCTGTCATCTATTTTATTTCATTTATTTATTGTTTTGTCTTAAATATTTCTGTAATCCTCTGTCTTTCCTGCTGCACACTCTTGGCGCTCTCTCTTTCCCACACTTCTCATCACAAGGCACATCTCCTTCCCTCTCATCCCGTTAGTCTCTTCCTGTCTTTATTTTTGTTTCTTTGTTTCTCAGTGTCTCCAGCCACTTATCTTTATCTCAGTCTTCCAAGACCTTTATATCTATGTTTAAAAATTTCTGTGTTGATCTCAACCTCTATCAAGTTATTCTTAGGAGAATTAATGTGCCAAGGAGCGTGGGCTATTCTGACAAGCAGTATCTACGGTCCCATGGGGAGAACAGAGGCCTGTCGCATCCAGTCTTCTCCTACCAGACTGTGAATTCCTCAAAGCCAGGGACAGTGCTGGGAACACATTAGGGCCATATTTCCCTGTCGATCCAGTGGCTAAGACTCCATGCTGCCAAGGCAGAGGGCATGGCTTCAAATCCCTGGTTGGGGAACTAAGATCCCAATTGCCTTGCAGTGTGGCCAAAATAAAAGATTTATAGCTGCCTTCCAAGCAGGTGACCGCGGTTCGTTTCTTGGCCAGCACATAGTGCTCTTCATTTTATTGGGCTTCCCTGGTGACTGAGATGGTAAAGAATCCTCCTGCAATGAGAGAGATCTGGGTTCGATTCCTGGATTGGGAAGATACCCTGGAGAAGGGAACGGCTACCCACTCCAATATTCTGGCCTGGAGAATTCCATGGACAGAGGAGTCTGGCAGGCTACAGTCCATAGGGTCGCAAAGAGTTGGACAGGATTGAGTGACTTTCACTTTCACACCTATATTAGGGGCATGTATATTTATAGGACCTTTGTTACCAGGGAGAAAGTGTTCATAACAGGTGATACCAATTACTATAGAAAAGTGTATGCTCAGTCACTCAGTTGTGTCTGACTCTTTTTGACCCCATGGACTAGACTTCTCCAGACAGAAGAGTCTGTCCATGGAATTGTTCAGGCGAGAATACTGGGATAGGTTGCCATTTCCTTCTGCGGATTTGGAAAAGTAGGGTACATCAATATAACATCATTACATTTGAAAAATCTTAGGAAACCATAGTTTATTTTTTAAGTCACATTTTCCAATGCAACTGGCCCAATAGCAGTGTTGGAACTTTTAAAAAATGTATATATTTTTAAAATTTTTAATTAGAAGATAATTACAATATTGTGATGGTTTCCGCCATCCATCAACATGAATTGGCCATAAGTATACCTATGTCCCCTCCCTCTTGAACCCACCTCCCTCCCCTTCCCACCCCCTAGGTTCTCACCAAGCACTGGCTTTGGAAACTTTTGCCCATTTTTCATATACATTCTCCCATGCCCACGATTCTAATACTTTTGTCAAGTAAAAAAAATGAAATAGGATTGCCCAAAGGATAGATGGTTCTTCATGCTGGGAAATGGAAAAGAAAGATCAGAATGAGCCTGGAATATCCTACTGCCCCCAGAAAGCAAGAATATTGCTTTTTTAAAAGTATAAGAGGCTCTGGAGAAGAAATGGCAACCCACTCCAGTATTCTTGACTGGGTAATCACCAGAGGAACCTGGTGGACTACAGTCCATGGAGTCACAACAGTTGGACATGACTTAGCATCTAAACCACCACCATAAGTAATAGCAGAGGAATGTTATTGTAAAAAAAATAGGAAATGGCTTAAAACCAAATAATGGATGTCATTGCTCAAGTTCACTAACCTGCAGGTCCAGTGTATAAATCCAGTCAACTAGTTAACCAACCAACTAGTTAATCAGTTCTGCAACTTTTATCCAAATGTTCACTGGTTTTGAGTATTTATTATTCTCTTCTAATTAAAAATGCTATGTAAATATATATACATAAGTTCAGTTCAGTCGCTCAGTCGTATCCGACTCTTTGTGACCCCATGAATCGCAGCACGCCAGGCCTCCCTGTCCATCACAATCTCCCGAAGTTCATTCAGACTCACTTCCATCAAGTCCGTGATGCCATCCAGCCATCTCATCCTCTGTCGTCCCCTTCTTCTCCTGCCCCCAATCCCTCCCAGCATCAGAGTTTTTTCCAATGAGTCAACTCTTCCCATGAGGTGGCCAAAGTACTGGAGTTTCAGCTTTAGCATCATTCCTTCCAAAGAAATCCCGGGGTTGATCTCCTTCAGAATGGACTGGCTGGATCTCCTTGCAGTCCAAGGGACTCTCAAGAGTCTTCTCCAACACCACATTTCAAAAGCATCAATTCTTCGGCGCTCAGCCTTCTTCACAGTCCAACTCTCACATCCATACATGACCACAGGAAAAACCATAGCCTTGACTAGATGGACCTTAGTCGGCAAAGTAATGGCTCTGCTTTTGAATATGCTATCTAGGTTGGTCATAACTTTTCTTCCAAGGAGTAAGTGTCTTTTAATTTCATGGCTACAGTCACCATCTGCAGTGATTCTGGAGCCCCCCAAAATAAAGTCTGACACTGTTTCCACTGTTTCCCCGTCTATTCCCCATGACGTGATGGGACCGGATGCCATGATCGTTTTCTGAATGTTGAGCTTTAGGCCAACTTTTTCGCTCTCCTCTTTCACTTTCATCAAGAGGCTTTTTAGCTCCTCTTCACTTTCTGCCACAAGGGTGGTGTCATCTCCATATCTGAGGTTATTGATATTTCTCCCAGCAATCTTGATTCCAGCTTGTGTTTCTTCCAGTCCAGCGTTTCTCATGATGTACTCTGCATATAAGTTAAATAAGCAGGGTGACAATATACAGCCTTGACGTACTCCTTTTCCTATTTGGAACCAGTCTGTTGTTCCATGTCCAGTTCTAACTGTTGCTTCCTGATCTGCATACAGGTTTCTCAAGAGGCAGGTCAGGTGGTCTGGTATTCCCATCTCTTTCAGAATTTTCCACAGTTTCTTGTGATCCACACAGTCAAAGGCTTTGGCATAGTCAATAAAGCAGAAATAGATGTTTTTCTGGAACTCTCTTGCTTTTTCCATGATCCAGCGGATGTTGGCAATTTGATCTCTGATTCCTCTGCCTTTTCTAAAACCAGCTTGAACATCAGGCAATTCACGGTTCACATATTGCTGAAGCCTGGCTTGGAGAATTTTGAGCGTTACTTTACTAGCATGTGAGATGAGTGCGATATAACATTAAAAATTAAAATCAAATATTCTTATGAAAAAAAGTGTAAGAGGCAATATGAGAAGGCCAAACAACCCAATTTAAGAGTTTCTATTAAAAAATAAAAATAAAGAGTTTCTATTGACCAAGTTTTAACAGTTTGAGCATGAAATATTATTTTTATTATGGTTACTTGGAGCAAATTGAGTCTATGAAAGACCATGGATTCATCAGTTCAGTTCAGTTCAGTTCAGTCACTCAGTCGTGTCTGACTCTTTGCAACCCCATGAGCTGCAGCATGCCAGGCCTCCCTGTCCAACACCATCTCCCGGAGCCCACCCAAACTCATGTCCATTGAGTCGATGATACCATCCAACCATCTCATCCTCTGTCGTCCCCTTCTCCTCCTGCCCTCAATCTTTCCCAGCATCAGGGTCTTTTCCAATGGGTCACTCTTTGCATTAGGTGGCCAAAGTATTGGAGTTTCAGCTTCAACATCAGTCCTTCCGATGAACACCCAGGACTGATCTCCTTTAGGAGACTGGTTGGATCTCCTTGCAGTCCAAGGGATTGTCAAGAGTCTTCACCAACACCACAGTTCAAAAGCATCAATTCTTCGGCACTCAGCTTTCTTTACAGTCCAACTCTTACATCCATACATGACCACTGGAAAAACCATAGCCTTGACTAGATGGACCTTTGTTGGCAAAGTAATGTCTCTGCTTTTTAATATGCTGTCTAGGTTGGTCATAACTTTCCTTCTAAGGAGTATGGATTCATAATATTTATCAAAACAGAAAAGTTAAGATAATGAGTAGAAAAATGTAGTTGTGATACAAAAAATGGATAACCAACTATGAATTTGCTCTTGTTAATGGATTTTAATAAGTAGCTATTATTTGTATATGGATATTTTGTTTCTCCCACTTAATTATTGTTTTTTATAAAAATGTAGAAATCTGTGTACACATACTTGTTTCAGAGGAAAAAATAAAATTGTGGAACTGAGCAAACCAATAATCTAGGAAAAAAGCAGAAACTCTAGCAAGAAGAGAAAAGACTGGTTTGGCTGGTACTGAGTTGAACATACAACTTAAGTGGAAAGAAAGTCCAACACTTAATCAGGATTAGTGATCACACAATGTTACCACATAGAAAAAAGGGGCAACAAGGTCTTCCAAAAAGATGAATTAGTCAAATATCCCAAAGAGGAAGAATCTACAACTCATACCCAATGCCTCATCTTACAGGAAATGAAACCACTAGATGGCCCTACTCATTTTAATAAAACACCAATAAGAAATACATAATTCTTTAAAAAGGTAACAGACCAAGTCAATATATCATACTGATAGGACATTGGGTTTTGTAACTCTGGCAAAGTGAGATTTTAAAAGTACATCATTTCCTGAAAGACAGCAGGTTGTAAAAAAGTAAAACCCAAGTGAAGGTGTGACCTTAAAAATCATGTTGCTGTAAGCCCGGAAGTTAATGCAGCCTGATGATGAGTCCTGTACCCAGACCAAGAATGGATCAGCCAGTAATCCAGATTCTACAGCCTTGGCTGGGCTGAGCACATATACTTTTTTTGGAGGGTCTAGTAATATTACTCCACCCCTGGGAAGAAATAAAAATGTATTACTGAAACCCTAGGAAGATATTAAAATAAGTATACTAATATCCCCTCGGAAGGTATAAAACAAGCACATAAATTATCAAAGAAATGAATAAGTCCATTGTTCCAAGGCTTTAGAATATATTCAAGTATAAGTATAATAATAAGCTTTGTAGTCACTGCATTTGTGAAAGTTTTATGACATTTGAAGTATTCAAAAAACAGCCATAATGAATTTGCAATTGCATTTTAAATGATATAGGAGAACTTAATCAAATTATAGTCAATTTAAAATTTCAAGATAATTTTTAAAAATATTTTTTTATTAGGTATATGAGTTCAGTAATTTGAGCATTAAACAAAATACAAATTTCTAGCTCCTAATAGGAAAACTAAGAAGCCTGGACTGTGAGGTCCCTTCCCCTAAACCATCCCAGAGGAAATTGGAAACCTTTGTGGCACATTAGAATTACCCATGGAAGCTTCAAAAACTACTGATAGTCAGGAGCCCTCCTTGGACCATTTGCATCAGAATCTTCAGAAGCAGAATCTTGGCACTAGAATTTTTAAAATACACCTCCGTTCCAAATAATATGTAGCCAGAGTTGAGAAATTGATAGAGGAGTTGAGAAGGCTGCGGAACTAACATCAAAGGTTTGAAAAGGCCATGAGGAAACCAGAGACCATTCTGAGTTGGTGTAGAAGAAACTCCTGGCAGTATGGGGTCGGGACATAGCGGAGCAGTAGGTGTAGCTATGGAGGGTGAATTTTGCTACTACTTATCCCCTACATTGCTTTGCAGGATTTTTTTCTGGCCCCATCACTTCCACGGACTAGAAATGAGCAAGAGCAGTCCAGATGCCAGGTATGTATGTGGGGGAAATGGAAGAGTTGGGGAGATGGGTAGCTTTAAGACCCTACCAATCTGAAAATTCAGTGGGAACCTGTGTATAATATCTAGCTGCCCTAAGGCATTTGCTCCCTCATTCTTTTACTCTCCATAGCTCAGTGACAGGGCACTAAGAATTTTCTCTCTTCAAGGTAACCTGCTTCTTTCCAGGAATTCAAGGAGGTTCTCTGAATGGGGCAATCCCTCATGAAGAAACTACAGTGGAGTTTGTCTGCAGGTTCTGTGATGTGTGGTGTCTCATTCCTAGAGATCTTCCCCAGCCTCCACCAGTAATCCTAAATATGGATGTCACACAGGCTATATTCTCTAACCACAATGCAATGATGTTAGAAATGAGTTACAAAAAAATAATTATTAGGAGAACCAGAGATCAAATTGCCAACATCCGTTGGATCATTGGAAAAGTAAGAGAGTTCTAGAAAAACATCTATTTCTGCTTTTTTGACTATGCCAAAGCCTTTGACTGAGTGAATCACAACAAACTGTAGAAAATTCTTAAAGAGATGGGAATACCAGACTACCTGACCTGCCTCCTGAGAAATCTGTATGCAGGTCAAGAAGCAACAATTAGAACTGGACATGGAACAACAGACTTTTTCCAAGTCAGGAAAGGAGTATATCAAAGCTGTATATTGTCACCCTGCTTGTTTGACTTATATGCAGAGTACATCATGAGAAATGCTAGACTGGAAGAAGCACAAACTGGAATCAAGATTGCTGGGAGAAATATCAATAACCTCAGATATGCAGATGGCACCATACTTATGGCAGAAAACAAAGAAGAACTAAAGAGCCTTTTGATGAAGGTGAAAGAGGAGAGTGAAAAAGTTGGCTTAAAGCTCAACATTCAGAAAGCTAAGATCATGGCATATGGTCCCATCACTTCATGGGAAATAGATGGGGAAACAGTGGAAACAGTGTCAGACTTTATTTTCCTGGGCTCCAAAATCACTGCAGATGATGACTGCAGCCATGAAATTAAAACACACTTGCTCCTTGGAAGAAAAGCTATGACCAAATTAGACAGCATATTAAAAAGCTGAGACATTACTTTGCCAATAAAGATCTGTCTAGTCAAACCTATGGCTTTTCCTGTGGTCATGTATGGATATGAGAGTTGGACTATAAAGAAAGCTGAGCGCTGAAGAATTGAGGCTTTTAAACTGTGGTGTTGGAGAAGACTCGAGAGTCCCTTGTACTGCGAGGAGATCCAACCAGTCCATCCTAAGGAAATCAGTCCTGAATATTCATTGGAAGGACTGATGCTGAAGCTGAAACTCCAATACTTTGGCCACTTGATGTGAAGAACTGACTCATTGGAAAAGATCCTGATGCTGGGAAAGATTGAAGGCAGGAGGAGAAGGGGACCACAGAGGATAAGATGGTTGGATAGCATCACCGACTCGATGTACATGAGTTTTAGCAAGCTCTGGGAGTTGGTGATGAAGAGGGTGGCCTGGTGTGCTGCAGTCCATGAGGTTGCAAAGAGTTGGACATGACTGAGCAACTGAACTGAACTGAAGTGGATTATTGGGAGACAACTCTCCATGGGTCTCTTGTGTTTCTGGATATTGTCTGAGCAGAAGTATTGTCAGCTTTTGACTATCTTTTCAAGGATGTTCATATAGCAAGCAGCCTTGGAAAATAAGGGTATAATCTCCCTCCATGAGAGATGGCAGGTTTGTTTGCTATCTAGGAAAATGAAGATAATGTCTGCCTGTGTGGAAAAGATTAGGTAGGTGGGCTTATACTTCCTTAGGCAAGACAGGAGTTTGCTCATCTCAGGGTCCTTCAACTGTGACTGAAGCCTCTTGCAGGTATGTCATCGTCCTGGACCCATACATGCATCCCTCCTGTAGGACTTGGGAGGCAAGGGGAACCAATGAGAAAGTGAAGTCATTAAGTCCTTTGTCTTTGACCTTTTGATCAAAGTCTCGAGTCTTTCACCACTGGTTTTGAAACTGTGACTGACAACATTGGTAGCTTACAAGTAGGTAAAATATAAGACTCTTCACAGGTGTTGAGATTAACTTTTAAAAATCCTTTAAGTATAGATATGAAATTGCATACAACTAAATAATCTTTAGATTAAAAAGGAATTCATGACTATCATATAGAAAATAGAACAAACAAAGTATTTTAAGCCAAAATTTATGGACTTAGCTGAAGCGGTATTTAGAGGGAAATTTACACATTTAAATGAATGTATCAGGAATCAAAAAAGATTGAAAACAAATGACCTAAGTGTTTAGTTCAAGAAGAAAGAAAAAAGAAATTAGAGCAGAATTAAAGAGGTCAGAGAGGGAAAAAAATACTGGGTTGGCCAAAAAGTTCATTTGGGTTTTTCCATTGGATCTTATGGAGAAACCCGAACGAACTTTTTGGTCAACCCAGTATTAAGCAGGTAAAGAATCTCCCTTCAATTCGAGAAACACAGGTTCGATCCCTGAGTCAGGAAGATTCCTGGAGAAGGAAATGGCAACCCACTCAGTATTCTTGCCTGGGAAATCCCATGGACAGAGGAGCCTGGTGGGCTATAGTCCATGAAGTCACAAAAAATTGAAAACGATTGAGTGACTAAACAAGCAAGCACAAAATGTTATGGGCAGAAGTCAAAGTAAATAATAAGAAAATAATAATTTAAGATTTAATAATAGTAACAACCAATAATACTGAAAATCAGTAAAATTAAAAGCTGATCTTTAAATTTTTTTGAAAAGATAAACAAGATGGTCTTCTGGGAAAAAAGGAAAAAGATCATATAAAGCAAAATCAAAATGATAAAAAGGAAATAACTGCAGATACATACAACATTTAAAAATAATAAAAGAATGTTGTGAAAACTATAGTCTACTATATTGAACTTGTAGATGAAATAGATTTTGCTCTCTATGATATTTAAATTATTCAACATCAAGTAGAGCTTGGTGCTGGTTAATCAGCCTGGGCATGTGCCAATCAGAAAGGGTGATCTCTGGTTGCCAGACTGGTATGTCCTGCCCAAATAACGGCTTCGTATTTCTGAGATCAAAATTAAATTCCCAGCTGGCCCAAGGAGAAATATAAATACCATACAGGCCAGTAAACATTAAAGAAGCAAAATGGTAATCAAAGCTTTTCTTTTCCAATAAGCTGCAGCCTGAAAAATTTTTTAGATGAAAGCTTCACAAACATAAAGAGTGAGGTAATTCCCTAGTTCATATATTCTCAATGGAATCAAAATCCATTGGTTTTTGAAGAAGGATAAAAATCTTAGATATTAAAATAGTGTGTAGTCCTCCAAAGGGTCATAGTACATAAACAGACAGTGTCTCTGCGGTATTAAAATTTCAAGGTGAGGGATTAGGGGAAAAAAAAACATATCTAAAAAAGTTTCAGTGACAGGGGGAGATGATACTGAAAAAGGAAAAAAAAGATTGAGGAACACTCCTTAAATTTAGTTAGGAAGATAAAGAATAGAAACTTCTGAGATTATTGTAACATTTTAAGAAGTTGCTTGCATGCTTAGTCACTCAATGGTGTCTGACTCTGCGACCCTTGTGGATTGTAGGCTGGCAGGCTCCTCTGTCCATGGGGTTTTTCAGGCAGGAATACTGAAGTGGTTTGCCGTTTCCTCTTAAAACTGAATCCAAAACTGAATAAGAAACACATACACACAGAGACATATATAGTTATACACACATATGCATGTATTTATATTTGTAAGTGAAATGTGCTTCTGTAGATATACAGTCATGTGCCATTATGAAAATGAGTGAAAAAGTCCTCCATAAATATTCAGTAAATGAATCCAACAATATTAAAAGTATATCTCAGAACCAGATTTACTCTTCCACCTTAAACAATGAAAAAAACTGGACAGCATATGGGGAGCAACTGTCTTAAGATACAGGATGATGTGAAGATGAAGACTGTGATTCCAGAGAAAAGGGAAACCAATGAGATGAGTCTTAGCATCATTGTAGTTTCTTCCTGAAGGTGCTCTCTGGTCAGCAGAGTGTGTAGGGATTTCCCAAGAAGAACACAGTGTTCTCTCTGAGATGAGGAGCAGAGATTGGAGTTCTGGGAATCTGAGGTAGCTAGAAGCTGTAGGGGCAGAGTTCCAGAAAGGAAAGCACTGTAGAAAAACAGCTCAGTCTTTGCTTAATACTAGGATGTGTAGACACAGAGAAACTCTTCTATGTACATTTATGTACTTATTTATAAACATTGTGTTCACATATATACATTTATGCACATATATAGCTAGAATATTACTATTTGAAGGTAGATGGTGATTATTAGTAGAGAAGGCAATGGCACCCCACTCCAGTACTCTTGCCTGGAAAATTCCATGGATGGAGGACCCTGGTGGGCTACAGTCCATGGGGTCGCTAAGAGTCGGATACGACTGAGCGACTTCACTTTCACTTTTCACTTTGATGCATTGGGGGAGGAAATGGCAACCCACTCCAATGTTCTTGCCTGGAGAATCCCAGGGACGGGGGAGCCTGGTGGGCTGCCGTCTCTGGGGTCGCACAGAGTCGGACACGACTGAAGCGACTTAGCAGCAGCAGCAGCAGTGATTATTAGAGCTGTTTACTATACACTTTAAACCAGCTATTGTATACAAAAGAGAGTTTTAACTAATAAATCCCCGAAGGAGGAAAAAAAGTTCATAAAAGTATTCAATTAACCCGAAAGAAGTCAATAAAATAGCAAAAAGTTCACAAGTGACAGATGGAACAAATAGAAGTCAAACAGTGAGGTAGAAGCACATGACTCATTGTATAAAGGACAAAAGTGGAAACACCAAGTTAAAAGCCAGGGATGGTCGGACTGGCTAATAAATGAACACCTAACTGTATGCTGCCTGCAAGCAATCTATCTCAGATATAAAGACACAGTGCACACACGCATGCTAAGTCGCTTCAGGCATGCCCTACTCTTTGCGACCCTATGAACTGTAGCCTGCCAGACTCCTCTGTCCGTGGGCTTCTCCAGGCAAGAATACTGGAGTGGATTGCTATTTCCTTCTTCAGGGGATCTTCCTGACCCAGGGATTGAACCCAGGTCTCTTTACGTCTCCTGCATTGGCAGGTGGGTTCTTTACCACTAGTGCCACCTGGGGATCAAAAGACACAACAGATTAAAAATAAAAGTGGACAAGATGTACCAAGTTAACCCTGGTCAAAATAAAGCTGGAGGGGCTATACTAATACCAAACAAAGTAGAATTCATTGCAAATAATCTTAGCAGGGATAAAGAAAGTCATTTTATAATAATAAAAGAGTCATTTCACCAAAGGACATAACAGTGTTTTTGTACCAAGTAACAGAGCATCAAAATAAATCCAGGAAAAAGCTAATGGACCTGAAAGGAGAAGTTGGCAAATTTACAATTATAATCAGAGATTTCAACATCCTCTTTTAATAATTTATAGATCAAGTAGAAAATCTGTTTGGACATAGAAAACTTGAAAAACACAATATAACCATAGAGGTAAACCATATTTACATTTACGGAATACCCCACTCAATAACTACATAATACACATTCTTTTCAAGTGCCCAGGGAATATTGACTAAGACAATATTCTGGAATGTAAAACAAACCTCAATAAATTGAAAACAATTCAACTCATTCAAAATATGTTCTCTGACTACAATAGAATTAACTTAGAAAACAAGAGAAAAATACTTGAAAAATCTCCAACTGTTTGGAAACTAGTATACTTCTAAATAGACCATGGATCAAAGAAGACATCATAAATAAAATCAGAAAGTATTTTAAACTAAACGAAATGAAATCACAACATATCAAATATTAAAGGAAGCTAGTTAGTTAGTTCTTCGAGGGAATTTCTTGGGACAGTCTCAATTAATGACCACCTTTAAAAGGTAGACAAAAATACAGTAATCCAACCCCAAGGAGAAAACCAGTGAAGCCAAACACTTCTTTTTTTAAAATCAATAAAACTGATGGATCTCTAGTCAGATTGATTAAGACAAAAAGAAGACACTGGGAGAAGGAACTGTAATCACAGTTTCAACAGACATTTAAAGGATAATAAGAGCATATAATGAAACTCTACATACATAAATTTAGCAACTTAAATGAAATGGATCAATTCTTTGAAAAACAAACTACCAAAGCTCCTTCAAGAGAAAATAGATAACCTGTATCAGTTCAGTTCAGTTCAGTCACTCAGTTGTGTCTGACTCTTTGCGACCCCGTGGACTGCAGCACACCAGGCTTCACTGTCCATCACCAACTCCTGGAGCCTGCTCAAACTCACATCCATTGAGTCAGTGATGCCATCCAACCATCTCATCCTCTGTGGTCCCCTTCTCCTCCTGCCTTCAATCTTTCCCAGCATCAGGGTCTTTTCCAATGAGTCATTTCTTTGCATCAGATGGCCAAAGTTTTGGAGTTTCAGTTTCAGCATCAGTCCTTCCAATGAATATTCAGGACTGATTTCCTTTAGGATGGACTGGTTGGATCTCCTTGCTGTCCAAGGGACTCTCAAGAGTCTTCTCCAACACCACATTTTGGAAGCATCAATTCTTCAGCGCTCAGCCTTCTTTATAGTCCGACTCTCACATCCATGCATGACTACTGGAAAAACCATAGCTTTGACTAGACAGACCTTTGTTGGCAAAGTAATGTCTCAGCTTTTTAATATGCTGTCTAGGTTGGTCATAGCTTTTCTTCCAAGGAGCAAGCGTGTTTTAATTTCATGGCTACAGTCATCATCTGCAGTGATTTTGGAGCCCAGGAAAATAAAGTCTGTCACTGTTTCCACTGTTTCTCCATCTATTTGCCATGGAGTTATGGGACCAGATGCCATGATCTTAGTTTTTTGAGTGTTATGTTTTAAGCCAAATTTTTCACTCTCCTCTTTCACTTTCATCAAGAGGCTCTCTAGTTCCTCTTCACTTATTGATTATGCCA
Source organism: Oryx dammah (assembly GCF_014754425.2). NCBI lineage: Eukaryota > Metazoa > Chordata > Mammalia > Artiodactyla > Bovidae > Oryx > Oryx dammah. Next base: position 82,903,440 of record NW_024070210.1, on the reverse strand, counting down.
AAGCCTTGACTGTGTCGGTCACAACAAACTGTGGAAAATTCTTCAAGAGACAGAAATACCAGACAACCTTACCTGCCTCCTGAGAAATCTGTATGCAGGTCAAGAAGCAACAGTTAGAACTGGACATGGAACAACAGACTAGTTCCAAATTGGGAAAAGAGTACGTCAAGGTTATATATTGTCACCCTGCTTCTTTAACTTATATTTGCAGAAGCACAAGCTGGAATCAAGATTGCTAGGAGAAATATCAATAACCTCAGATATGCAGATAACCTGTATCTCTATATTAAAAAACAGAGACATCACTTTGCTGACAAAGGTCCATATTGTCAAAGCTATGGTTTTCCCAGTAGTCATGTACAGATGTGAGAGCTGGACCATAAAAAAGGCTGAACACCAAAGAATTGATGGTTCTATACTGTGCCACTGGAGAAGACTCTTAAGAGTCCCTTAGACAATAAAGAGATCCAACCAGTCCATCCTAAAGGAAATCAACCCTGAATATTCACTGGAAGGACTGGTGCTGAAGCTGAAGCTCCAATACTTTGGCCACCTGATGCAAAGAGCCGACTCACTGGAAAAGACCCTGATGCTGGGAAAGATTGAGGGCAGGAGGATAAGGGGACAACAGAGGATGAGATGGTTGGATGGCATCATCGACTCTATGGACATGAGTTTGAACAAACTCTGGGAGATAGTGAAGGACAGGTAAGTCTGGCATGCTGCAGTCCATGCGGTCGCAAAGCTTAGATACAACTTAGCCACTGAAGAACAACAACACCCTATCTAGGGCCAATAGCTTCTTGCTTTTACTCTCAAATCATCTATAATCTTTCTCATAATAATCGCATACTTTAATATTTCCAGAGCAAGTTTATTGTTAAGGTGGTTTCTTCAGTGAGGACAGGGAGCCTGCTGGCAAGAATGTTGGAAGAGGACTCCTGTTTTACATTCTAAACATTGGAAGCTGTTGTTCTTTAGTCACTTAGTCATGTCTGACTCTTTTGCCACCCCAGGGACTGGAGCTCTTCAGGCTCCTCTGTCCATGGGATTTTCCGGGAAAGAATTCTAAAGTGGGTTGCCATTTCCTACTCCAGGATATCTTCCTAACCCAGGGACTTAGCCCATGTCTCCTGCATTGGCAGGCAGGTTCTTAACCACTGAGTCACCAGAGAAGCCAAACTTTGAAAGTTTGGCTATTTGACCTTTAAAACTGTGTATACATCATTCCTATATAAAATTAAATCTATAAAGAAAAGCTCTAGTATGGTTGCTATTTCTCCCCATACTGGGAAGGCACCACTAATCTATAACAGTGCTTCTTTCCACTGACTCACAGCCTCCCAACCCTTCTCAATAATGTACTCCAAGCAGGTACTACCAATCAGAGTTGACATGAAACCAGTTCTCCATTCCGGCTGGTTTTCCCTGCCTCCGTCAACAGATTTTGCTTTTGCTTTTCTAACTCTGGACTCTGTGCCTTTTTCCAGAATGATTCCAAGATTCAGCTCTCTGATGTCATACAGAATAGCCTATGATGTACAGTGCTCCTAAACCAGGCTGGGCCTCACTGCCAGGAAGCCTTCTGTGGCCTCCCTGCTCAGTGGGGAGTGGAGACTTAACAACTGTAGTGCACAGGAGCAGATTCATTTAAAGAGGTCTGAACAGCCAGAATCCCTAAGAGAAACCCCCTTTGGGAATAGAGGGTGCAGCCAACTGGACATCTTATTGCCTGAGAGGTCTTCAGCCCTTTATGTCAGTCTGAATCACCCTGGGGAGAGGGAGTGACCTCTTAGCATTCAATAATTTCCTCTCCAAGAAGCTTCTACAGCCATTCCAACTGTGGTTGGCTTACCCCAGGTAGAGAGATCTTACATTCTATCTGCAGAAGGTGTGGCACAGGAAGAATTACAGCAGTGAGAGCTGTTACCCCACGCTCCCTCCCATCAGGAAGAGCACTGACATTTTTTAATATTTTTCCTTGCAAATCTTCAGTCTCAGAAGCAGAGCAATCCATCATGTTGTCAACACAAATAGGCCTCATAAAATTCAAAGTTAAAGTCACCTCTGACAGTTTCCTCGCCCATAAAAATGAGGGAGGTAGACCAGATAATCTCTCAGGGTCTTTCCAGCTCTCACATCCAGTGATTTTACAGCTTCAGTCAACAATATAAAACAAGAGCCGAAAGCAAAAGACTTCCTTTAAAACTTAGCACAGGTTCTGGAGAAAAAGAGGATTGAGTTGAAAGGTAAGAAGCCGAAATGAATTCTGAAATGAAGCAGGACAATGAGAACGTGCTTGTAAAATGTATCACCACCCAAGTGCCTTCCAATTGGCTCTGGATAATTTCCAGACTGGGTGGTAACCGACTGATAAGCATCATTCTTGGTTAATATAACCATGACTTGTTGTGTTTGCCAAAGATTGGAAGAAAACTGAGCCAAGATCTGGAAGCCAGAAGTTCCCGCTCCTGCCCTACTCATCTAGGCTTTGGGTTTTTACATTTTCTACTACATTTCAAGGCAAGTAACCTTAATTTTGCTCCCTCTGTCACTGTGGAATAGCACATCTCCATGGAAACAGAGGATGCCTTTACCTTCACCAAACCTGCTAAAATTCTTCTAGAATATGACGTAGCAGGATTTGCCTTTCAGTGGGTGGAGGTTCAGAATGCAGTCCGTACACGAAGAGATGCTTGTTCCCAGAATGCAAGCGCTCTCCAAAATCCAGAGATACAAGAGATCTCTCGTGGAGGAAGCAGTGGCTGCAAAAATTAAAATGGAAAAACCACAGGCAAGCGAAGCTTAAGTTTGGCACAGAATTTGGGACCATTGCTTTGGGAGTCAATGACATCCAGGTGGGAATGGAAGCCTCCGGGGTGGGTGAGGCAGATCAGGGAGAACAAGTGTGTGCAGGGGGAAGAGATGACTTGGGAGAGGAGGCTGGTGGGGTGGGTGCTGTCTTGGGTCTGTTCCTAAGAGGCATGTTTTTCCAGCCTCTTCATACCTTCACACACCTCCACTTAGGGGAGTGTTGCATTTCTTCATTCACTTAATTGAATCATCCATTCTTTCACTGACTCGCTTACTCAATTATTCAAAAAGCATTTATTCTGCACCTATGATGTGCCAAATATTGTCTTAGATACTGAGTTCACGTGGAGGGATAGGACATTGTCCCTACCCACCAGGGCTCACAACCTAGGCTGGGGAGCAGATGCCATTTAGCATGGTCTGTGGCATGTTGTGGTGAGCAGATAAGGTGGTGGGAGCATAGGAGAGGGGCAGCTAAACCACTTTTGGGAGGGGGCTCAGTGGGTTTTTTAAAGGAGGGCCTGCCTTAAGGGTCCTGAAGAGTGTGATATTATTTGCAGGGTCCTGAAGCGGGGAGGCAGTTGCCTCCTAGGTTCTGGGGCAGCTTTCAGGATGTCTCAGAGACAAGGAAGAGTACATGGGGCTTGGGGGTTCAGAGATATCAGTTGATGAACTGACCACTTGCTTTGTGGTAGGTGAGAGCCCTCATCTTCACTGGTGTGTTTTCCTGCACTCCTCTGTCTAGGAAATCGCCTTGTTTGTGCTGGCCACATGAATTCATATGGTTTGATTGTAGTTGACTCGGTGCAGTTGGGTTCAATGAAAGGTTCCCTCTTTGGAAGGAAGATGTGGATTTTTGAGCCAGAGAATAACAGAAGAAATCACATGATAGTGGACAAGGTGATTGCTCGGTGAAGGGACCAAAGGGAGAGCTTTCAAAAATATCTGGTCGCCATTAGAGGCACTGGAATGGCACACCCACAGTAGGGCAGGGAAGCAGCATTAACTTTTGTATCAGGCACCAGGAGAAACGGGCTTCCACGTGGCACTAGTGGTAAAGAACCCACCTGCCAATGCAGATATAAGAAATGCGAGTTCGATCCCTGGGTCAGGAAGATCCCCTGGAGAAGGGCATGGTAACCCACTCCAGTGCTCATGCATGGAGAATCCCATGGACAGAGGAGCCTGGAGGACTGCAGTCCACAGGGTCGCAAAGAGCTGGACACTACTGAAGGGACTTAGCATGCACACAACCAGGAGAAACGCAATAGACGGGTTACCTGAACTCCTCCCAGCCACCTCATGAAAAGGGGTGTTACTACACCCACTTTACAAATGAAGAAGCAGAGGCCAGGATTTTGTCAAAGTCACTTGCCCTGTATCATTTTGAGAGGTCTGTCATGGTTTTCTAAACTAAGCAGAAGCTGAATTAACTGTTCAGAAGTTAAGATCCATGTTGGGGGGACGAGCAGTACAACTGAGTGTCTGGTTAGGTGTGAGCAGCTCAGGAGGGCTCCCATGAGTTGTCAGATGTGACAAGTAGTGGTGTCAACCTTAACAACAGGGAACTTAGGAGAGAGGATGGATTTTTAGCCTATAGTCTCATCATTCTTCATTCTATTGATTCTATAAAAGATTACTGCTAGAGACACAGCAGCAAAAGTGAACAAAAAGAGACAAAGATCTGTGTGATATTGGAACTTGTCTTCTAGCAGAGAAGCAGATAAACACGATGAATATGCTCCCTCTAGAGTAGGATAATGAGTGATAAGCATCAGGGAGAGAAACAAAGGAAAAAAAAGAACACCAAACTATCAGACTGGTGACATTTTTAGAAGTGGTCTTGAATTAAGACCTGAAGAAATTGAAAGGTGAACGTGAAGATATCCGGGAGGAAAGTGTTTCTGGCAGAAGAACTAGCAAGTGTAGTGCCAATCCTGGCTTTGAAGCCTGTTTAATTTCATGGTCATTCCAGGGACCTCTTGGAAACCGATAGGAGGGTATGCTGTCCCCTGTATAGTATTTTTATGTTCATTTTTATTGGGCATTTATTTTTTCTGCTAAAAATATCCTGTGCCTTTCTGGAGGTAGGGGTTGGGGGAAGTGGAGCGGAAAAATTATTTCACCATCTCACTTGCAAATCTGCTCAGTGGACTGGAGTCTTTACCTATTGTGGGTTTGAGCACTGGCTTTCCATGCCCATTTCTGGATGTCCTCACTAACATATTCCAGCCCAGGCCCTTCCTGTTTTAATGAAAGGAAAGCAGTGAAATCCTGCCCACTCCTCTTAGAAACTCCCTCTGGATGGCCTGGCCGGTTTCCATTCCAGTAGATGGCACGAAGCTGAGTTCACGGAGCATAGAAAGTCTGAACATCTGTTTCTATGGGTCTAAATGATGTCATTTGTCCTGAAACACCCCCAGCCCCACACACAGACAGTCCAGATTCTAAATTTGGAGGAAAAAAAGAAAAAACAGAAGGGGAATTCCTACTGAGGTAATGTTCTAGATGTGGAGGAGCACCCAAATCTGGCTTCCATGAATGGACCGATTGAGCTAGGTAGACGCAAGAGGGTTAATCTCCCCTCAGTACTTCCCTAAACTCTGTCCTTTGAAAAAAAGAAAAAGAAAAGAAAAATAAACTGGGAAAAGTCATTGCTGTGTGAAATGGAGCTGAGGATTAGGATTTCCACGTGTCTAAGAGCAACTGAGTCAATACCATTGCAAAGATTCAAGGCTGATTTTAGGGTAGCTGACTTCATTCACCACAAGATATTTGAGAAACTGGCTAAAGAAAATTTCATTGTGACCCAGCTCAAGTCAGAGTAAGAGCTTGCTTCAGACAAGTGAAAATAAGTCAATAACATCCCAATGGTTGCTGGAGGTGGGATAGAGACTGGAACGTGGAGAATGGAGGAAGTCATATGAAGGGGACTTTATATGAATCAGAAAGAGGCATTCCTCCCTAAGCTTCAGGAAGTAGTTCTTCAGCATGAGGGGTGTGATCCTTCCAGGTCTCAGAACCAGAACTTGGGACCACCATGCTGGTCAGTTTTGGTTTGGGGAAGGATGAGAAAGGAACATTTTGTGAACAATATTTAGCACTTCAGGTCAAGTGGGCTGCTTTAAAGTCCAATTCAGGATAGGGGTCAGTGCATGGTGGTGGTAGAAGGCAGGGGTGGGAGTGGGTGGGGAATGGCTTAGGTTCTGTTTCGCCAGCTTGGAGCACTAGATTCTTGACTGGCAGCAGCATATGGGGTCCTACTGGTAGAAAACTAGATCCGCAGCAACATCTGGAGAAGTGTTTTGTCTTAATACTTTAAGAAGATAGCAAAAGATTTGTTGACAGTGTTTGAACCTATGCTTCTGAACAAAATCTTTAAGAAGAGGTGGCAAGAATACACGGAAGAACTGTACAAAAAAGATCTTCATGACCCAGATAATCATGATAATGTGATCACTATCTAGAGCCAGACATCTTGGAATGTGAAGTCAAGTGGGCCTTAGAAAGCATCACTACGAACAAAGCTAGTGGAGGTGATGGAATTCCAGTGGAGCTGTTTCAAATCCTGAAAGATGATGCTGTGAAAGTGCTGCACTCAATATGCCAGCAAATTTGGAAAACTCAGCAGTGGCCACAGGACTGGAAAAGGTCAGTTTTCATTCCAGTCTCAAAGAAAGGCAATGCCAAAGAATGCTCAAACTATCGCACAATTGCACTCATCTCACATGCTAGTAAAGTGATGCTCAAAATTCTCCAAGCCAGGCTTCAGCAATACTTGAACCATGAACTCCCTGATGTTCAAGCAATTGCCAACATCCAATGGATCATGGAAAAAACAAGAGAGTTCCAGAAAAACATCTATTTCTGCTTTATTGACTATGCCAAAGCCTTTGACTGTGTGGATCACAAGAAACTGTGGAAAATTCTGAAAGAGATGGGAATACCAGACCACCTGACCTGCCTCTTGAGAAACCTGTATGCAGGTCAGGAAGCAACAGTTAGAACTGGATATGAAACAGACTGGTTCCAAACAGGAAAAGGAGTACATCAAGGCTGTATACTGTCACCCTGCTTATTTAACTTATATGCAGAGTACATCATGAGAAACGCTGGACTGGAAGAAGCACAAGCTGGAATCAAGATTGCCAGGAGAAATATCAATAACCTCAGATATGCAGATGATACCACCCTTATGGCAGAAAGTGAAGAAGAGCTAAAAAGCCTCTTGATGAAAGTGAAAGAGGAGAGTGAAAAAGTTGGCTTAAAGCTCAACATTCAGAAAACGAAGATCATGGCATCAGGTCCCATCACTTCATGGTAAATAGATGGGAAAACAGTGGAAACAGTGTCAGACTTTATTTTGGGGGGCTCCAAAATCACTGCAGATGGTGACTGCAGCCATGAAATTAAAAGACACTTACTCCTTGGAAGAAAAGTTATGACCAACCTAGATAGTATATTCAAAAGCAGAGACATTACTTTGCCGACTAAGGTCCTTCTAGTCAAGGCTATGGTTTTTCCTGTGGTCATGTATGGATGTGAGAGTTGGACTGTGAAGAAGGGTGAGCGCCGAAGAATTGATGCTTTTGAACTGTGATGTTGGAGAAGACTCTTGAGAGTCCCTTGGACTGCAAGGAGATCCAACCAGTCCATTCTGAAGGAGATCAACCCCGGGATTTCTTTGGAAGGAATGATGCTAAAGCTGAAGCTCCAGTACTTTGGCCACCTCATGCGAAGAGTTGACTCATTGGAAAAGACTCTGATGCTGGGAGGGATTGGGGGCAGGAGGAAAAGGGGAAGACAGAGGATGAGATGGCTGGATGGCATCACTGACTCGATGGATGTGAGTCTGAGTGAACTCCGGGAGATGGTGATGGACAGGGAGGCCTGGCGTGCTGTGATTCATGGGGTCGCAAAGAGTCGGACACAACTGAGCGACTGAACTGAACTGAACTGTTATGCTGTAGATAATGTAAGTTTAATCATATACATCTGTACATAAGGGTTAACCATAACAAGCTTGAGACTGCTGTCTTTAGAAAGGCTTGCTTGTCATGGTAGCCCTTGGCTAGTGTGTGGGAATTGTCCAGTAAATAGTTCCTGACTCTGATCTAAAACTTCCCTAATTGATAAGGGTAGCTCACTGTGCCTACCCTGTTTGAATTGGGTTGGCCAAATCATCCGTTCAGGTTTTCCAGTAAAAGGTCATGGAAAAACCCAAACAAACATTTTGGCCAACCCAACATCATGTGGTTTATGCTGAAAACCTGTTTGCCTTCTGGGAGTCTGGAGTGTTGATACAATAGGGTGTCTATATATGATCAGCCTACCCAAAAGCCTTTGACACTGAGTTTCTAATGAGCTTCTCTGATAGACAGCACTTCATATGTGTTATTACAACTTGTTGCTGGAGGAATTAAGCTTGTCCTGTGTGACTCCACTGGGAGAGGACTCTTGGAAGCTTGCACCTGGTTTCCTCTGGACTTCTCACATGCCTTTTCCCTTTTGCTGATTTGGCTCTGTATCCTTTCACTGTAATATATCACAGCCATGAGCGTGACCAGATGCTGACTCCTGTGAGTCCTCACAAATCACTGAACCTGGAGGTGGTCCTGGGGACCCCAACACAACACTAAACCATACATACTTTAAGGCTGGGTTCTAAAGTTAATGACCAGTTCCTCTGAAGAATTCGAAAAATTCTTTAATTAGGTGGGTTAAAAAAGGTGTTGATTCCAGTCTGGATAATTCTGTTGACCTATTCTTGGTGATCCCTACTGTTCCTGTCCCACGCCCCGTCCCCAAGAGTAATTGATTCCCCATACCAGACCCTACCCCCTATGTATGCTATTCTCAGTCTCTACTTTCTTATCACAGAGCAGGGTCAGGGCAGAGACAAGGAAAGAGTGTTGGGATTTATCAGTGGTTGATGCTTAGAACTCCATGGGTGTTGGCAGTTCAGCTCTTAAGCCAGCAGGAGAGTCATGATGATGAGCTGACCTACAGGTCCAGTTCAGGACAGACCGCTTCAGCAGGGCATGGATGGGCTTATCCCAAGTGCCTTTCTGACTGAGGTTTTTTCCTGATTGCAAGTTAACCTACTTTCACCTGGTTTCCACATACCCCTTCTTTAGATATGCTGATACAATCAGTTAATTAACAGAGAGTCGTGCTCTGGCCTGTGGGTATTAGCTTCTGTAAGGTGGCTATGTCTGTCCGTAACCTCATGTGTTGATTTGGCTCTCAAAGAACAAACTGATCCAAGTTCAGGAGTACGCTTCACTCATGGCTCCTTCCTCCATCTGCAGTTTTACCTTATATGCAGAATTACTTTGAAGTCTTGGATTATTTCTAGAACAACCCGAAGGGGGGAAAAAAAAAAAAAGCAAGTTTTCAGCTTGTATGTGCTGTTCAGAGTCTTAGAAAGAAACTTGCCATGTATCCAGTAGTGTCCCAGACAGCCACTCAGATGTGGAGGCTTTCCTGGTAGGACGAGTCTATTTTGCTAGCAATATTTCCTTCTGCAGACATAGCATATATCCATGAAAATATGAGAAGAGGCCTTGGGAAGTACACAGGAAGCATGCTGAGAGGAGGCCCGTCTTGAAAGTCTGGAAGATGTGTTTATCTCATAGACTTTTGACTCCAAGGGCTGATTTTCTAAATTGCCTAGTCCTGATTAGCTTTGGAAGAAAATAGTCCATAGGTCTGGCAGCCCCCATAGAAGGCCAAAGGAAATTAGGACTCCTGAGTGTGGAAAGTGAAAGCACTCAGTTGTGTCCGACTCTGTGTGACCCCATGGACTATACAGTCTATGGAATTCTCCAGGCCAGAATATTGGAGTGGGTAGCTGTTTCCTTCTCCAGGGGATCTTCCCAACCCAGGGATCAAACCTAGGTCTCCCGCATTGCAGGTAGATTCTTTACCAGTGGAGGTAAGAGGAATAAAGGAACAGAAGTATCTAGATAGCCACAGGATCCAAGGGTAGGAGAAGGAAAGCGAAAGTGTCCATGGATGAGGGGTCAGGAAACCCCAAGGACTTTTTTTCTAATTGAAGTCTTATCACCCCCACTGAACAGTGGAAGAGGATCGAGGGACCACTTATGATTGTTAACCCAGGGTGGACCTTCATGGGTTGCTTTAGATGGACTGTTACAAGTGGCTTCAGATCCAAAAAGAGAAACCCGTCAATGTGTTCTGTCTCTGCATGATGGACAAACTGAGAGTAAGCCTTTTGATAATCTGCTCTCCATCCTTCCAACATTACAAGCTTAGTAGGAAAATAGAAAATTCTCACATTTATGATGGCAGGAAATGCTGGATGAGCAGAGGAGTGTACTAGAACTTCAGACTTTCATATCTGGAAGTTTTTCCTCATTGTTAACTTCAAAGGTATCTTTAACTAAGGTATTTGGGGTCAAACGCCTTTAAGGGATCATGATGTGAAAAAGGTCTCCTTTCATATCTAGAGTCTGCTGTCCATCTTTAACGACTGTGAGTAGAGACCCCGTCATTTTCACTGACACACATTGGCTGTGCACCTGGGGTGGTTGTGGGAAGCCAGAGAGTATGACTAAGACACCACCTCTTCCCTCAGAGGGCTTACAGTCTAACATGGAAATCCATAAGTGAGAATAAGAGGATGCCCTATTGTTGAATGGAGGGCTAGTCAGTGGACCGATCCCAGCTCTCACCGGTGGAGGGTTCTATGCTTACATATTGCCCATCTGCAGACAGATCTGCTCAGAAGACTGTGGAGGCTATATTCATTCCCCAAAGCAATGGCTTTCAGCACCACCTGTAAATATCTTTTAAGGAGGTCTTCAACAAGCATATTTTAGTTTCTCATAATTCAAACCAATCCAACATTTATTAAGGCCTAAGAAGAATGGAAAAGAATGTGGTCTGTAACCTCAGGTCCCCTGCTTTTATTCTCTTGAGATTACCTGTGAACCCCAAATCATTGCTTGGCAGGCAGCACAAAACCTCCAGCCCCAGCTGAGCCATTTAATAGGTGCTTAGGGTGAAATTTTGCAAATTTTCTAGAGAAGAAGAAAAGCAATTTCCCTAAGCATACAGAAATATTTCATGCAGCTGCATTTGTATCCTCCACATTTCTTCCTGCTGCGAAGGGTGACCTGCCTCTGCCTCTGTCCAGGGAAACCGACCACCTGTTCACGGGGTCCTATCTCTTCTTTCCATTCAAAGACATTGCATCTTTCTCTTGTATCATTAACTTTCCCATTTCCGATGATTTTATCCCATTGACATATCAACATGTTGTAAGTTCCTTTGATATTAAAAAATAAATCTCTTCTTGACCTCCAGTTCATTATCTATTATTTATTTTGCTTTCTTTATAGAAAAATTCCTCCAAAACAACTGTTGCTCCTTACTCTACCTTTCCCTCTTCCTATTCTTTCTTTGACCCTTATCTGTCAGATTTTCGTCTCTACAGTAACACTGAAAGCAGAATTCTAATAGGCACCAACAAGTCTCACCTTGCTAAATCCACTGATCAATCTTATCTTCATATCATTTGACCTCTCATTAGTATTTTACATAGTAGATCATTTCCTTCTTCTGAAAACCCTATTCTTTCTGGAATTTTGGGGTAGCCCACTCTCCTGGCTTACTTTTTTCTTTTATTTTAGGCTGCACTGGCTCGTTGCAGCGATGCACATGCTTTTCTCTAGTTGTAGCGTGTGGGCCTAATTACCCTTTCATATGTGGGATCTTAGTTCCCTGACCGAGGATTGAACCAATGTCCCCTGTACCGGAAGACCGATTCTCAACAGATGAACCACCAGGAAATTCCCTCTCCTGGTTTACTTACTCGGTGATTACGCCTCTGTGCCCCTTACTGGCTTTGCCTCCGCTTCCTTCCTTCTAAATGTTGAGGTGTTCTACGCTCCTTCGTCAGACTTGTTCTCTACCTCCCCTCACTCTTAGCCCCTCACCTCCCCTCACTCTTACCCTGTCTCATGATTTTAAATACTATTCATACTCTAATGACTTCTCAAGGGTTTAGGGTGGTGCAGAACTAAGTGGGAGCTGGACTAGGAGCTGGGGGCGCGAGCAGAAGTGTGGGGTGCTTCACTGATCCTGGAGTGGAACGCATCTCTCCTTCCAGCATGTGCTTGCTGGGGGTCTGGAGCCTGAGAAGCTGGAGTCTTTAATAAGCACACTCTGGAAGCGTGTCAGCTATACCTGATTACAACTTCCTCAGGGGTGGAGGGTGCTCCCTGCCCACTCATGTGTGTTTCCCCCATGTCTCCACCTTTGCCCATCTGCCGTAGCCACGCCTACAGCGTGCGGCACCGCACAGGGTGTTCCTTCTCAGCGCGCAATGTTTCCTTAAAGAAACACACACCTGGAAGTGGAATTTCTGGAACGATTCTTGGATGCTTTCCAGAGGAACCCTAGCAACACGTGCAAATACCCTTCCATTTTTCAACATGGCAATGAATATTTCCTCTCTTTCTTTTCAGTGTGGGGGCTGGGCTCAGTGAGTACTCAGGCAACTCGTTTCTGGGTGGCAAGGGTGGATAAGGCCAAAACAACAGCTGTCAGTTCTGGGTCATTTCCACCAGCATCAAGTATATTATTATTTTAATATCCCAGTGGAGATTAAAAATGGAAAGCTGAGGGGAAAGGACGGAGATGAGAATTCTGGACAGAGGGAATTTTAAGCTATGAGAATGAATGCAATCTCCATAGAAGAGAAGAGAGAGAGGAGTAGAGAGAGACAGATGGGAGGAGACAGGGCCTCAGACTGCTTGAACATAGAATTCATTACCCAAACTGGAACAACGTTGGGAGAGATAGGGGCCAAAATTAATAATGACATTGGGAACTCAGGTGTAAAGCAGAATTGTCTTAGGCACCCGAGGACACTAGAGTCACCTCTACTGAGGGACTGGTGATTGCCTTCGCCACAGCCCTGACATAACAGCAGGGATTTGCTGCAGTCCAGAACGTGACTCCTTTTGGTAGGGTCTCCTCAGGGAGCCACTGTCGGCTCATGCAACCCGTCTTCCCTTGGCTGGAAAAAACCTTTAGCTTTTCTCCTGCTTTAGCATCCTTCCTTGAGGACCAGTGAGGAATAGGATAGGACACAGATGGGCAGCTCTCTCCAAATGTCTCAAGGTAGAAAACTGTAGCTGTTGGGAAATTGATAGAATTGTCAGGAGAATATAATCAGTTACATAAATTGCTTAACCAAAGCCACAATCCTATGATAAAAATTGTTTTCATATGATATTAAAACTGTTATCATGTCTATAAAATTCCCATCTCCCCCCAACTTAATTACAACATACCATCGTCCCTGGAGAAGGCGATGGCACCCCACTCCAATGCTCTTGCCTGGAAAATCCCATGGATGGAGGAGCCTGGTAGGCTGCAGTCCATGGGGTTGCTAAGAGTCAGACACGATTGAGCAACTTAACTTTCACTTTTCACTTTCATGCATTGGAGAAGGAAATGGCAACCCACTCCAGTGTTCTTGCCTGGAGAACAGGGTGGGCTGCTGTCTATGGGGTCGCACAGAGTTGGACACGACTGAAGCGACTTAGCAGTAGCAGCAGCAACCATCGTCCCTACTTTGTTCCCAACCCAGTCTCTTTATCTCTGCCCTCCTACCTCTTCTGGGACCTGGACCCATATTTTATTTAAAAAATAATTTCTTAACCCTGAGTCTCCATTTTAACCTACATCTAGAAGAGTATAGACTCAATGTCTTCCGTTTCCTCCCCCACCTCTTTCACTCCCTGACCTGTATAAACCTGAGCTTCTACCATCTCCATTTTGGTTTTTGGTGTTTTGACCAGACTGAAGAGTTCTGACAATTTGAATCAGAGTGGCTGAATCATAATAGGCTCTGACTAGCTTAGCCATTTCTGAATGTTGGATTTCTAACAGAAACGAACTGATTCTTAGTAGTAACCAAAGTAGCAAACTGATTCCAAATTGGTCAAAATCAGTTTTTAAATGGTTCTAACTGGGTCAAATCCAACATTCCTGGTTCAAATTGGATAAAACCAGCTCAAGCAGGATAAAACATTCCAACTTAGGACAAATTAGATACAGAGCAATTCACACTGACTGAGGCCAGATGAGCCTGGTTTTAACTTGTCCTTACTGGGTCAGACCAACATGAATTGGGTCACAGTGGTTCAGAAGAAGGAACTGAATTCAGCGAGGTGATACTGCTTCATATAGGGAAAAAGAGTAAAAAAATTATTTTTAGCAGAGCAAACAGATTCTAGCTAAATTAAACCAGCTTTAAGTCACATTTGTTAAAGTAGCTTGATTCAGACTGGATCAAGTCAACTCTATCTTCAATAGTGTTGCCATTGCGGACTAAAACCAGTTTTGGTTGGTTTAAACCAGATCTGGCATCATGACTTTAAAAATATTAGCTCTTTATTGAGGAAGAAAAGATATGGATAAGTTCTAAATGTCATTATATATTATATCTTATTTACTTTTTGCTTTCATAGATGAGTGAGTGGTATATGAAATCCAAAGCACACCCTTTACCAATTCAGCAATTAAAACCAGTCAGTCTTAAAGGAAATCAACCCTGAATGTTCATTGGAAGGACTAACGCTGAAAGTGAAGCGCCAATACTTTGGCCACGTGATATGAAGAGCCGACTCATTGGAAAAGACCCTGATGCAGGGAAGGACTGAGGGCAGGAGAAGAGGGAGGCAGAGGATAAGATGGTTAGATAACATTACTGACTCAATGGACCTAAATTTGAGTAAACTCTGGGAAATATTGGAGGGCAGAGGAGCTGGCGTGCTGCAGTCCATGGGGTCACAAGGTGTCAGACACGACTTAGTGACTGAAAACTACAGTGTTCATTAATTTACAGATTTCCCTCAGCATTAAGATTATTTTTACACTGTTGAGTTTTCTAAATTTTAATCAAATCAAGGCAGGTTCTTGGCAAAAAAAAAAAAAAATTTCTCCCAAATATCTAGAGAAGAGATTCCCTCAATGGAAGTGAACTACATGACCAGGCTCTGACCCCACTGGTATTTCAGGAGAACCTCTTTTCTTCATGGGGACAACACCCAGGTTTGAATTACTTCATCCAAAGTAATTAATGAGGAGCTAGACCTACAACAGCACACATTTTCAAAGAGAAATGACTTCTCCAGATCCGTGAGGATTCTGTCCCAAGGTGGTGCTGCTTTTATGGAAAATATGTTGACTCATGAACTGCTGAACCATCTTTCCATAATCTGAAAATAGCTCTCCAATAAAAACCTTTTCATAGTTTTTTTCTTCAAAGAATTTCTGGATTAAATCATAGTTTGATACTGATGGGTAGTGCAACAGTGAATGAATTCAGAACTGTGTTGATGGCTTCGGAGCCACCTGAATTGATACCTAGTCATACGTATTTATCCAAATGGCAAACTAGTTTAGAAGTAGAACAAAAAGTTGTCAAAATTGAATGAGAGTACAAGTTATAGTACAATTGATAATAAAACTGAAGTTGAAAGGTAATTTATATGAACCACCTGGTGGTTCAGCCACCTGCAATTCAGGAGATGAGGGTCCGCTCTCTGGGTGGGGAAGATCCCCTGGAGAAGGAAATGGCAACCCACTCCAGTATTCTTGCCTGGGAAATCCCACAGACAGGGATAACCTGTGGGTTGCCCCCATGGGGTTGCAAGAGTTGGACACAACTTAGCAACTAAACCACCACCACATTTTTAAAAAGTATTTCAAAGCCTGAAAGTAAATATTGGATTTTGTGTTTCAAAACCAGACACCTACAAATTTGACACCCTGGTCCTATTAGATAACTTGTTTAAACAATTCTATGCAAATGAATTGGTTCTCAATACTTTAAGCTACTTGCAATCACATTAAAATGAGAACTTCCTTTTCATATCAAAGTTTGCACCGCCAATGGTCCCACAATGTCCTCTGAGAGGCTAGATTGTGAAGTAAGAAAATGCCTCTCTGCTACTGTACTCCCACCATCCATCACATCTCCATCTCTCTGGTACAATTAGTGAAGAACTGCTTTATGCAAAGGAGTCCCCAAATGTTCCATGTGTACCTGAAAGAAATATGTATTCATCCTGCTGTTGGGTGGAGGAGTCTATAAATGTTGAGTAGATTCAGTTGGTTGATGGTGTTGCTCGGTTCTAGTTTTGCTCACGGTCTATCTTTATTTTTCTTAACAACTTTATTTATTTATGGTTGTTCTGGGTCTTCTCTAGTAGCTTTACAGTTGCTGCTTGGGGTTTCTCTAGTTGCAGCGAGTGGGGACTACTCTTTAGTGGCGGTGCATGGGCTTCTCATTGCAGAGGCTTCTCTGGTTGTGGAGCTTGGGCTCTAGGGTGTGTGTGCACAGTTGCTGCAGCTCCTGGGCTCTAGAGCACAGGCTTAGTTGCTCAGTGGCATGTGGGATCTCCCCAGACCATGGATCGAACCCTGCATTAGCAGGTAGAGTCTTTAGAGTCTTTACCACTGAGCTATTAAAGAAGCCCCACTGTTTATCTTCTTAAACTATTAATTACAGACAGAGGAATTTTGAAGTCTTCACCTCTGTGGATTTGTTATTTCCCTATTTGGTTCTATCAGTTTTTATTGTGTTCTGAGATTCTGTTGTGGGTACATACACATTTAGGATTGCTATGTCTTTGTGAATTGGCACTTTTATCATTATGCAACGTCTCTTCTTTATACCTGGTAATTTTCCTCAAACTAAAATTTACTTTAGTACTAAAATAGCCTTTGCAGTTTTCTTTTGATTAGTGTTTTCACAGTTTCTCTTTTTTCCATATATTTATTTTGAATATAACTATATCATATTTAAAGTAGATTTCTTTGAGGCAGTGTAGTTGTGTCCTTTTTTTCCCTTAAATTTAATTTTATCTTGGAATATAGTTGATTTACAATATTGTGTCAGTGATTCAGATATGTATATATATATATATATTCATTCTTTTTCAGATTATTTTTCCATATAGATAAACACAGAGTAACAAAAGGGGTCTTTTTTTAATTCATGTTTTTCAGTCTTTCATTTCATAGGTCTGATGGACACACTCTAAAATGGTCCCCAATGATTGATGCCTCTTGAATTTATGTTATTGCTTTATATCATCTGCTCAAATGTTGGCAGGTCCCATAAGGTGTTTCTAACCAATAGAATATGGCAAAAGTGAAGGGATGTCACATCTTTGGCTATGTTACCTAGGTTACCGTCCATGTTTCTAAGAGACTCTCTTGATAGAATCATTCTCTTGCTGGCCTTGATGAAGCAAGTTGCCATGATAGGGAGGCTCACATGACGAGGAACTGAGCTACCGGTCAACATCCAGCTAAGAACGGAGGCCCTCTATCCAACAGCCCAGAAGAAAGGGAATCATCTTACTAACCATGTAAGTGAGCTTGGAAGTCGATCCTGCTTCAGTCAAGACTTCAAATGAAACCCTGGCCCTGGCCAACACCTTCATGAGAGACCCTGAGGCAGAGAACCAGCTAAAGCATGCCTGGACTCCTGACGCACAGAAACTGTGCAGTACTTGTTTTAAGCTAGATTTGTGGTCATTTGTTTCACAGCAACAAATAACTAGTATATTATACCATTTAAATTAGTAATATCTTTGTACCTAGATCACCGTTTTATTATCTATTTTCTATTTGTTCCTTCTGATTTTCATTTTCTGTTTTCTACATTTTTGTACTACTTGAATATTTTTTATATTTTTGATTGAGTTATTTTTTTTTTACTATATCTCTTAAAAAACACTTTTTAGTAGTTTCTCTAGGAATTAAAATATACATACTTTCACAACATGTGTAGAATTCTGTTCTACAATTTCAAGTGAATTATAGAAACTTTATCACCATATAAGTACTTTTGACATCCCCTATTTATATTAGTTATGGTATTATTGATACATCTGTGTGTGTGTGCTTAGTCGCTCAGTCATGTCTGACTTTTTGCAAACCGTTGGAAATGGGTTGCCATTTCCTCCTCCAGGGAATCTTCCCAACCCAGGGATCAAACCCACATCTCCTTTGTCTCCTTCATTGCAAGTGGATTCTTTACCTGCTGAGCCATCAGGGAAGCCCGTTGATACATCCACATATATTAAAAACTCCTTCAGGCAATGTTATAATTTTTTAACTGTCATATACTCTCCATGATCTTCGCAACACCTTCTGGCTCCTTGGAGCCTTCTTCCTAATGCTCTAGGCAGCATGCTTGGACTATAGTTTCCTTCCTCTGCCACACATTTCCTGTGACTATTATTGTGCCTGGAGCCAAGTGACTGGAGGACAGAGAAAAGGAAAAAAAAGGAATGGAGACTTGTTCACATTCTTCCCATCACTGCTCCTCTGGTCAAGCAAAATGATTCTTCTCCCTCCCTCAGGACTCTAGCCGCCTGCCCATCACCACAGCTGCCACCCCCGCCCCTCCCACCACTGCTGCTGCCACACTATTGCCTATGGGAGAGGCTGAAAAGAAGGGAAACAAGAAACGAAAACCAGGGGATTCCCCTGCCCCCTCTCTCTGACCCTTAGGGGTACCCTTATTTCTTGGATCAGAAACAAGAAATTTCACTTGGAGGATTTCACTTGGAGCTCTTTCTGTCAGCCCCTGGTATACACTTCTGAGTTTCTGGCTGCCTTTGGGTCCAGGCTGGGCAACACTGGAGGAAAAAAAATGGCAAACTCACTGCTGGCTTAGTGGAACTTTGAATTCTGGTCTCCTTCCCCAATCTGCGTGCTACAATTTATGTTTCAGGGCCCTCGGAGAGTTGCTCCATCCATTCTGTCCAGGATTTATAGTTGCATTGAGTGTGCAACTACTGTGCCCTTTTTATTCCATCTTTTCTGGGAACAGCATCTCATTTTGCTTTTGAAATCATTGGTGTTTTGCTTGGTGAAAAAAAAAAAATCCTCAGAAGTTGAATTTTAAAATTTCATAGACCAGCAATAGCTCTTTATTTTGGCCTGAAAGAATTAGGCAGTCCCCATACTATTTTCTGAATCTACAGTTCAGAAAGACAAATTCTCAAAGGAACAAATTCACTCTAAGATTGAACTGCAGACTTACTTGGCCTGCATGATACTTCCAGTTGTTTCTCTTGTCTATGTTCTCCGCTTTCACATTAATAAGGGGGGAAATAGAGAGTGTTCCAAGAAGGCTGTAAGAATTCTAAAATTTTCAGCCTAAGCGATTGGGAAGATGACTGCCTTTCACCCAGATGTGGAGCATGGAATAGGAAATAGCAGTTTTGGTGGTGGGAGATGGTATGTTTTGTCTGTAACACATTGACTTGAAGAGTCTGCCAAAATATCCAGGAAATGGAAACCTAGAGTTGAAAAGTTATCATGGAAGATGTGAGGAAGAAAATTATTAAGGCAAGGGAGTAGAGACAGGGACCACGTATTGAGGTGTGCTTAAACTTCCTGCTGCCAAGAATCCCCCTCCCCCAGTTCAGGCCTCAGTCTGAAGAGCTGCTCAAGACCCCTCCCACTACTGTGCCTGCTCACCCTTCTTGAATATCTCTCTACTCCCCAGAGCCTGGTGAAACCTCCTACGCACTTTCCCTTTCAGGACATCAACTGATCCTTTACCTGGAGTTTAATCAAAGTTTTCGAGGGGGTATTTGGTCACCATGGCAGAACTACTGGGGGAGATTTTTAGGATTTTTCTGATTCTGGCTCCTGATGGAGACAAATAGTCTGGGGGTAAGTTACAACGTTCTGTAGCCTGCTTGACCTTTGTCAAGAATTTGCCCCTTAACTTGAGCTAATCAGTACAATTAGCTCTAGACAGTGAAATAGCAAGGCTTTTCAAGCACCTTACCACTGCCAACTTGTATCTACAAATGCCATCAGATTTTATTGTAAAAACCATTGTATCAGTCATGGCATGCTAGGTTTTGCTGCCTTAATAAACAAATCCAAATCTCAGTGGCTTAACACCACAAAAGATGCTACACGTCCAATAAGAGGCAGTGAGTGCTCTGCTCAGCAGAGACTTCCTAGCTTCCACAGCCACGGCACCAGTGGGAAGGGAAAATGGTGGGTTCACTGAGACTTGAAGCATCTGCTAACTGCCCTCCCCCTCTCTCTCCTTCCTTCCTCTTTCTCTTCCTTCTTTCTTTCATTTTAAAGAATAGTCATACTCCATTGGCCAAAGCAAGTCACACAGCCACATTTAAGTTCAAGGGGGACAGTGAAATGAAATCCTCTTTTGCCACTAAGGGGGAAATAGTCAGCCTTGATAATGACTGCCTAAACCATGTCCTCAAGAATTATCTCCTGTTTAGAGCTGAAAACCTTAGACTCTATTGTGCACTTTCCCCAGGCCACACAGTTGATAAGTTAGCGGAGCTCGGATTCAGGGGCACACTTGTTCAGCCAGATGCCTCCTCTTCAGGAGCCATTATACAGAAGATGGTTCTGATTAGCTTCCAGGGAGCTTCAGATGCTGATAAGTAAAAAGCTTGACCCCCAAATTCACAAAATTAATTTTGTGGAAAAGTTTCTTTTATTTCTCTTTTTGAAACAAGCTGTGTTTTTGTTTTGTTTTGTTTTAAGAATGAAAGAACAAAAGAAAGAAAGAGAAAAAATAAAGAGATTAAAAAGAGAAGAGAAAACAACAACCAGATCTTTTGCCCACCCTTGATCTGCACCACTATATTATTGTATGTCAGAGTGATTTGGTTTCTTTCCCACTGTGTGGTATTTTCCATTTAGAAGACTGGGTCAGGAGTTTGTATATTAATCTACATGCTTGTTCTTGCTTATGTTTGTTCTCTGCTTGATCCCATACCCTTCATTCATCCTTGGAATGTTCCCGTGACAATGGAAGAACAGCAACACAGCTAGCCAGACAAAGGGAACAGACCATGGACACAGCCCACCTTCTCTCAAAATTCTAAGAGGGAAGGTAAGGACTTCCCTGGAAGTCCAGCAGTTAATCGGTCTTCCAGTGCAGGGGGTATCGGTTCAATCCCTGGTCAGAGAGCTAAGATCCCACATGCCTCAGGGCCAAGAACACAAAACTTAAAACAGAAGCAGTATTGTAACAAATTCAATAAAGACTTTGAAAATGCTCCACATTAAAAAAAAAACAACAACACAGCAAAAATATCCTAAAAAAAATAAGAGGGAAGGTAAAGGCCATGAGCATGCTCTCTACCCATCTCCCTGCTTGAGAGGTCAGCCATGTTTAGTCCCACTCTATGGATGAGGAAAATGAGGCTCAGAGAAGTTAAGCCAGTGTTCAAGGTCACATGTCTAGAACCAGATATAAACCAGCTGCTACCATTTTTCTGAATCATAGCTTCAGATCACCCACTCTGCAGCCTCCCCCCTACCCTCCTACCCGTGGTGCAGCTATCCTTAAATATATCATACCAACTGATGCAGGTGGAGCTCTCCCTTGTCTAAAGACTTCCGCCTTCACAGGCTTGCTCTCTGATGGACACAAGAGTAGGTACAGTCCTTTCCCGGGGAGATGTAGAGATGAGGCAGCAACCCCACTGCTCAGACTGCTGGCCCTGGAGGTGATAGTCCTGCCAACACTTTAGAAGAAAAGTTTCTCCTGTCTCAGGACTCTTCCTGAACAAACTCGAGATCTGATGAGTTCTGGAGAGACGCATGAGTAGTAGAAATTTGTGTCCATACCGCAGGACCAAGCCTCTGGATGAGCCCATGAGGAAGATCCAGCAGTGTTTTTGTTTTAACTCCAAAGAAGGAAAAACACCAGTTGATTAGATTAAATGTGCTTTGAGTAGGGCCCAAAGTCCTCAACTTTAAAGGGCAGGCGATCTGATACTCAAGGTATTTTTAGTGGCTTTGATAGCTGTTTCTGACAGCATGAGACCCCAGCTTTCTCCATGCATGGGCTTGGGAGGGGCAAGACAGTGGAGGGGCTCCCTGAAAGAGCTCAAGTCCTGGCCTCCAGGGTAGTTATTCTTGGTCTTGACCAGACACATACATACTTGCAGAATGACTGTTTGCCACTCACTTACCTGCATCAGAGGAAGCGCTCTCTTCCACCTCCAGAACTCTGTGGTTTGAAATAGGGAAAGGTGACCTTAGGCAGAAGCCAGCCATGGATCCTCTGGCCTGTGGACCAACAGCTGCTTCAAGGGGAACACTGGAGCCATTCCAGGGCTCACACTACCAGCAGGCCTTCCATCTCAGCAGCTATGTCATTGAGCCTTGAAGACTCAAGACCCAGGCTGTGGGGAGTTTTCTACTGAAGCCATAACTTGGCACTAGAGTTGTGTGGTAATTCTCTACATTATAGGAAAGAAAGAAGCCCTTTCAAATGCAGCCTGAAATTTTTAAAAAAGATTTCACATACATCTCTGTGTGTGCCATCTTTTCCCAGACGGATCCAAAATGAGCCACAGAATTTCCCTATTGCAGAGTTTCTGAGAGAATCACAGGTTGGAGATTTGGGAGGGGCTTGGTATGAGTCTTTTATTCCAACAGGTATAAATATGTTCTTCCTATTTTCTCAATGAGGGGACTGCAGGTCTGAGGTTGGTGATTTCCACATTGACATGGCCAGCAAATGACGCTGGTATGGGAGTTGGGAGCTACCTGCATTTTTCTGCTATGCTAAACTGCTTCTCACAAGGAGATGCCACCATCATGCAGAGAGTATGAAACAAACCAGTAAAAGAGGAACGCCAACGTCTTAGCAGCAAAGACTGATAAGATGTCACAATCAGCTTGCTGTAGGTCTTTATGTATTGACACCAGGGGCAGGACGAAGGTGACGAGCAAAGTAGAACAATGAACCTGTAGACCGTTTGACTTTGTGATCTGTAGTGCCTGGGTTTGTGTACAAGGTGTATTTGGCCAGTGTTGAATTGGACACGCAGTATCTCCAAGACTTTGTAAAAATCAATTTGTTCAACAAAAAGCCAGTTTGATAAAAGAGGGAAACTTGCCAATGAAGCCAAGGTGACAGCAATTTCAGGCACCGTGTAAGCTGATTAGCCTCAAACAGCGACACTGCTCCGTATGCTGAGACCTCTGACCCCGTGGCCGCCTTGGAGACGCGCGGTGCTGGTCACGAGGGCAGCATGGGCAGTGAGTGAAGGCCAAGACCTTATTAGGAGAGTCTCCCAGGAAGCAGGGAAGGCAAACACAGGGCATTCCTTTAGAGTGATGGATTTGTTTTGCATTTATTTTTGCTTTACAAAAAAGTCATGGAATGATGTTTTATAGTACCTTTTTTTCCTTTTTTAATTAACTGAAGGGTTTTTTTTTTCCCCTCTCCCTTTGGATGAACACAGATCTGATCAGGTCAGCCCCTGCTTAAACTCTTTCAGAGGCTTTGAAGATAGATAACACAGCTCACAGAAAAGACCACAAGCATCACTCGCTTTTTTAAAAAAACATATTTATTTTTTGTTAGAGGATAATTGCTTTACAAATTGTGTTGGTTTCTGCCACACATCAGCCATAAGTATACAGCCATAGGTATACATATGTCTCCTCCTTCTTGAACCTCCCTCCCTTCTTCCATCCAATCCCACGTCTCTAGGTTGTTCCCTGAGGCACACAGCAAATTCCCATTGGTCATCTATTTACACATGGTAACCATTGGTATTGGTTGATGAACAGCCACTATTTTGAGCTGCCCCCAGTTCCCCTCTGGGATCCCTTATCCAGCATCTAAGGCAGCGGGGGGCCCTAACCCCCTGCTCCAGCCTGTAGCTTATGTCTGTTCTGATGGGACGTGCTTGTGCCTTTGCGGTGGTGCTCTTTAACCCTGCCTGGAAGGCTCACACAGCCAAACCCGCCCGCTGACCACTTCCCTGCTTTCTCTCCCTGAGCCCCGGCTACACTGCCCTTCTTTATGATCCCCAGGTGGGCCGTGTTTCCCTCGGGGGTCTTTGCAAGTGTGTTCCCTTCTGTCTAGGACGATCTTTCCCACCCTGTCCTCCTCTGACTTCAGTTGACGTTTCTCCTCCTCCCTTCAGTCATTCCTGGTTGGCTTTAATAAATACAGGTTGGATGGATGAATGAGTCAATGACCAATCACGTGTGAGAGGAGCACGCATTTGCATATGGACTTCTTCCATCGCCATCAATTGTCTCTGTCCGGTTAGTCATCGCCAGAAGGAGAAAGGGAGCCTGTGGATCAAGAGGCTGTGCTGTCCACCCTCCACCTTGCTCAGTATTGCTACTCCTGGAGAGAAGCCGCTTCAGCCTGAGTGATGCTCCTTAGCTGCAAGTATTACCACTTTCAAAGAGGAAAAAGAGGAATAATTGGAATATTTGGGATTCCAAAAGTTGTCTTGTACCAGGTAACTCTTCAGGCTTCCTATCTCCTCTTTCTGGCCATGAGGCAAGAGAGGAAAGGGGAATTAAACAAATTGAACACAGCCTGAAGACTCCCCAACACTTCATCGGAAACCCATGTTCCACTGAGAAGTCCTTTTGCTCCTGTCCTCTGAGCTTGAGGCTGCAGCTTTTCTCGTGCGGTTGAGACCACAGGTCACGTGGGGGCCAGCCCCAGGCAGGCCCTCAGGAGAAACTCGATTTTTAGGTCTTTGTCCCAGATGCCCTAGAGGAGGAAGAGAAAGAAGTAAGTTAAGGAGGCAAGCAGGGGAGAGAAGGGTTCTTAACACTCACCCAAGGTACTTAGAAGCAGCTTAAAACTACATGTTTACCCGTTCGCAAGGGGCTCTGTTGTGTCACGTTGTCATGTTTAAACCACACTTTCTTTATTTCCTTATTATTCACTGGGCACAAACTTGCCTTGACTTTCAGTCTACAAAAGTTTACAACCAAGAAAATGAAAAGGACAGTTTTGCAAGTCTTGTGATGGATCCTGAAAGTACCTCGCTGGAGCCTGAAATTAGGGGTTTGACTGCGAGTCTGCTTCCCTTCCACCTCCAAATGTTAACAAAGTAGGGATAATGGAGGGCTTTTCTTCCCTGCTGGGACACAACCCCCTGAAATGCCATTAAGATGAAAACACTAGTGTTTGTCAAGAGTAGAGAGCAGTATTTTTTCAAAGCGTAATTTTTGGAACACTAGCCCGAAGAAATATTCTGCTAGTAAAAGGATTCCTGGTCAAGTGCTTGTGAGTGAAGTGCAGAAGCTGCGTTACTCATATGTTCCCCCACAAAGGTCTGGTTGTCCCAAGCTGCCTTCCTGCAGTCTGTTCATACTGGGGTCTTATTGCAGTCGCATATGCTCTGAAGTCCCAGGAAGCCGCTCTCATCAGTACACCATTGGTTCTCCAACATTTGGGAGCCTTCACTGGTACTGGCACTGTGGTCCAGGCTAAGGACACGCAGAAGGAATGGAAAAATGCTGGGCAAGTGTCACGAGGCAGACAACAGACTTAATAAAGCAAGGTGGTTGGCCGTCTTGTGCAGGATGCCCAGCAACTTGGACAAGGGAGTGACGGGGGCATTAATAATCCATAATTATACTAAGCTTCCCTGGTGGCTCAGACAGAAAAGAATCTGCCTGCAATGCAGGAGATCTGAGTTTGATCCCTGGGTCAGAAAGATTCCCCTGGAGAAGAGAATGGCTCCCCACTCCAGTATTCTCGCCTGGGAAATACCATGGGCAGAGTGTGCTGGCGCTCTACAGTCCATGGGGTCACCAAGAGTTGGACATGAATGAGTGATGAACACCATACTGGGCAGAAGGTGGAAACTAGGGCTGCCTTGTGTACATGGAGCTGACAGAGGTGTTGAATTTTGTTTCTTATTCTAGGAGCCACTTCTAAGGCCTGTGGGCAGTAGTCACAGGGAAAAGGTTTCAGTTAACAATGAAAAGAGGCTTTGTAACAGAAAGCCTCCAACAACGGTATGGGCTATTTTATAAGTAGTGAGTACCTCGTTCTGCAGCTATGCACGAGGGTATTCGACAGCTGCCCTCCAAGATGCTGTGTTTAGAAGACACTGACATACCAGGGAGATGCCAGGGCTGGGGGGTAGTCTTTGATTGGGTTCTAAGGCGCCCATTCTACTTTGCCCTCTCTGCTGCTGAGGGTTAGTTGTTTATCTCATACGTACGTTTGGTAAGTTGCTTCAGTCATGTCCAACTCTTTGTGACCCTATGGACCATAGCTTGCCAGGCTCCTCTGTCCATGGGGTTCACCAGGCAAGAATACTGGAATGGGCTGCCATGCCCTCCTCTAGGGGATCTTCCTGACCAGAGATCTTACCCGTGTTTTCTACATTTCCTGCATCGGCAGACAGGTTCTTTACCACTAGCGCCACTTGGGAAGTCTGTTTATCTCATACATGAGGACAAAATCCTGCCAATTTGATTCATGCGAGTGTATACACACACACACACACACAACATGGATAAAGTAGAAATGCAACAGGACTGAAAGATAGAAAATCTGCTGGTTTTATATAGTTAATTAATAGTCTTTTCTGATGTACATAATGTAAATATCTCTGTTTAAAATGAGACTGGATTTCACAGTATAGTCTTGACTTTAAGAGAACACTCTGGGACATGTAAGCAGAATATGCTCACAACTCTTTGAACAAGTTTGAAGTGGTTCAGAATCAGTTCTGGAAAGCCAGCCTAGGTCACTTGGATCAAGTTAGGTCAATAATAATTGCTCTCTGGTTATGTAAGCTGTTCACATCAAGGGAAGAAGGGTGGGAATAGAAGGGAATTCTTTGTACTATTTTTGCAACTTGTCTGTATGTCTAAAATTAGTTTTAAAAAACCCCATATCCTTGGCTCCTAAGCCCTGCTCATACTGTGCTCTGCCTGATGAACTTTCCCTATCCTGTAGACTCAGCTAAGGCAGAACATTCCAGATTTCCGATCCCCTCCCATGAGTTCTACAGATGTCCCAATTATACCCACCACCGACCAGTATGATTTTTTGTTTTGTACCTTTCTTGCCTGACTCAGAGCTTCTCTGGACTCAAATGTTTTCTTCATTTCATCTTTCCCTGTCAGTACCAAGACCCTACTGAGCACTCTGTATATATCTCTTCAATGAGTTAATAAATCAGTCCAATTTGAACAAGTCTTATTAGTTTTCCTCTTTTTTAAAAAAACTGTGGTAAAATATACATGACATAAAATTGACCATTTTCCCCATTTTAAGTGTCCAGTGCATTGGCATTCAGTATATCCCAATGTTCCATAATTTTTCTCTCAATTTAAATGGTTTAAACCGATCAGAGCCACTTAATCTGGACCCAAGGGACTCATGGGGCTTCCCTGGTGACTCAAAGAGTAGAGAATCTGCCTGCAATGCTGAAGACCAGGTGCAATCCCTGGGTCAGGAAGATCCCCTGGAGGAGGAAATGGCAACCCACTCCAGTATTCTTGCCTGGAGAGTTCTGTGGACCGAGGAGCCTGGTGGGCGACAGTCCAGGGAGTCAGAAAGAGTCGGACACAACTGAGGGACTAACACTTTGACTTTCAAGGGACTCATGACATTCAGAATTAATTTAGTCCCACTTGCACCAGGAGGCCCAATCAAAATCTGTTTGACCGAAGTGGAATTATTTCACCCCATTTGGACCAAGTTGAATCAGGGAGAACGGGTTCCGCCCGGGCTCCAGGCCAGAGCCTTTTCTTTGTCCTAATCTCCTGGGTTGTCACTCTCCTTTGATCCTGTTTTTCCTCTGGGGGCTACCCGCCCTGCTGCTCTCCTAACTGCTCCCACACACCACACCCATCCCTGTTCGACCTGGCTCCGGGGCAGGGAGCTCCCATTCTGCTGCCACCTTCATTGTCCCACCCGTGCACCTGCGCTCTCAAAACAACTCCTGCTTCGCAGGCAGTCACAAACAAATAGGCTGACTCGTTTAGTGAGACTACCAGTATCTGGACAATCTCTTCAAATATTTAAGGTCACCGCCACCTCCTCCTGGTAGAGGTGGGACATTTTCTCCCAGTCACTCTTTCCTACCTCACTAGCTCTAAAGGCCTCCATTTGAATTTAAGGGATGCAGCACTGCGTTAGGAACCCAAGAAACTGGGCTCTAGTCATTTTGCTGCCACTAGCTCTCTAGGTAACTTTGGCCATGCCCTCTTTGGGATGATATTTGCCAATGAGTAAAAAGAAGGGCTCAGATATATGAATCAAAATTTGATTTTTGTTATTATTGCTTTGCAGCAGGATTTTTTTTTCCCTGTGTGTGTATGTAGGGTTTGTGTGTGTGTGTGTGTATGGTGGGGGGTGGGGAAACTTTTCTGGGGAAACCAGAAAAGTACCAGATGTCTCTGGCTGTTGGAAGCGTGTTTTCTCGCTCCCTCAAGCTGCCCAATCCTAGTTAGAATTCGGAGGGCTCTTGTCTGTTGTCCCTTGCCTTCAGAAGGAGCCAGTGAGACTTTTCTTGTGTGTGAGTGTGCACGTGTGACTACATGTGCCCTTTAGACTAGGGGTCCCCTTTCCTGCCTTAGAGTCACTGCATTCTCTCCTCTTGTTTTCAGCAAGTTTCCTTGCTGGCTCCCTCCTTCAGCCTCAGCCTCACCCTGTTGCAGCCAGAATGGCTGTTCCAAAACGCAAAGATGCCCGCATCCCTCCTGTACCTCTGCCCTTCAGGGGCTCTCACAAACCTCAGGATAAGTGAGATTAGCTCTAAGTTCGAAGCCTCCCACCATCTGTCTCTAGCTTACTCACCTCCTGGTCTCACCCCTTTTTCTTCTTACTTGGCCAGCCCGGGCCACTCTTCCTTCCACTCTCGCCACGCTCCTCCCTGGTTTCTTCGGTCCAGACTGTCCTCCTAGGGAATGATGTTCTCTGGGTACACAGGGATCAGTGGCACTCGTAAGGGGCCCCTCTGGGACGCGAGGGTGGGTTGAGGGCCGGTGCTTCCCGAGGCGGCCGCCAGGGGGCGGCAGGAGCGGCTCCAGATGACAGCAGGAGGCCGTAAGTGGGGGAGGGAGGGAAGGACGGAGGGAGCGCGGATCCCCGCTCTTCTGATCGCAAACTCGGAGCCAGAGCTCTCCGCGCGAGCCCCAGCCGCTGGCCGCCCGCGCAGCCGGACGCGGAACCCCGGCGCAGCGGGAGCCTTGCAGGACGGGCGCGGGGCGGCGGCGGCGGCCGTCCATGCGGCGGGCTCGGGGCTGCCCGGCGCCGGGAACCACGCGGGGGCCAGGCAAGGCGGCCACTGGCCGCACCGGGACACGGACCGCCAGGTGAGCAGAGCCGCCCGCGTCGCACGCCCCCTTCCGCCCTGCCCCGGGGGCCCGGATCCGGCCCGGCTGCTGCCCGCCTCTCGGTCCCCCTCTGGACGGCCAGGAGGGCTGGCCCAGGCGGCGGGCGCGGTGGGTGTGTCAGGGGCGCCGGGGGACTGCTCCCGAACCAGGCAGGGGAAGCCAGCGCGCGTCTGGTCCGTCCCGACGGCTGCGCCTCCTTCTCCCCTCTTCGCTTTCTGGGGGATTGGCTCTGTCCCGGCGCCAGCACTCACCCCTCCACCCTCCCACTCGGAAACTCTAGGGACGGTCAACCTTGGTCGGCCCGGAGTTGGGCCCCCAGCTCTCTGGGTCGGGGTAGATGGGAACCGGTGAGTGCACACCCAGCCCGCGAGCCCTAACCGCAGCCTGGCCAACCTCCTGCCCGGGCGGGAGAGCTGACGGAGCCTCGGTTGGCGCGCGTCGAGCCCCATCCTGGGGCCTCGGCCACACGGTTTTCTAGAAAGCCTCAGATCTGTGTATGTGTCTGAGCTAAACCGCTGCAATCCAGCGCCACTGGGAGCCGGAGTGGATGGCTTGTTTCCGCCAACTCTGGACACTTCCTCGAGTGCAGCCCAAGTACCTGCGGTCTCTGGGCGCGCGTGTAGGATTAGCTTTCACGGAACTAGCCCGCACTGGAGCTTTAGCGATCGCGAAGTTACGGGGGGTTTGTTGTTCCGTTTTTCTTTGAAATGACATCAGTCCTAACGTGGGAAGAAGCTTTCAGGCCGTTCTCGAGCCCACTTCGCATCTGGGATGTGTGGGGTCTGCGATCTCCTTAAGCAGTCCCCACTCAGCCCCGCGCCGGGGTGCCTCCAGGACAGCCTGTTGCATGTGCGTGCCTCTTCCGGGCTCCTTTGTGACCCCCATCACGCAGCCCTTTGTCCCTTGGCAGGCAGGCAGCGAATCTGAAGCCTTGGACCTGGGTAGCCACAGCGATCATGGGATGCCTATTGGAATCTGGAGTAAGAGAAATAGAAACCCAAGAGAGGGCTAACGACTCATCTTGTCCAAATGTCCTTTCACAGCGGAAGGCACCCAGGCACCTCATAGTGTAAATGTTAAAATCTTAAAATTTGTATAACCTGCCCATGTCTTCTACTTCATTGATAAAAGTGATGAAGTGATTGAGCTTAAAAGGATTTTATTGGGCCTCAAAATACAAAGAAGAAAACATTTTTAACAGGTGATTTAAATACAGCGCTACTCAATTCCTATTGATTTCTGTTAGCACCATGGTTGAATTACTTGGAAAACAAAATCTAGCCCTGAAATTAACGTAAGGAAGCAGATGGGAGTCCTGGGACTTTCCTATAAACTCCTGCAGGGCTGGAACAGGGATTTCCCAGAGGTCCCGGAAGTGAGTTTGGGTGACCAGAATACTGGAGCCCTTGCTGAACAAGCAGCTGGTGTGGCCTCTTGTGGGCAGAGTTAGTCAGCTGAACCTGTGTGATCTCCGTGCCCAGCACCCAGCAGGGTGCCAGCTTGGTCTTATCTTCATTTCAGCCTCCCATGAAGAAGTGGTTCCAGTTCATTGTTAAGAAAAAATAAAATACAGATAAAGTTTGGGAATAAGATCAGGATTGGATATTTTGATTTGAAGCGTTGTTGTTTTTGACCCAGAAGTGCTTATTGTGATTGTAATCACATTATCCTAAAGAGTGCCTGGATATTGATTGCCCATCCCCCCTCATTTCTCTCCATGGTACCACCTTTTTCCAAGTTGGCTGTGAGTCTCTATTTTTGAGAGCACAAAACTCCCCATCTCATCCCCCTCATTTGTAGCTAATTCATTACCAAGTCCCTTCCACATTCTTTTGTGATATCCCATGAAATTATTTTCCTGTCTCTGTTCCCTCTGCCTCCTTCATAAACCATGCCCACATTGCAGTAATTGTCTCCCCTCTTGACTCCTGGCCATGAGTCCTTTTCTTCATTTTAATCCATCATCTTTCATGCTGACAGATTAATATTCCTCAAATTCTGATTTCGCCACATCACTCCTTTCAAGAAATCACAATGGCTTCCCAGTATTCGCTTCTCTTTAAATCTTCTCCAGCCAATATTTTTGGGCATCTCCTGTGTGCCAAGGACTGTTACTATGTGCTGGGGCTTAAATTAATAACAAGACAATATCCTTGCCCTTGAATTGTTAACAGGCTAACGGATAATATATAGCCACCCAAGAGAGAAAGATGTAAAGAGAGAACCACAAACCAAAGCTAATCATTGGGGTGTGCAAGACATAAAGGACACACAGATGAGGGAGAAGTATTTCCCTGTATGAGAAGAGCTCGGGAAATTTCACCTGGGCTTTGAAACATGGGGAGCAGTTCAAGGAGATGGGAAAGCATGCTAGGCAGAGGGGAGAGCTTGAGCAAAGATCCAGAGGTGTGAAAGCACTGGTGGGAAGTGGTGGTATCGTGGCCATTCTTCATCTAGGGGTTTCAAAGTGTTAGTCACTCAGTCGCATCCGACTCTTTGCAACCGCATAGGCTGTATCCTCTGTTCATGGAATTCTCCAGGCAAGAATACCCGGGTAGGTAGTCATTCCCTTCTCCAGGGGATCTTCCCGACCCAGGGACTTCTGCCTTAATTTGAGTCTACATTTTTGATCCAAGAGCAGCTCAACTCTTTCCTGCCTGAAGTCCTTCATTCCATTTACCTGGTGTTTTTACTGTGGTCTTATATGCCTCCTAATCCTAGCTCAGAAATTCAGATTTCCTCTCTGCGGGGCTAAATTTCTCCAGGAAGTGGATCCCAGCCTATCTTACGTGTTCCTTTACACTCTTTGCACTGACTCTGTATTCAGCCTAGACATGTTCTAATGGGCATGCCTCATCTCCTCAAGCCACTTCGAAGTTTCTCCAGAGCAGCTCCTGCTCTGAGGACCTCTCTCAGGCTGTGGGACACAGTCCCAGCACACTGCCAGCACCAGCAAACTTGAGAATGTGACTCGCTTTGACCTTCCATCCTACTTTTCCCTCCTCTCTTCTTCTCTCCACTTTCCCCACCTTTGATCTTTCTTTTTGTGTGTCTGCAGAGTTGTGATATTTATTTACATATATGTTTATTAACTGGCCTCTGTTTGAAGATAATGGATGAGACAGGTTGCGCTGGTAGCTAACGTACGGTGCAGATTGGCACTGGGAGGGGAGCTGAGTGTGAGGCTGTGCCTTTAGGTTGCATTGCTGACGCTTGGCTTGTTTCAGGATCCCCCCTCTTCACCCCCCTCTGCCTGACCTGTGCAACTGATGCTGGCCTACTTCTCATCTTTGGGTCTGATTTGCCTTCTCTTCTTTCCCCAACCCGTCAAAACTGACTTCTCCAGTTTCTGGAGCCTTGCTAGCCTGATGAACTCATTCAGGTCAAGTTTAATGAGCCTGTGTGTGCTGGGCCTGATGCTTTCATCCTCCCAGCAACCTGTGACAGCAACAGTATCATCCACACTTGAGGAAACTCTGCTTCCTTTCCTGAGGTCAACAACTCAGGTTTTGAATCTAAGTCTTAGAACCTAGCTTTCTCAGTCTGGTGCTCTTCCTGCTATATCACTGTTCCCTGAAAGGGCTGTTTTCAGAACACCTGAATCAGAATTAAGATCTGGTGGGAAAAACTCAGATTCCAGAATGGAGGCAGGGCCTGGGATGGGCATTGTAAAGGTGGCCTTAGGTAGTTCTGCACACTCAGGTTTGAGGATCACTGCCCTAGGCTGCCTTTACAAAGGAGGTTCTAATGACAAGTGGTGGGCAAATAAGCCTCAGGATCCCACATGGCATGGTCCTTTTTAACGGGCCTTGACCTTGAAATGGAGTAGCCATCATGGTCAACAGAAGAGTCTGAAATGCAGTACTTGGATGCAATCTCAAAAATGACAGAATGATCTCTGTTCGGTTTCCAAGGCAAACCATTCAATATCACAGTAATCCAAGTCTATGCCCCAACCAGTAACGCTGAAGAAGCTGAAGTTGAACGGTTCTATGAATACCTACAAGACCTTTTAGAACTAACACCCAAAAAAGATGTCCTTTTCATTATAGGGGACTGGAATGCAAAAGTAGGAAGTCAAGAAACACCTGGAGTAACAGGCAAATTTGGCCTTGGAATACAGAATGAAGCAGGGCAAAGACTAATAGAGTTTTGCCAAGAAAATGCACTGGTCATAGCAAACACCCTCTTCCAACAACACAAGAGAAGACTCTACACATGGACATCACCAGATGGTCAACACCGAAATCAGATTGATTATATTCTCTGTAGCAAAAGATGGAGAAGCTCTATACAGTCAACAAAAACAAGACCAGGAGCTAACTGTGTCTCAGATCATGAACTCCTTATTACCAAATTCAGACTTAAATTGAAGAAAGCAGGGAAAACTGCTAGACCATTCAGGTATGACCTCAATCAAATCCCTTATGATCATACAGTGGAAGTGAGAAATAGACTTAAGGGTCTAGATCTGATAGATAGAGTGCCTGATGAACTATGGAATGAGGTTAGTGACACTGTACAGGAGACAGGGATCAAGACCATCCCCATGGAAAAGAAATGCAAAAAAGCAAAATGGCTGTCTGGGGAGGCCTTACGAATAGCTGTGAAAAGAAGAGAGGCGAAAAGCAAAGGAGAAAAGGAAGGATATAAGTATCTGAATGCAGAGTTCCAAAGAATAGCAAGAAGAGATAAGAAAGCCTTCTTCAGCGATCAGTGCAAAGAAATAGAGGAAAACAACAGAATGGGAAAGACTAGAGATCTCTTCAAGAAAATTAGAGATACCAAGGGAACATTTCATGCAAAGATGGGCTCGATAAAGGACAGAAATGGTATGGACCTAACAGAAGCAGAAGATATTAAGAAGAGGTGGCAGGAATACACAGAAGAACTGTACAAAAAGGATCTTCATGACCCGGATAATCACGATGGTGTGATCACTCATCTAGAGCCAGACATCCTGGAATGTGAAGTCAAGTGGGCCTTAGAAAGCATCACTACGAACAAAGCTAGTGGAGGTGATGGAATTCCGGTAGAGCTATTTCAAATCCTGAAAGATGATGCTGTGAAAGTGCTGCAGTCAATATGCCAGGAAATTTGGAAAACTCAGCAGTGGCCACAGGACTGGAAAAGGTCAGTTTTCCTTCCAATCCCAAAGAAAGGCAATGCCAAAGAATGCTCAAACTACTGCATAATTGCACTCATCTCACACGCTAGTAATGCTCAAAATTCTCCAAGCCAGACTTCAGCAATATGTGAACCGTGAACTTCCAGATGTTCAAGCTGGTTTTCGAAAAGGCAGAGGAACCAGAGATCAAATTGCCATCATCAGTTGGATCATCGAAAAAGCAAGAGAGTTTCAGAAAAAAATCTATTTCTACTTTATTGACTATGCCAAAGCCTTTGACTGTGTGGATCACAATAAACTGTGGAAAATTCTGAAAGAGATGGGAATACCAGACCACCTAACCTGCCTCTTGAGAAATCTGTATGCAGGCCAGGAAGCAACAGTTAGAACTGGACATGGAACAACAGACTGGTTTCAAATAGGAAAAGGAGTATGTCAAGGCTGTATATTGTCACCCTGCTTATTTAACTGCTGTGCAAAGTACATCATGAGAAACGCTGGACTGGAAGAAACACAAGCTGGAATCAAGATTGCCGGGAGAAATATCAATAACCTCAGATATGCAGATGACACCACCCTTATGGCAGAAAGTGAAGAGGAACTAAAAAGCCTCTTGATGAAAGTGAAAGAGGAGAGTGAAAAAGTTGGCTTAAAGCTCAACATTCAGAAAACAAAGATCATGGCATCCGGTCCCATCACTCCATGGGAAATAGATGGGGAAACAGTGGAAACAGTGTCAGACTTTATTTTTTTGGGCTCCAAAATCACTGTGGATGGTGATTGCAGCCATGAAATTAAAAGACACTTACTCCTTGGAAGAAAAGTTATGACCAACCTAGATAGCATATTCAAAAGCAGAGACATTACTTTGCCAACAAAGGTGCATCTAGTTAGTTAAGGCTATGGTTTTTCCAGTAGTCATGTATGGATGTGAGAGTTGGACTGTGAAGAAGGCTGAGCACTGAAGAATTGATGCTTTTGAACTGTGGTGTTGGAGAAGACTATTGAGAGTCCCTTGGACTGCAAGGAGATCCACCCAGCCCATTCTGAAGGAGATCAGCCCTGGGATTTCTTTGGAAGGAATGATGCTAAAGCTGAAACTCCAGTACTTTGGCTACCTCATGTGAAGAGTTGACTCATTGGAAAAGACTCTGATGCTGGGAGGGATTGGGGGCAGGAGGAGAAGGGGACGACAGAGGATGAGATGGCTGGATGGCATCACGGACTCGATGGATGCGAGTCTGAGTGAACTCTGGGAGTTGGTGATGGACAGGGAGGCCTGGCGTGCTGTGATTCATGGGGTCGCAAAGAGTTGGACACGACTGAGCGACTGAACTGAACTGAACTGAACTGACCTTGACTTTAAGGAGTGATCCCTGGAACTGAGCCCTCTTTTGGTCAAAGAGGTCTTTAGTTCAGTCCTGAAAGCATGCTCCCTACCTGTCCCCATAAAGGCAGGTGAGCCTGCTGCTGCTGCTGCTGCTGCTAAGTCGCCTCAGTCGTGTCCGACTCTGTGCGACTCCATGGACTGCAGCCTACCAGGCTCCTCCATCCATGGGATTTTCCAGGCAAGAGTACTGGAGTGCCTTCTCCGCAGGTGAGCCTAGTCCCCATCATGATGGCTCACTCTGACTTTATTTCTGGGCCATAGCAAGTGCCGAGGGAGGAGGACCAGAGCGGATTGGTTTGCAGCCCCAAGTTGCCTGGAATCACAGTGGACTGGGACTCCCCAAATAGAGCTGAGCATGCTGGCCAGTCACTCCCTCCCTCTTTCTGGGCGTGGTGAGTTAAACCTCCTCCTTATCCGAGTGGAGTCTGGTCACTGACCCCTCTCCTTCATTCTGTTTTGTGCCCTTAGCCCTCCAGTCGTTTCCCTGTCGGTAACGATGGATGGTCACAACCCAGAGGGTGGGTGTGGGGCCCAGTGCACAGGCACACAGGGCGTTCAGCAGAAGTCCAGCCCCTCGTGGGTGCCCATTGTCGCTTCTCATCCTGTTTAACTGCTCTGAAACTGTCAGTGCTTGGCTGGCAGTTGGTGCTCAGAAAGAATCTGCCTGTCAATACAGGAAATGCCAGAGACTCGTGTTCGGTTCCTGGGTTGGGAATAGCCCCTGGGGAAGAAAATGGCAACCCACTCTAGTATTCTCACCTGGAAAAATCCCATGGACAGAGGAGCCTGGCGAGCTATAGTCCATGGGGTCACAAAGAGTTGTACGTGACTGAGCATGCAGGACAGGACGTATGTGCACTAGAAAAAGTATGTAATCTCAGACCCCTCAGGTCCAGGGGCTTTGTGTTTAAAGGGCTAAATATCACAACTTTATATTCAAATCCAGGAAATGAACATGCCCAGCTGTGCAGTAATAATAATGATGATGGTGATGGAGATGATAAGGAATTAATTACCCATTCAGCATCCCCTCCCCTCTCCAGGTCCCTCCTCCCACTTTCCCTTTGGTTTCCTCTAAGAAGAGGAAAGTAGGCAGCAGTTTTCTTTATTGCTGGTTACTTGTCCCGAGAAAATGGTCTCTTTCTGCTTATCTCTCTTTCTTTTTCCCTAATCTTTCCCTGAACATTGGAGAAGGAAATGGCAACCCACTCCAGTATTCTTGTCTGGAGAATCCCATGGACAGAGGAGCCTGACGGGCTGCAGTCCATGGGTTCAGAAAGAGTCAGACATGACTGAGGGACTAACGCTTCCCTGAATATACTGTGCTCTCTGTCTTCTCCTATGAGCCTTGCTTAAGCGGATCACTGAGCGGTCCCCTGGCAGCTTCCTACCTTAGCCCCTCTACTCTCGGGCGTGGTCCAGAAAGCCGGCTTACAAGGCGGTTGTCCCAGAAGGGTGGCACCGAGCAGCCCACGACCTGGGCTGGGCAATCCTCCCAGCCAGCTGGCCGACTGCCCGAGGGCTGGCCAGCAGCGAGGACCCAAGTAATGAGTGATTAATGGGCGCCCCATCTAATCTCCTGCCAGGGGAAATGAAGGGCCAGTCGTGGGCTGGGGCTCGTCATGACCTGCTCCAGGTGGGCTTGGAATGCACCCAGCTCAGGATGGGGATTAAGGCTTGAAAGATGAGAGGAAATGAGATGTTAACCCTTTACGCTGTGGCCCTCTGAGCCCCAGCAGGGAAATCTCAGGGGAATTATCTGTAGGCATCTGATGAAAGGGGAGCCTGGCCTTTGATTTACGGCAGGGATGTGGCCACATGACTCTGGTGGGAGGGGGGCAGGGTGTGACAAGCGACGGCTTTGACTTAACCATTTTTCTCGGAGGCTCAGATTAATTTCTTATGAAAATGGAGTATGTGGACTGCAGGGAGGCTGCTCTACCTGCTTCCTTCTCAGAAACCTTTCAATCATATCACCACATTACAAATTTGTAGTTGCCAAGCAGACCTTTCCTTCTGTAATGCCAGTGTCCCTGATCTCCTGTTGTTTTGAGGAGGATGGAGGAGAGAGTCTGGTCATCAGCGGTGGGTCCACCTCCCTCCTCAGGTCAGAAAGCAGCACTGGGGCCCTGAGGGTGGGAACCAGTTCCTTGGCTCTGCCATGCTGGGGAGCCCTGAACCTTAACCTCTTGTGCTGTAGTTTTCCTGTCTGTAAAATGGGCCTAATAATAATGCATAATATGGGCGAGATTCATGAGGATGTAGAGAGCTTTCAGCAGTCTCAGGCATGCGGACCTGCCATGTGAGGACTGTGCTGTGCTTAGTCGCTCAGTCGTGTCCGACTCTGTGAGACCCCAGGGATTGTAGCCCGGCAGGCTCCTCTGTCCGTGGGGATTCTCCAGGCAGGAATACTGGAGTGGTCTGCCATGCCTTCCTCCAGGGGATCTTCCCAACCCAGGGATGGAACCCAGGTCTCCTGCATTGCAGGCGGATTCTTTACTGTCTGAGCCACCAGGGAAGTCCATGCATGGGTGAGATTCATGAGAATGTAGAAAGCTTACAGCAGTCTCAGGCACATGGACGTGCCACGTGAAGGTTACCCATCACTTTTTTCTCCCCTTTCTGGGAAGGATGTAAGCAGCTTCTCTTCCACACCTCCCAGATTCGCTTAGGGTGATGGATCTCACTTGTTTGACCTCTGACCCTCACATGCCTTGAATTCTGGTCCCCCCTCCCTTTGCCGCTGGCTCCCTGGCCTCCAGCCGCCCTTTTCTTTCTACTCCCCCCCCCCCCCGCCCCCGTGCTCAGCGGCCAGAGCTGCTGGACCGGGTAGTGACTCCTGCCTGATCCCCTGGTGGCAGGGCCCTTCCACACCAGCACTGCCCACTGCCAGCCTTGCTGTTCACCTATAGCCCAGAGAAAACTGGCTGAGAGTAGAGACAGCAGCTGCCTTGAAAGCAAAACTAGGACCCGTGGAGACAGTCTAATCTGGGTGCAAATCACAGCTCTGCCCATTTTCTGGTTTCTCTGAGCTCCTGTCGCCTCACCCTTGATTGATGCTAAGAATAGCAATGCTTATCTAATGGTTGAGAGGGTCCAACCCGGCAGTGGACACGAAGCCTTTGGTGGGGAGGAATTTATTGCTGGTTATATTGGGTTGGCAAAAAGTCAGACACAGCTTAACTACTAAACAACAACAATACTGGGTTGGCCAAAAAGTTTGTTTGGCTTTTTCCATAGAATCTTACAGGAAAACCCAACGAACTTTTTGGCCAACCCAATAGGTGAGCCTTGAGGGTGGAGCTGTGTCTTCAAGTTTTGAAGTCTTATTACAGAGTATACACTGGCATCCTCGCCTGCAGCTCCATTTAGTGTCTTCTCCAGAATGGACACGTACTCAGGTCCTGCTTGACTTTGGTGATGTTTTAGTCAAGGCCCAGGTTTTTATTCTGCTTGAAGTTTAAAGGAGCTTCTGGCCAGCAAAGGGAGAAGGAACTGCTGTTTATAGATCTCCATGTCAGGGATTTACCTGCGTGCACTTATTTAATCCTCTCAACAATCCACATGAGCTAAATGTTATTCTTCTTGTTCAATAGCCTAGCAAACTGAGGCTCCGAGAGATTAAGGAAATTACAGGGGCTCATGCAACAAATGAACGTCAGAATGATATTTGAATTCCAACTCATCTGATTCCAGAGTATGTGCTCTGGGGAGAACTAATGGGCCAGGTAGTACCTCACTGTAATTATAACCTGCTGAGAAATGTAAGTATAGCCACTTGAAAGCCTAATTGTAACCCACTTGAAAATTTTAAACATTGAGATATAGTTCCCATACTGTAAAATCCACCATTTTAAAGTACACGTTCAGTGGTCTTTAGTTTATTCACAGAGTTGTGCCACCATCACCATGATCTAATTCCAGAATATTTTCAGCACCTCTAAAAGAAACTCCATAGTCATTAGAAGTCACTTCCCACTCCTTCCTTTCCCAGCCTGTGGAAACCATGAATCTACCTTCTGTCTCCATGGATTCTGGACATTTTATATAAACGGAATCTTATATTGGGTTGGCCAGAAAGTTTGTTTGGGTTTTCCTGTCCCATCTTATGGAAAAACGTGGAGGAACCTTTTGGCCAACCCAGTCTCCTGTGACTGCTTCCTTTCCCTAAGAATGTTTTCAGGGTCTGTCCATGCTGGAGCTTGTATCAGTCCTCCGCTCCTTTTCACTGCTGGGTAACCCACTTAAAATAAAAAGTAAGGTGATTTTGCTTAGAGAAGAGGCGGGCTTACAATTGCAGATGTAGCACAAAGCGGTGCTCATTTTTTACTGGGGCAGGTGTGAAGGAACCGAGTGGGGAGGCGGAGGCGGGTGGGGGCTTGGCTGGGTTCCCATGTCTGGGAATTGCAGGGACGCCCAGCGTCTCTGCTCCAGGCACTCACGCTGCCCTTGGCTTGTGTCTTTGGCCAAACTTACTGAGATGCACCCCGAAGAAGCCATGGGCATGCCATGGACCCCTGCCTGGGAGAGGTGGGCTAGAGGGTTCTGGAGCTATCTTTGCCACAGTCTGCCTGATGTTGGTGCTGTGGAGACATTTTAGCCCCTGCTGTAGTCTGCTGGGTTACTTTTAACTGCAGGTGGACCCCAGTGCCAAGCGCT
Organism: Oryx dammah; assembly: GCF_014754425.2. Classification (NCBI taxonomy): domain Eukaryota; kingdom Metazoa; phylum Chordata; class Mammalia; order Artiodactyla; family Bovidae; genus Oryx; species Oryx dammah. The sequence goes on along the minus strand of NW_024070210.1, from coordinate 82,863,259 downwards.
GATGATGGCACTGCTGATTTGCTTTATAAAAATAATTTTATTTACTTAGGCTGTGCTGGGTGTTCACTGCTGTGGGCTTTTCTCTAGTTGCGGGGGTCGGGGCTCTTTTCCTGCTGCAGTACACGAGCTTCTCACTGCGGTGGCTTCTCTCCTCACAGATCAGGGCTATAGGCTCCTGGGCTTCAATAGTTGCAAATAGTTGTAACACATGAGCTCAGTTGTTGTGGCATGTGGCCCTGGAGTTCATGGGCTTCAGTAGTTGAGGCCCATGGGATTAGTTGCCCCGAGGCATGTGGGATCTTCCTGGACCAGGGATCCAACCCGTGTTTCCTACATTGGCAGGCAGCTTCTTTACCACTGGGGCTTCCCTGGGGGTGTGCTTTTAAGTTACTAGATATAATGCTTTATTTTTTTCTAATAATGCAGGTAAGGTATATTTATTACAGAAAACTTAGGAAATACAGAAAATACACACACAGAAAAAAATCACCCATAATTCCCCAACCAATAATGACCAGGATTTTGAATGTGTATCTTCCTAGTCTCTCTCTCTCTGAACACACACACATACACACACACACACAGAGTTTATAAAATTGGTATTACACTAAAGATATTGTTTTCTTCACTCCTCCTTTCACTTAATAATACATCATAAACATTTTCCTTCTGTACTAAATATTCAATGTTCTTCCAAACTATAATTTTTTCAATGGTTGCAGTGTACTTTTAAATATATTAATGGTTACTTAAACAGAGGACCTAACAGAAGCAGAAGATATTAAGAACAGGTGGCAAGAATACACGGAAGAACCGTACAAAAAAGATCTTTACGACCAAGATAATCACAATGGTGTGATCACTCACCTAGAGCCAGACATCCTCGAATGTGAAGTCAAGTGGGCCTTGGAAAGCATCACTATGAACAAAGCTAGTGGAGGTGATGGAACTCCAGTTGAGCTATTCCAAATCCTGAAAGATGATGCTGTGAAAGTGCTGCACTCAAGGTGCCAGCAAATTTGGAGAACTTAGCGGTGGCCACAGGGCTGAAAAAGGTCAGTTTTCATTCCAATCCCAAAGAAAGGCAATGCCAAAGAATGCTCAAACTACTGCACAATTGCACTCATCTCACACGCTACTAAAGTAATGCTCAAAATTCTCCAAGGCAGGCTCCAGCAATACGTGAACTGTGAACTTCCACATGTTGAAGCTGGTTTTCGAAAAGGCAGAGGAACCAGAGATCAAATTGCCAACATCTGCTGGATCACTGAAAAGGCGAGAGAGTTCCAGAAAAACATCTATTTCTACTTTATTGACTATGCCAAAGCCTTTGACTGTGTGGATCACAATAAACTGTGGAAAATTCTGAAAGAGATGGGAATACCAGACCACCTAACCTGCCTCTTGAGAAACCTGTATGCAGGCCAGGAAGCAACAGTTAGAACTGGACATGGAATAACAGACTGGTTTCAAATAGGAAAAGGAGTATGTCAAGGCTGTATATTGTCACCCTGCTTATTTAACTTCTATGCAGAGTACATCATGAGAAATGCTGGACTGGAAGAAACACAAGCTGGAATCAAGATTGCCAGGAGAAATATCAATAACCTCAGATATGCAGATGACACCACCCTTATGGCAGAAAGTGAAGAGGAGCTAAAAAGCCTCTTGATGAAAGTGAAAGAGGAGAGAGAAAAAGTTGGCTTAAAGCTCAACATTCAGAAAACAAAGATCATGGCATCTGGTCCCATCATTTCATGGGAAATAGATGGGGAAACAGTGGAAACAGTGTCAGACTTTAATTTTTTGGGCTCCAAAATCACTGCAGATGGTGATTGCAGCCATGAAATTAAAAGACACTTACTCCTTGGAAGGAAAGTTATGACCAACCTAGATAGCATATTCAAAAGCAGAGACATTACTTTGCCAACAAAGGTGCATCTAGTCAAAGCTATGGTTTTTCCAGTAGTCATGTATGGATGTGAGAGTTGGACTGTGAAGAAGGCTGAGCGCCAAAGAATTGATGCTTTTGAACTGTGGTGTTGGAGAAGACTCTTGAGAGTCCCTTGGACTGCAAGGAGATCCAACCAGTCCATTCTGAAGGAGATCAACCTTGGGTGTTCTTTGGCAGGAATGATGCTAAAGCTGAAACTCCAGTACTTTGGCCACCTCATGTGAAGAGTTGACTCATTGGAAAAGACTCTGATGCTGGGAGGGATTGGGGGCAGGAGGAGAAGGGGAAGACAGAGGATGAGATGGCTGGATGGTACCACCAACTTGATGGACGTGAGTCTGAGTGAACTCTGGGTGTTGGTGATGGACAGGGAGGCCTGGCGTGCTGCAATTCATGGGGTCTCAAAGAGTCAGACACGACTGAGCGACTGAACTGAACTGAACTGACTGACTTAAACAGTCCCCTATTTTGGACATGTTGGTTGTTTTCAGTTTATCAGTATTGTTTATAAATAAAATGGCTTCTCTTGTGCATTTTTGTGCATCTGTTAATGCATGGTGTTGCTTCTGGGACAAAAGATATAAATACTCTGAAGGTATTTGGTACATGTAATCAAACTGGCCTTCCAGAAAGGCTGTTTAATTCCACAACTGTGTTATTTTTTAACTTGAGTTTTACTGTTCATGTAACTCTGCCCAATATCCCTCCATTCTCATTCTCCTCCCTCCTCTCTCTTCTTTGCACCCCCCGCCCCCACATATTTGTATAGTCCACTAAACGCTCATATTGTTTTCTCCTTGATCTTTGCCTGTATTTTAATTGAAGCATGCCTTTTTGCACACAGTATGATTTTTATGTTAACATTTCTCTTGACATAGTTGGCGTTCCCATTTTTAAGCCTTATGACCGCTCCCGTCATTCTGCCCCATCATGGTCTCCTCTCGCCGTTCCCCGTCTTCCTTTACAGGTCTAGGTTGTTTGTAGTTTTTTCCTCATCAAAGAATTAGTACTTACCAAGTTTACCCATCCATCTCCCTTCCCCCGTTCCCTCACTTGCTCTGGTCATAGCCGTGCTGTGGTCCACAGCGTGTGTGCCCTTAGTCAGATTTGTACTTTGTCTTCATGTCTCATTAAATGGTGTTTTTCCCCCATAGCAGGAAGTTGAAAGTTACAGGAGAAGGCAATGGCACCCCACTCCAGTACTCTTGCCTGGAAAATCCCATGGACGGAGGAGCCTGGTGGGCTGCAGTCCATGGGGTCGCACAGAGTCGGACACGACTGAAGCGACTTAGGAGCAGCAGCAGCAGCAAGCTGAATGTCCAGTGTGCTGTTTTGTTCTGGCCTCGTGCTCCGTTTTGGACATTCAGTTCCTGGTCTTGTAATTACTAGGTCCACAGCAGGAGCTGTTCTAATAACATTCATGCCGCTGAGGGGCCCTCAGAGAACAGGCAGCTGGGAGGCCCAGGTGGGAGAACCCAGAAACAGAGCGGGTGCTTGTTTTGGCCTTCCCTCTTCCTTTCCTTACGAGGCCCTGTTCTTTCTTCAGGCTCACGTCGGAGGAACTCAACACCTCACTGCTAGCAGGGATGTAAGAGGTGCTGTGGGTTGGGACTTTCCGAGTCCGTGCAGGGAAGTTATGTCAGTGTTCGTCCGGTGTCCGCGTGTGAATGGCACCATGTGACAGCTGGTCTTTTGTGACTGGCCTCTTTCACTAAGCGTAGCGAAGGCCTTCTGGGATTGTGTTAAGACCCTTTGCTGGTTCTGTGTGGGCCTGGCCATGCCTCCATTCACCCGGCTTCCAGTACTTTCTGAGCCCCGACCACACACAGTCGTAGCACCCTGTGTCTGTAAATGGTGCAGATTCCAGTTCTGACGTTGTCACTTACTGCTCGCGAACAGCTTAACCTCTTTGAACTCCAGCTTCCTCATCTCTGACACAGACTGATGATCCCCGTGCCTGCCGCGAGAGAGGGGAGGTGGTGTGTGCAGCGTTCGTTCACTCATGAAACCAAGGCCTGCGCCGAGGCTGTCAGCTCTGGGGCATCTGTCCACCTTAAGGAGAAAGGAACTGGTGTTCCTGCCTTACAGCTTTGGAGGGGGCAGGTGAGGAGATCCTTGTGACCAACGTTACTATGCGGGAGGAAGGCGGGGGCCCAGGAGAAAGGCATCAGCGTGACAGAGGTGGGAGGTCGTAGAGACCGAAGCGCCGCATGCTCAGATGGGAAGCTGTGTGGGAGAAGGAAGATGCAGAAGCCTGTTTTATGGGAGGGCTGCATTCTTTTTTTTTTAATACAGATCCCCTGTTTTGGATTTCCTTCTCATTTAGGTCACTACAGAGCACTGAGTAGAGTTCTCTGTGCTATGCACTAGGCTCTCGTTAGTTGTCAATTTTATATATAGTGTCAACAGTGTATATATGTCAATCCCAACCTCCCAGTTCATCTTCCCCGCCCTCACCTGGGTACCCGTATATGTCTTCTCCATGTCTGCCTCTATTTCTGCTTTGCAAATAGGGTCATCTGTACCATTTTTCTAGATTCCATGTATATGCATTAATATATGGCATTTGTTTTTCTCTTTCTGACTTACTTTACTCTGTAGGATAGTCTCTGGCTCCATCCACGTCTCTGCAAGTGGCACAATTTCTTTTCATGGCTGAGGAATATTCCGTTGTATATATGTACCGCACCTTCTTTATCCATTCCTCTGTTGATGGACATTTAGGTTGCTTCCATGTCCTGGCCATTGTGAATAGTGCTGTAGTGAACACTGGATACATGTATCTTTTTGAATTATAGTTTTCTCTGGATATATGCCCAGGAGTGGAATTGCTGGATGATAGGATAGTCCTAGTTTTAGTTTTTTAAGGAACCTCCATACTGTTCTCCATAGTGGCTGTATCAATTTACATTCCCACCAAGAGTGTAAGAGGGTTCCCTTTTGTTCCATACCCGGAGGACTGCGTTCTTGAAAACCTCACAGAATTCAGATCTCTCATCATTTAGACCACGTTTTTCCTGTAAAATAAATGTACAGAGTGTTCACGGGTGCTTGGTGCATAATTTTGCTTGAACGTGGCTTTTCACAGTGCCTTGTTTATCACCAGTGCTGTGCAGAGGGCTTGCTCAACAGCCCACTTGGTATCTCAGGATAGGTGTTCGGCTTCCTCAACAACTGCTGCTGGTGGTTGTTATCATCATCATCTCAGTGTGTTTTCAGTCCAGCACCACTGTTTGACAGACCATCTAGACCAGAGATCAGCAAGCTTTTTTTGTAAACGGCCAGTTGCAGGCTGTAGGGCCTTTGTTGCAACTAATCAGCTTTGCCTTTTGAGCACAAAAGCAGCCATAGATGATACATAAATGAATGGGCAGTAAAACCTTAGTTATGGACACTGCAATTTGAATTGCATATAATTTTCACATCATAAAGTAGTATCCTTTCAATATTTGTTCAGCCATTTGAAAATGTGACAAGACCAGGCACTGGGACAGGTTTGGCCCACTGGCCAGAGTTTGCTGACCCCTGGTCTAGATGACTATAATATGTGAACATTGTCTTCAACTGAGTGAATGTTAAAAAAATAAAAAGAGTAAATGTTAAAGTAGCCCTGTAGTCAACAAAATCACTCATAGACATTCCAGTGCTCCTAACAGCATAGCTAAGTTCACAGAGTCTATCAAACGATTGTGGGTATTTATGAGCCTGGGTGATACCAATGTAGCCAAGTTATTCGTGTGAATTTTAAAATGTAAATCTTATTGTTTTGAAATTTAGGCATCTAACCAGTTTCTTAATAGTTACACACTCCATCTCATGATTCTAATTGCATCCCGTAACATTGTTCATGGTTGTGTACCATGCTGAGGTCTTGCAACCTCTGCCTGCTTCTGGACAGTCTGATGGCCTATGGTAAGGGGTTTGGAACTTGCTTCTGGCCGAAATGGTTGTTGCAGACGCCAAGAGAAGGCACGATGGAGCCCCAGGGGGTATGTCTGGTGCGTGGCGAATGTGGGATAAACTGTTCCTTCTAGTCCCTTTCTTTTCCTCCCCACCCAAAAGTTCTATATATTTGGTCAGCTCCAAAACATGCTGAGCCTCTTTGAAACTGTTACTTTGGTTCTTTCCACGTGCAGTAAAGTCACTAACCTTTTTAAATGGAAACAAAAACAAAGGCTGTTAGAAAGCAGTTTCCCCTCCCAGGTCACCAGCTTTCCTTTACCGGAGAATAAGCCGTGCTGTGCTGAGACTGTGGCTGGGGCCAGAAGAGGGGCCCCAGGTTTGAGGCAGGCGCCTCCAGTGGGGTGCAGACTCGGCTCTCCAGCCAGGAGGGGGTCGCGTGGCCTGCTGGCTGCTCTGAGGTCCACAGCTCCTGGGTGTATCTTGGTTTCAGAGATTCCAACGGTAGGAAAGCCAGGATCCTCTCCAGATGGGAGACCACCAGCCCCGAAGGTGACTGTGATGCTGTAGTTCTTGGCTCGCGAGTATGCTTTTGCTGTGTGTGTTGGATGGAAGGCCCGTCTTGAGTAGACGTGTGTTTGTGTTGTTCGGGGGCTGATGTGCATAACCACGTGTGCTTTCTGGCCTGGGGTCTGGCAGGATGTGAAGAGAGGCAGCCACTACCCTTTGGCTGGTGAGATTTTGCATTGTTATATTGGCAGGGGGCTGGCATTCTTGCTGTATTTTTGGAACTCTTTGGTGTGTAGACAGGGGGTCTTGGAGCCAGGGGCCTGGGCATTCAGTCCTGACTTTGCCACTGCTTTGCCATTTAATCTCCAGTAACCCATTCTACTCTGTCTCTGGGGTCACTCATTCATCACTCCTAAATGAATGATGATAGCCGTTTCTGAGCACTCAATTCTCAGTTGAGATATGTGAGGAACCTGGACCTTCACTCCCACCCAGTAGCAGTAAGATGGCCTTGCTCCACGCCACTGGGTGGTCAGTGGAGGCCTCATGGAGAGTCAGGACTCTTACCACCACCCAGCAGTAACTAGGCCGTGCATTCCCCCCTGCTTCCTGCCCCCACCCCGGTGTGCCAGTGGAGGCCACGTGAGGCACCGTGATGAGGCCCTCCTACCCCTCCCAGCCAGGAAAGTATCAGTGGAGACATGCTTGGGAGCTAGAACCTCCTACCCTGCTCAGTGTAATAACGAGTCCCCTGCCCACTCAGCTAGCTGTCCGTGAAGGCCAAGTGGGGAGCCTAAACGTCTGTCCCCACCTGACTGTAATGTGGTAGGATTTCCCTTCCTCTGCTGAAGCAGCGTCAGAGTAAGCCAGCTAAAATGGAATGTGTAAGTAATTTCTAGAGCCTCGTAAGGGAATACCTAACATGTCCCGGTTTCCATTAAAAACCACTTATCACACCAAGATTCATGGGGATCTCAAACTTAATAAGAAGAGACAATCAACTGATGCCAATACTGAAATGACAGAGATGTGGCAGTTTTCTGACAAAGATATTGAAGCAGTCATCATGAAAATGCTTCAGTGAGCAGTTATGAACGTGCTTAAATGAGAAAAAAGGAAGTCTCGGCAAAGAAACAAAAGGCATGAAGAAAACCCAAATGAAAATTTAGAACTGAAGAAGGCAATAACTGAAAAAAAATCTCACTGGATGGGCTAAACAGCAAAATGGAGATGAATCAGTGAATTTGAAGATACAACCATAAAATTCCCCAATCTGATCAACAAGAGAAAAATAGACACGTGAAAGAAAAGAAGAACAGATTCTCAGGGACCTGTAGGACTAACAAAAGATCTAACATTTTGTGTCTTTGAAATCCCAGTAGAGAGGAAAGAGGATGGGAATGAAAAAGTTCTCAATGAACTTATCGCTGAAAACTTCTTGAGGTTAGGAAGCTAGATTCAAGGAGCTTAGTAAATTCTGAACAGGATAAACCCAAAGAAATCCATACCAAAATATGTCTATACTCAAATTTCTGAAAATAATTTTGTAAAGAAAGAAAGTAGAAAGAATCAGGGGGCTTCCCTGGTGGTCCAGTGGTTAAGTATTTGCCTTGCAGTGCAAGGGACACTGGTTCAATCCCTGGTCCGGGAAGATTCCACACGCCATGGGTCAATGAAGCCCCTGCACCACAATAGCTGAGCCCATGCGCTGCAACTCCTGAAGCCCGTGCACCTAGAGCCTGTGCTCCGCAACAAGAGGAGTCACCGGAATGAGAAGCCCCTGCACCACAGCAAAGAGTAGCCCCCGCTTGTTGCAACTAGAGAAGGCCTTCAGGCAGCAGCCAAGACCCACCACAAAACAAATTAAATAAATAAATAAGTCTAAAAAAAAAGACAGTAGAAGCAATCAGTCTTCCAGGTTTCAAGACTTATCGCTAAAATAATCGAGACCGTGTGGTGTTGGCAAAGGACAAAATAGAGCACCCGGAAGTGTGCCCATCTGAGTTTTGATAAAGGTGCATAGGGGAAATGGAAGAAACACTAACCGCCGTGATCTGGATGGTGATTTGAAAAGGCTGGTGGAAGATGCAGAGCAGAGGGGAAAGTTTATCTGAGAGATAATGCAAATGCAGAATTGAGAGCTGGTGAGAGCTGGGGCCTACGGCTCACTGGAGGGGGAATCACAGAAGCCCAGGCAGGCTTTGAGCTTTATTCATTAGAAGAATAGTGATACCAGGATTTCCTCTGGTGGTGGTCCGGTGGTTAAGAATTTGACTTGAAATGCTGGAAATGTGGGTTCCACCCTTGGTTAGGGAACTAAGATACCACATGCCATGGAGCAGCTGAGCCTGTGCCTCTCAACTAGAGAATCTGTGCACTGCAACGAAAGATCCCATGTGACTCTGAAGATCCTGTGTGCCACAACTTTAAGACCTGATGCAGCCAAATACAAAAATTAATATTAAAAAAAAAAGAATAGTTATACCACCACTAAAGCAGGAAAGGGTGGCAGAAAGAGGGCTTGGTGTGGAGGTGGTGACCAGGTCCAGGTCCTTTTATTATTCATCTTGGGTGGGCCACCAGCAGGAGGAAACTAGAAATACAGGAAAGCATCTGAATGAGAGGGTAGGTCTCATGTTGGGTGTCTGAGACCTCAGCATGAGATAATTATCAAAGAGGTCAGAGTGTAAGACCAGGGTACACAGTTCATTAGTGGGGAATGGGTTATGATTGATATTTTTCTATGCTTGTTTGGATCACAAGTAAAGTCAGTGAGGCAGACAGAGGAGACAGGCAGAGAGCAGACTTGCGTGGCTTCTGATGATGGGGTTCAAGAAAATGGGTACAGTAACAGTTTTATTCTTCCAAGGCCCAGTTGCCTTTTATCGTCCCCTTGACCTCTGGGTGACCTTTGGCTTCAATGACTTGCCTGTCTTGGTTTCCTTGAAAATAGTTCCTAATTTGCAAGATGGCCGTCTGGTTTGCATTACCATAATCTTTTAATCACAGCACCCGATTTCAGCTTTACCTAATACCAGCCTATCACAGAATTGTGTCAAGGAAATAAGACTAATTTGTTGGGTTTCTGTTTCCCTCCGTAAGGATATATGGAGCCTTTCAGCCTACATTGCACAGCAGTGATTGCTACAAATCATTTACTAGATTTCTATCGCTTAAAAAAATAATGACATAACTCAAACGTCAATGCAGAAGCCCCAAGAGCCGAGCAGGAAAAGGCAAATCCTTTCCTCTGATGTTCAGAAGCAACAAGGGCAGAGTGTGTGGCTGGCTGAGTTATGGCGGTCAAGACACATGGAGCCCGGATGTGTTCTGGACGGGCGAGTGTGTGGGGGCACTGAGATGACATTCTGGATTCAAGGCCAGAGCAGTGGTGGAGTGAACACGCAGAGCACAACCTCACGCATACCAGCTCCCCTGGCTAGACCCAGGCTGCAGCCTGTGTTGTGTACCTGGTGAATGTGAACAAAAACAGCTCTCCAGGAAGTGTGTATCTGACGCAGTGTGTCAGGGGACCTGAGAGGTAACTTAGTAGAGTGCCGAGACAAGCCAGGTGGCCTTGGGTTTCATCATGCTTCTGCCCCTTACTAGGGGCATATTGCTTCTGGTGACCTTGGGCACAGTGCTTCACTGCTCGCAGCCTCAATTTCCTCCTCTGTAAAATGGGCATATCGATAGCACCTGCCTCATAAAATAATGTTTGAAAAGTGTTCAGTACAGCCTGTCACGTATTATACACTCATCAAAAATTAAAAATCTCTAGTCTGAGCTCTGTGTCTAATTAGCTATGATACTTTGTAACAGTCATCTGGTTTCATTGAGCATCAGTTTATTCATCTGTGAATCATGACTAAAAAATAATGGATTTGGAGAGTTGGGTTGGAATCTCCCAGTTTTTGTGTGCTTTGTGATTTTGTGATGAGAAGTCAATCAGAAAGTCACAAAGGAAATGCCTGATAGATTTAAAGACTATGACAACCCTGTTAATCGGTTGTACCTCGAAATAAAATAAAAAGTACTTCCTCACAGCATTCAACTGTCATAAATCCCCTCCTCCAAGGTTTTGGCTCTTAATACTGGAGAGAAGTCTACATTGGGTTAAGAAATCACATAAATAAATATTGTGACAAAAAGTAAATAAAATAGGTAACTAACAAGTTGCCAGAGGCTTTATTGACTATGCCAAAGCCTTTGACTGTGTGGATCACAACAAACTGTGGAAAATTCTTAAAGAGATGGGAATACCAGACCACCTGACCTGCCTCCTGACATATCTGTATCCAGGTCAAGAAGCAACAGTTAGAACCGGACATGGAACAACAGACTGGTTCCAAATTGGGAAAGGAGTACGTCAAGGCTATATATTGTCACCCTGCTTGTTTAACTCATACGCAGAGTACATCATGAAAAACGCTGGGCTGGAAGAAGCACAAGCTGGAATCAAGATTGCTGGGAGAAATATTAATAACCTCATATATGCAGATGACACCACCCTTATGGCAGAAAGTGAAGAACTAAAGAGCCTCTTGATGAAAGTGAAAGACGAGAGTGAAAAAGTTGGCTTAAAACTCAACATTCAGAAAACAAAGATCATGGCATCTGGTCCCATCACTTCATGGCAAATAGATGGGGAAACGGTGGAAACAGTAAGAAAGTTTATTGTTTTGGGCTCCAAAATCACTGCAGATGGTGACCGCAGCCATGAAATTAAAACACGCTTGCTCCTTGAAAGAAAAGCTATGACCAACATAGACAGCATATTAAAAAGCAGAGACATTACTTTGCCAACAAAAGTCCATCTTGTCAAAGCTATGATTTTTCCAGTAGTTATGTATGGATGTGAGAGTTGGACTATAAAGAAAGCTGACTGCTGAAAAACTGATGCTTTTGAACTATGGTGTTGGAGAAGACTCTTGAGAGTTCCTTGGACTGCAAGGAGGTCCAGCCAGTCCATCCTAAAGGAAATCAGTCCTGAATATTCATTGGAAGGACTGATGCTGAAGCTGAAACCCCAATACGCTGGCCACCTGATGCGAAGAACTGACTCATTGGAAAAGACCCTGATGCTGGGGAAGATTGAAGGCAGGAGGAGAAGGGGATGACAGAGGATGAGGTGGTTAGGTGGCATCACTGACTCGATGGACATGAGTTTGAGTGAGCTCCGGGAGTTGATGATGGACAGGGAAGCCTGGCATGCTGCAGTCCTTGGAGTTGCAAAGAGTTGGACGTGACTGAGCGACTGAACTGAACTAACAAGGATCTACTGTATGGCAGGGAAAAAAAAGAAAACTTATTTCCATAAAAGTTATAAGCAAAATTAAAAGACAAAAATCAAACTGAAAGAACTTGAGAAAATAAGAGTCAGTGTCCTTAATATAGCAAGTGCTTCTTAAAACTCAACTGAAAACATTCTGAACTCAACAGAAAAACTGGCAAAATGCACAGAAAGATAGTGCACATGGGTAATAAAAATGAAAATCTGTTCCAACTTTACTAATAATCAAAGGAAATACAGTTAAAATGACTTTTTTTTTTTTTTTGCCTATTGTGACTAACACATATATGCCCATCCTGTACCAGGAAAAGTCATTTACCCAAAAGTTTCCTCCTGGGAATGTGGACAGACCACCTTCCCACAGGCTCTGCAGTTAGGTGTGGCCATATGACTAATGGAATAGGAGAGTGGCGGTGACTTAAGTTGCCTCTGTGAAGCTGTCAGCTCAGTCTCGCATGCTTTCCCTTTTCCCTTGTTTGTTCACTGAATGGAAAGTGGAAAAACAAAACAAAACAACAGTGGAGGATTCTGAGGCCCTAGACGATGGTGACGTCCTTAGCTGAAAGGAGACTGGCTCCCTGGATGCCTGCATGCCTGTGTGGAGCAGAATGCCCCTGCCAACCCACATCAGATAATGAATTGAGCAAAAACTTTTTGTGTGTTAAGCCTTTGAAACTCTGGGATGGCTTGTTGTAGCTACTTGCTTACCCTAACTAACTATGCATCAAATTGGAAACTATTATAATGCTAACATTATTGGCAAGTGTGTTGATTTTACCCATTTCAGTGGAATTTTAGGTGGACACACTCTTTTTTAAAACAATTCATATGTAAGAAGGATTTTAAATAGTTATACCTTTTGGCTTAGTGATTCTGGTTTTAGGAATCTACTGTAAGGAACTAAACAGAGAAACAGGTAAAGAATTTCCTATAAGGATATTTGTCACAGATTCCAACAATAAAATAATTCCTTAGATAGTGTTATCTGGCTTCTGTGGGGTGAACTATTAAACAGTGATTAAAATATTTTAATATTCTACACTAACATATAGAATATGTACTTATATATGTTGTCTATATATTACTTATTAATATATACTTACACATAATCTTTATATTACTTATTAATATTTACTTATGTATGTTATCTATGTTCTATATATAATCACTTAAATAGTTTTGCATTTTATTTTTCACTTTAAATCATAAGCATTTTATTAGTAACATTCATAAATATTTTAATCACTGTGTAATATTTAACCCCATGGAAGCCAGATAACATATCTAAGAAATTCCTTTATTATTGGAATCTGTGATGAATATCTTTGTAGGAAATTCTTTACCTGTTTCTCTGCTTAGTTCCTTATAGTAGATTCCTAAAGCCAGAATCACTAAGCCAAAAGGTATAACTATTTAAGCTCCTTCTTAACTTATGGGTTGCTTTCAAAAAGAATGTATCCACCTGCCCTGGGGACTCAGACAGTAAAGAATCTGCCTGCAATACAGGAATCCTGGATTCGATCCCTGGGTCGGAAAAATCCCCTGGAGAAGGGAATGGCTACCCACTCCAGTGCTCTTGTTTGAAGAATTCCATGGACAGAGGAGCCTGGCAGGCTGTACAGTCTATGGGGTTGCAAAGAGTCATACGTGACTGATGACTAACACTTCCACTTCATATAAAATTATTAAGCATAGAAACAAACACCAGAAGGAAAAACACCAAAAATATTGAGTGGCTGACTGGGATTGTGAGGTTATGAGTAATTATCACTTTCTTCTTTATGTTTCCCTGTCATTTTCAATTTTTCTTCAATAAACATGTACAATTTTATAAACATCTTTTTTTCTAAGTGTTCCACACAGCCGTTAAGTCTCACCTAGACCCACCTGATGGATAAAAATGATGTGTGTTGTCTGTGAGTTTGTTCTGTTAGTACTCTTGGCACACCCACCTGATGTGTGTGTGCATATGTGTGTGTGTGTGTGTGTGTGTGCGCGCGCGTGCATACACAGATGTACACAGGTGATTGCCCGAGGGCCAAGGGCCATTTGTAGATGTCAGGACCTGGGCTTTATAGCAAAAGGAGAGAAAGTGGGCCAGAAGGGTAGCTCAGCCTGAGCCAGAGCTGCTCTTAGTCCCATGGCCACCTGCCTTCGATCCAAAGTGGCTGGAAAATATATTGCTTTTTGCAATGAGATGGCTCATCATCTTGGAGAAGGCTTGGGTAGCACGTCAGAAAATCTGTGGTTCTTGTGCAGAACTCAGGCTGTGGAAGTCTGATCTTGTTTCCTTCGATGTCTGCAACCCAGGGATTACAAATCACTCTTGGCAGAGGATGCTGGGGAGGGGTTGAATTCTGAGCAGGGAGGAAAAATGGAGTCTGGCTGTAGATATCTTTGATTCCTAGTGAGAGCGGCCTGCATCCCTCACAGTTCACTATGATGTGTATCTGAAGACAGCAGAGAATGTCATCGATGGTGTTAATTTCAGAAGCAGTTATAGTTATTACAAAGCAGTAGAGTCTCTATTCAGACTGCAGGCTGGGCATCAGTACGTTTGGAATGTATTACAATCATGCCTGAAGAGAAGGCCTTCCAAGTGAGATTGAATGTAAGTTCTTCCGGTCTCACAGAACACCTGCTGTGCCCCAAAGTGCTATTCTAGGAACCAAGAATATAAAAAATAACTCCTTGAGAAAAGTCTTTACTCTTCTGTACTGTCCTGTTATGGGGAGGAAAGGAAAGCACCAGTCATAATGATACACTGTGACAATTGCTGGGTTGGAGCTCTGAATGTGATACCTACATAGAAGTAGAGAAATTCAACCAGGTTTATCAAGTGCTGTAAATCAAATGACTAAGTAAGTAATATTTGGACAAGAGAAAGCACTCTTACTCCCAAATGCATGTCTCCCTTTTATCTGCAGTATCATGACATCTGAAATTGAAAAAGCAACTCTGTGCAGAAGCAAGAACAAATGGCTCATTTATTGAAAATATCTTGCCTGCCTGATATTTCTACCCTGGATTGTTTTCCTGGGTTACCTGGGAAACATTTTTTAGGAGTAAAAACAAATATACACCACATTAATGTCAATGACCGTGAAAATGATGTAGTTTGCCTTGAAATCCTTGACTAATCCATGCTGATTACCTAGTTTCTCCAGGGAAGAAAGGAGAACTAAGGTGATTTCTTTAATGAGTTAGCAAAAAACCTGCTGTAATGCATTTGCTTAAAAGTATCCAGGGAGTTTTAAGATCTTCTCAACATTTTTTCTTAATTCCAATTCTCTGGGTTTTCAGGATGCTCTGGGCAAGCCAGCTGATTTGCAGAATGGAGGTTCAGTGGGAAGAAATGAGTTCTGTGGCTGAGTTTCAATATGATGTGGAAGAAGGATGGGCTTGCAAGGGGTAGGAGAAAATACCAAAGATAGAGAGCAGAGGGAATGTCAGGGGCCCATCTCTCTGGCTGGCCTCAACCCAGAAGGGTGATACTGGAAGTGTGACCAGGCCTGGGGCCCCAAGGTCTGGTTTCTCAATACCCTGGGCTTCCATGGTGGCTCAGATGGTAAAGAATCCACCTGCAGTGTGGGAGACCTGGGTTCGATCCCTGGGTTGGGGAGATCCCCTGGAGGAGGGCATGGCAACGCACTTCAGTATTCTTGCCTGGAGAATCCCCATGGATAGAGAAGCCTGGCGGGCTACAACAGTCCATGAGGTCACAAAGAGTCAGACACGACTGAGAGACTAAGCACAGCAGAGCATAGCACTGCTGCCTGGGGCAGGATTCCTGAAAGGGCTGTGGCGAATGATGATGGCCAGCAGAGGGCTTGGGAGGGTTGGACGCGCTGTGGAGGCAGCACGCATCTGCAGTGTCCTGGTGCCTTCATTCTCTCTCAAGGGCAGTCTGTAGCAATTCACTGAGCACCTAGCAATTCAGTAAAAAGTCTGTTGGAGACACACACCATTCATCCTTCATTCATTCATCAAGCTTTTATTGCATAGCCACTGTGTACTAGGCAAAGATGAGCAAAGATGTAAAGATGAATAAACTTATCCCTGGCCTTGAGAAGCTCCCCAGCCAGTGAGGGAGAAGCATAAACAGAGCATAGAGCAAGCATGCCTAACATCTCTGTTAAAAGAGATGATAATCCATTCTCTTGTAAGCTTCTAGCTCCTGTCCTGTACCTCCCATTGTTGGCTGGCAAACTTGCCCACCTTGTTGTTAATGGTGACTCTTCAAAGGATATTCCTCTCTCAAAAGAATACTGTAAGTCCTAACAATGAAAGTCCACTGTGATATTTACTTTTTTTGGACTGTTGGCATTCCTTTTGCCTGTACAGCCATTGGTCCCTCAGTCTCGGGTGACGTGCCATTGTGAAAGAAATATTTATTTATGTACTTGTGTATTGGGGTTTCCCTTGTGGCTCAGCTGGTAAAGAATCTGCCTGCAATGCAGGAGACTTGGGTTCGATCCCTGGGTTGGAAAGATCCCCTGGAGAAGGGAAAGGCTGCCCAGTCCAGTATTCTGGCCTGGAGAATTCCATGGATTGTATAGTCCATGGGGTTGCAAAGAGTCCGACTCAAGTGAGCGACCTTCACTGTCACTTTTGTGTGTTTATTTGGCTGCCTCGGTAAAAGTTTAAGCTCCTCAAGGGCAGGGATCCCCCACCCCTTGTCATATGTACTATCTTGCATGAAGCTTCCTAACCCAAGAGGTATTGAAAGCTCATTAGCTGGTAACCTATATGCCCCCATACAAATACTCAAGGATGATCTCAGGATGACTGGTCCCAGCCCTACAGAAGACATGGGACCACCCTGCTGTGTTGCGACTTGAGGAATCCAATGTATCCATTGAGACTTAGAATGTTCCTTTAACTCTAGAGGACACCAGGGAAAAGACAGCAGCAGATGCAACCTCTGTTTTGCTCCTTTAAGCTGGCACTGTTCGTGTGTGGATAGCAAGCAGCATCAAAGGATGGTTAAGTGCATAAACTCTGGGCTCAGGCTGCCTGGGTTGTATTGTGACTTTCCCACCTGCTAGCTGGGTGACTTTGGGAGAGTTATTTGACTTCTTGGCACCTCCATTTCTCAATGATACCTCTTTCATGGGGTTGTGGTGAGGATAAAATGAGTGAATATAAAATGCTCAGAATACCACATGGCACATGGCACCCACTCAGTAGGTGTTTGTTAGAGTTCGCAGCTACATTATTATTATCTGAAATAACAGGTTATTGCATGGCTCATCTTGGCTCGCTTCACTCTAAGTGATGTTCACGGCACAGTCAAGTCATGTCTTGAAACGTTTCATCTCCTGGCAAAATAGGTGAGATGCATCCGGTCCCCTTGGGGTGGCATCTATCCAGTCATTCATTTATGGAGTGTCCGGCTATGATTCTCTGCTACGTGGGAGGCAGTGACTCTGATAAAGTGAAAAGAGGAGAAGCCCTGTGGTTGGTGGTCTGTCTTCAAGTCCAAGCCCTGTCCTCTACCCATTGCGTGGTCTCGGTTTTGCTGTAAGAATTAAATCACACGCTTATGTCGTGTATCTGATGCGTAGTAAAAGTCGATTTCTGACACTGAGTTTTCTGATAATTTAAGACAGAGGTGGGTTGGATGCCCTGATGTTGGGAGCTGACACCTGGTCCTCTGGTCCACAGACAACCGGGCCTCAGGGAGGGGCGCTGTACACAGCGGGCCAGACTTCTAAGGGAGGACAGTTCTGTGAGAAGACACAGGCGGGGCAGGAGAAGGTGATGCTGACGTTATTGGTGAAGACACGACAGGGCAGGATGGAGGGTCCGGCATATCAGGACCCGCAGGGGCAGTTTTCACAGAGGAATATGTAGGTTCTGAGACTCGTGCTCACTCATGATCCTCCTGGGTGCTGACTTGGGGTCTAAATGGCCCCTCTCTCTGAAACCTGTGGTTCTCATTCTTCCACTGGTGAGTCACTTCCTCTCCCCAGGGACTAGGGCCTTTGTTTGTCTGGGTGGTGGCTTTCCCTGTGGGAATTCCCTTGTAGGGGGAACGGGAGGGGGACTGGCTTGTCTGTGGCTGGGATGTGGATACAAGGTGGTCTCACTGAACCCAAACCTGAGAGGCTGAGCAGACGCTTCTTTCTGGGGTACGCTGAAATCAGAGAGGGGGATCTTCCAGGGGTTCTGCAGGCCAGGAGGAGAAGGGGCAGGAAGGACGCTCAGAGGTGGACGGTAAGAAAGGGCAGCACAGCCGTGCCAGTGCCTAGGGCACGGTGACCCCCTCTGGGGTCAGGGAGCCGTCTCCTGTCCTGAGTCACAGCTGTCCTGGCCTCCCTTTCCATCCTCTCGTCCCCAGCCTTCGCACCTCCTGCCGCATCCGCCCCACCCTCCAGGTGTTGGGGCCTGTGACTTTGGCCTGAGTCATGTCAGGTGCCTGGTCCAGCCTTCCTGCAAGCCCTCTGTGGAAAGGAGAGCCAGCGGGGCTTCCAGCCACCAGGGAGCATATGTTCCAACAGAAACTAGATTGTTTGATTATTTTTTGTTCACTGTCAAGAAAGGTTATAAATCAACAGGAGCAAACCCCCGAAGGCGACTCGCTCCACGAATAGCGTGTTCACTTAGTCCTAGAGCTGTGGCCAAATGGGTTTTCTGGAAACTTCACTTTCGTCAGGTCCCTCCCCGCTCCAGAACCTACGAGGGCTCTTTCTCATCCATCTCATCAGAATTCTCCTGGCATTTCCCAGGGCTTGGGTAATATGTCTTGGCTCCATCTTCACGATTTTATTCCCCCCATCACAGCGAGAATCCCGCAGTGCCTTCTGACCCACCAGAGCCAGGGCTTCTAAACTTTTCTGACCAGGAGCCTCACTGAGACATACACACTTAGCCTCACTGTGTGTGATAAACACTGCTATTTTCTCTTTCATTTAAAAAGGGGCAGGTCATGACTCACGCAATTGATTTCATGACAGACTAATGGGTCATGACCCACAGTTTGAAAAGCAGAACTGATTTCACACATACTAATCATTGTAGCATGTCCAAGCTTGTACTGTTTGCCGCAGTACAGGCCACAGGCCAGTCAATGGGGAGTTTTGGGGGCAAGGAATAGTGACTTTATTTGGAAAGCTGTGAGGGTGGTGGACTAATATCCCAAAAAACCATCTTGCCCAGGCTTGGATGATAGTTTCTTTTATAGAACAAAGAAGGGGAGGTGAAGAGGTAAAGCAAAAAGGGTTATCTCTGTTGTTTAGTCACTGAGTTGTGTCCGACTCTTTTGTGACCCCACAGATAATAACCTGCCAGGCTTCTCTGTCCATGGGATTTCTCAAGCAAAGATATTGGAGTGGGTTCCCATTTCCTTCTCCAGGGGATCTTCCTGACACAGGGATCACACCCGCATAACCTGCATTGCAGGCAGATTCTTTAGCACCAACCCACTAGGGAAGCCCTCCAAAAGGGTGACAAGTTGTTGGAATGATTTCCTGGTTCCAGCCAGACCCCAGAGGGCATGTGTTAGTTTCTTCCTTCCTGCAGCTATTCACAGGTGGGCCTGGTAAGGAGGGTTCCTGTGAGCTAAACAAAGGTATTTTAGCTTAATGCTCAGGTGTGGGAGGCAGGGTTCCCCGAGATGGACCATTATGTACACTTTAAACTATAGGCAACATCCCTTGAGTGATTAACTTGTAGCAAAAGCAATATAGTACAAAAGTTAAGAGAGAAAGATCCAACATGGAGTCAGATTTGTTATTCCCTATTATAGTCATGGAAACCCAAGTGGATGCCAGGACACGCTCACCAGCCATCTCAGGAGATAAAAGTGACCAGTCACATCTGACAGAAAGTTGGTCAAAAAACATTCAAGAGTAGTGGCCGCCACAAATTTTTTTTGATTGCACCCCATCAGTAAAAAATGTTTCCAGTATATAGCACTGATCTATGTTTGGTTATTTTTTTAACCTACCGGTGTATGATGTGACCACATAAAACATACACTCAAAATGGGAATTTTAAAAGGGCGGCATAAAGATGAAAGGAACTGTATTTTAAAATGACAGGCTAATCATGTTGGCTTCATTCTGTTATCAGCAAATATCCGAAGGCAAAATACACAGAAAGAACGAGGCTCGTGGTTATCAGCAGCGGTTGTAAATCTCTTTTCAAACCGTTTTGATGATTTAAGATGTTTTTCTGGTTGACTTCTTGTCAGATTTGGAAACCGCTGCTTTGCATCACACCTTCTTTCCTCAACGTTGCCCTTCCTTTCCTGACAAAACCAGAAAAGCTTCATTAGCACCTCCTTTTGCTACTTCTGTCCACCAGAAATCTGGGGGGGGGGAAGTCACTTTTGACACCTCTGTCCCTTGCCCACCTCAGCCAGCCATTTACCACCTTCTGGGGGCTTGATTACTCAGTAGAGGATTAGCTCTCCCCATGTTCTCCTTCAGTTGCTACATTCCTGCCACGCTGCCTCCTCCTTCCCCCCAGGTCTTCACACACCTTTCACGTGTGATTCCCTCTCCCTGGAGTGCCCCCTCCCTTTTCACCTGACTGACTCCTACTCACCCCTCAAAACCCAGCATAAAGGCCTTCTGCAGAGGGACTGTCTCTGACCACTGTCCAGGATACTTTCTGAGGCACCTTGCACTTTCTTCCATGGCTCTTATCACAGTTTTATTTTTATACTTATTTATGCTTCACTTTCTTTCAGGTGTGCAGCTCTCTAGCATCTAGATTGTATCGAGTTGGCCAAACAGTTTGTTCAGGTTTTTTTCTGTTACATCTTATGGAAGAACTCAAATTAAATTTTTGGCCAACCCAGTAATTTCCTTCAGGGCAGGGACCATGCCTGATGTGTGTGTGTATGAGAAACAGAGAGAGAGAGAGTGGGTGTTTAACATCCACATCATGGACTCTCAATAAATATTTAATACTCATAACAACTGTATTACAGATAGTACCTCCATTTTACAGATGAGGAAGTTGAAAGTCTAAAAGGTTAATTGCCTGAGGTCCCCGGTTAATAAGTGGGAAAACTGGCCCTTGATCCAGGCCTTTCAGGTTGCAGTGTACACTCTTGCCAACCCCTCTGGGTTGTTTTTTGTAACCTGCACAGGCTCTAAGGACGGATTTTCAGTCCTACCTTCTTTGTTGATACTAGCTCCCTAGTGATTCTCCTCCTGAACTAGCTCTATTTATGCTCAGGGTATCTGCATCACACTCTTTACCCTAAGTTATTCTGGATGACTCTGATCTTTTCCCACACAATTTCACGTCCCTAAAACTTATCCACGTTTTAAGTTGTAAAGTAAGACTCTGCATTGCCTCATCTTCTCTTGAATTCCATAGCACCTTGGAAAGAACCTGAGTGCCCCAAATACTAAGTAAATAATTACTGATTAGTTGATCATTATCAAGAGCTTGGCAGAGGTTTCTTCTGACTCCCAAGTTAAATCCCGTCTTTGTGCATATCCGCTTTCCAGCCAAGAGTAAGAAGACCGTGTCTCAGATTCAGAGGGGTTTTAACTGTTCCAATTTGCACTTGTTGGCCTTCTTCCTGGTGGATCTCAGTGTAACTTTTGGCTGAGACCCAGGAATTTAAGGGTCTTCAATACCATGAGTAATTTCATGAGTTGCTGATGGCTAATTAGGGGTGATTACAGTCAAGAGATTTGACTGTCTTAATAACCCCCAGAAATGGCTGGTGGTGACTTTAAATGTCTTGATTATTTTCCCCTGCAAATGGAATTTTCTGATTCTTCTGACTGTCTTTTCATACATCCTTGTAATTTATCCCCCACCTCGCCTTTCTAGTGAAAAGGAAATGTGAAGTCCTGAGGAGAATTTGGAAAGCAGTGATTTTGGAAAACTCTGGCTTTATTAATGAGGACTCCTGGGCACACCTTGAAACCCTGTTTCATTTCTTCGTCTTTCCTTGGGAGGAGGTGTGTGAGGAGAGGAGTCTGGACCATGATTTTTCTCCCCATTCCATTCCATTCCAACCTAGCCTCCCATCCCAGGCTGTCTGATGCTATTTATAATTTACTCTTGAAACCATTGCCTCATTTGACAGTGTTGAGAAATTGTGTTCAGTGCAATTTTCTGAATGGAGTAGTGTTTGTAGGTGAGGGGTTTTGCCTTCCTGTTGTTTCCGTGACAACAGACTTTATGTTACTTGACCTCTTCCTCCATCGGTATCTTCAGAGCTACTTTTTTTTTTTTTTTTTTTGTCCTGCTGTGCAGGATCTGAGTCCCTGACCAGAGATTGAAAACAGGCCCAGTGCAATGAAAGCACTGAGTTCTAACCACTGGGCTGCCAAGGAATTCCCCAGAGCTACTTTTAATTGAGCATCCTCTGTTCTAGGGACTGGGCTAAGCATATGACATGTGTCCACTCGTTTAATATTCGCAACCTGCCTCAGTTCTTTAGGACATATTTTTTGAACAGGTTTTATTTTTTTTTTCCTGTTCTGTTGTTTTTGTCCGTACCACATGGCGTGTAGGATCCTAGTTCCTCCACTAGAGATTGAACCCGTCCCCTCTCTGTGTGGAAGCACGGAGTCCTAACCACTGGACCACCAGGGAAGTCCTGAACAGTTTTATTGAGATGTAATTCACATGCCATATACTTGCCGATTTAACATGTAGAATTAAGCTTTTTTTTTTTTTTAGTGTATTCACAAAATTGTACAGCCATCATCACAATCTAACTTTAGAACATTTTTGTCACCTCGGGTGGAATCCTCACACCCTCAAAGTAGCCCCTCCCCACCCTCCAGACCTTGGTAATCACGAATGTGTTTTTTTTGTCTCTATAGATTTGCCTGTTCTGAACACTTCCTGTAAATGGAATCATACAATACGTAGCCTTTTGTACTTCACTTGTGTGATGTTGTCAAGGTTTGTCAGTATCCAGACGTCATTTCTCTTTGTGTTTAGGCAGTAGTTTTACCCCTACTGTACAGGTGGAGTAACCAGGACGCAGAGGTGAAAGGACTTTCTAATGGGTCAAGTAGCCTTTAATGGATGGAACAAGATTTCCAGTGCGCATTTGCCTAATGACAACTCTGCTGTTGGCTTGGACTCTGAAGTACTCATACTGATGGTGGCTTATTAAACATTTTCTCTGGGTCACTGTGCTGAGTGTCCTGGAAATCTGTTACCTCACTTTCATATATAATCAACTTTCATTTGGGCAATCTGGTGACCATAACTGGGCATAAATGGGCAATGGTATTTTTGTACTAATGTCTTCCATTTGCTCACTTCTTGTGGAACGGGCTGGCCTAAGCGGCAGAATCTTAGATTCTAGACTCTTTGTAAGCTGATGATACTAAAAATGGCATTGTTATTCTTTTGTAGGAGGTGAACATCACCCCCATCTGCAGAAAATTGGCAGCATCTCTGAGGAGCCCTTGCTTTTTCCTGGGACACCCAGGATTATGGTTTCCTGTTTCATGGAGTCCTTCAGGTGAGTGGAAAGTCTTTTAAAAGGAAATAGGAAAATAAGCAATTCAACATTTGAATTTTCCTGTATATTTCTTCTGGTAATGAGCCTTGAGGCCTGCATCTCACTGGTACTTTTGATGAGCCATGTACATATGTGTAGCGAGTTTGATGCTCACAAAGGCTGCTGAGGCCTGGACAGCTATGTGCTGTGGTGAGAAGTGCTTAGACTGAGATTAAGTGGCTTGGGCTCTATGCTGTACTCTGCTATTTGCTGAGAGATATCTAGGACTCAGAGTTTTCATTTATTATTTATTCATTTGATGCTCTGCTTGGCATATGGGATCCTAGTTCCCCAACCAGGGATCGAACCCATGTTCCCTGCATTGGAAGCAGGAAGTCTTAACCGCTGGAGTGCCAGGAAAGTCCCCTCAGATTTTTCTTAAAATAAAACTGTTAATGGACTTGTGGGTATTTATCATGGCTGCTTAATAAAATTACCTGAAGAACTTTAGAAAATATTGTCCTCTTGCTGCATGCCCACAGATTGTGATATAATTGATCTGGTATATTTAAAAGGTGGCCTCGCTGCTCCTGTTTGTTCAAAGCATCTGTGACTTGCCCCTGCATTCTTAACTTGATACTGATATCAGCCATGCAAAGTAAGTGGAACAAGCAGTATGGTCTCTGTACGCAGATCAGAAAATCAGTGTTTATCTCCTGATGCCCACTCCTTCAGTGTAGACTCAGGGAAAAGGCTTGGTGCTCTGGAATTTAGTCTGTATACTGAGACTTTTTTCAAGCTTTCTTAAAGATGATAGACCCCTTTAAAAATTCTTCAATTAAAATCCTATGTAAAAAAAACAACAAAAAATACTTAATCATTATAAAATAGCCAGTGGCAGTATTTTATTAAGGGAAATTTATTTTAGAAGTTCAAATTTGTAATGTTTACACATTATGAGATTCATGAGTCTATTTGCATAAACATCAGAATTTGGAATCAGAATTTACAGATGATAGCTTATATGTTCAGAGAAGGCAATGGCACCCCACTCTAGTACTCTTGCCTGGAAAGTCCCATGGATGGAGGAGCCTGGTGGGTGGCAGTCCATGGGGTCTCGAAGAGTCAGACATGACTGAGCGACTTCACTTTCACTTTTCACTTTCATGCATTGGAGAAGGAAATGGCAGCCTACTCCAGTGTTCTTGCCTGGAGAATCCCAGGGACGGGGGAGCCTGGTGGGCTGCCGTCCAGAGGGTCGCACTGCGTCGGACACGACTGAAGCGACTTAGCAGCAGAGCAGCAGAGCTTATACGTTAGCCTCTGCATCGAGTTTACCTTGTGACTGGTTTTAGCTGCGTAGTATTCAGAATATCTTGGTCCATCTAGGTAAGTAATTGCAATTGGTAACAGTTCTTTAGTGAAGCTCATTTTACAATCTCAGGATATTCTTTAAAGAAATTGACTCAGAATCTAGAAAGGGAAAAGAACTTTTTGTTTCAAAGTTGAATCACTAAGGTTATCTTATTTTTTCCCCTCCATAACTATGATAGTCCCAAATGCCCAGAATTTACACTAAAAAGTGAAAATGGTCTATAACATGTTATTATGATGGTGCCACATGTAATGGCTCAACCAGGGCTAGAGCATTTGTCAGGCAGATGCTCTTAGCCCATGGCTGGCATTTCACTGAGTATAGTGCGTGTGTGTACTCTTAGTCTGTAATTGCTTGTATAATTTTACATGAACTGACATGTGCAGGCCTGCAGTCCAAAGACCCATGCAGAGCTATAAGCTTCTCTGTCAGTGACATAAACCAATGTGTCAGAAAGAGTCAGAGAAGGCAGGAAATGCTCCATTCTGAGGCCTCTACAAAATCCAGCCATGAACAGAGCAGCCTGAGTCTCTTCGGTGTTCATTTTTGGTATCTAAATTAGCATGTGGACAGTTTCTAGCCATAGTTTAAAACACAGTTGAAAAGCTGTTTCAGGACATAAAATGTGTATCCAGTTTGTGGACGCTCCCATGTCCTGCTGTAAAACCACAGGGGAGTGAGACATGCAGCTGTCCACCCACTCATCTTAGGACCACAGCCTCTTTGAGCACCAGGACCCAATGAGAGACACAGAAGTGGAAGTCACAGTTGTATATTTAATTGAATTAAAAAGAGCAGCAAATAAAACGTTGTTTCCTCATGTAGTAAGCAAGTGTGAGTCTGGCTGCTATCAGAAAGGCCCCCTTGAATACTGAAGACCCTCAAAAATGTGGGGCCACCCAGGCTGTACAGGAAGGGCTTCATCTGAGAGAAGTCCCTTTTGCAAAAATTTTTTTTTTCTTAATGTTTGGAATTTTAATTGATGCCCCTGCAGTTAACCTCTGTAATGATCTGTGATATGGAGGCCATCTCCCAGGGAGGCCTGGTGGGCTCACCTCCAAGCTGTGCATTATTTCAGAGAAATTGCCAACAGATTAGAAGTTAGCAGGGTAGGAGCTGTTGAAAGCTAGATGTGGCCTTGCTACCCTCCAGGCAGAACTCTGGGAGTCTTGACAGGCCTCCAGGATTAGGGTCCTGCTGAAGGGATTGTTTGAAAAGAGCTGCTCAGTCAGATGATGCTTCCCAGCTGGCTCAGAGGTTAGCAGGAGATGTGGGTTTGATCCCTGGGTCGGGAAGATCCCCTGGAGGAGGAAATGGCAACCCGCTCCAGTATTCTTGCCTGAGAAATCTCATTGACAGAGAAGCCTAGTAGGCTACAGTCCATGGGGTTGCAAAGAGTCGGACATAACTTAGTGACTAAACAACAACAACTCAGCAGGACGTTTCTCCAACAGTCCTGCTCTAAGGAAAGAATATATGAGTTATGAGTACAAGCAAGTCTTCAGGAGAGCTCAGCTGAAAATTTCCACCAAGTCTCCTTCTTTATAAGCCAGGTGCTCATAAACCATTTTGCATTCTGTTTCGAGGCCCACATAAATATATTTTAACCTGAGGGGGAGGGGGGATAAAAAAAGCAAGAATGTCTTTTGTTTAAATACTTTTCAAAATGTTCTGGGGGAAAAGGCCATGGTTACTTTAAGAGTAAAAGTCTTTGATAAAACTGGTAGATGAGAAACACATAGAGACACACAAATACTCAGGGTTTAAAAAAACAATATTGATCAAGGCAGCCAAATGCATAAAGATTAATAGGAAAAGCTGGAGGATATCTCTACCTATAGAGAAAACAGGTCAAAATTAGGAGTTAGTCGCCAAGAAAACCCCTGAGAGGAAAAAAAACATTTAAGGGGATTCACAATTCTGATATGCAGAGATTTTGTTTAAAAATCCCTCCCCAGTTCTTGCCAAGCCACAGCGAAACAGAAAGCCAGCTTCTCCACTGAAAGAGATGGAAAAGCCCTGAGTATTAATATAGCAAGAGTGCCTCTGCCATGCTCAGAGTCTGTAGTAATAAAAAGAGCCATAGTTAAATCCAGTAGCAGAAGAAACACTAAGACTAACTGCACGGAGCTGGTTATTGAGTTGCCTTTGGACCTTGGATGAGTCTTGGATGCTGTGCAAAATTCAGGACAGGTGATATCCATTTGGAGTAGAGTTGGTCAAGGCTAGATTAAGATTTGTCACCTATCACAAGTTAGAGAGGAAAAGGCACTAAGTAATACAGGAGCATATTTATCTCTTAAAGACTTGCTCCAAATTGTGCACCATTTTTTTTTCTCTTGTATGTACAATTACATCTTTGTGCGTTTGTTCAGTGATCGAGAGGAATGAAACTCAGTTTTCTCTCTAGAAGCAGCGTAACAGTTGAAGATGACCAGCCAACCAAGTTTCTTTAGAGCCAATCACTCCGGTCAAGGGCTCTTTCTTTACCTTGTAGAGTGCTTTTGTGCAGCTGACATAATATATCTTTGAAATGAAAACACAGAGGAAAACACAACTATTGAAAATGCCAAACAAATGGTTAAAGCTGATTCGGGGATTCTTATTTGGAATAGTAGTTTTTGAAGAAATACAGATGTAATTAGAGGGATTACAGGGTTAGATGGTGATTTTTATAGCTCTTATGAAGGAGAGTTCTGGATCATTTTAAGGGTTTTACAGGTTGATGGCCCTAGGTCAAGTGTCTGGTTTTAGTCTTCTGAAACGTGAGGCTTTTCTTTTCCTTGATACACAGTTCAGTACAGGAATATTACTGTAATGCCTGTCAGCTACTTCACTGAGAAATACAACCATAAGGGATTGAGGAAAGGAGAAAGAGAAAGGTTCTAGTTCTTGGAGAACTGGAAAAAGATCCTGAAGACAAAAAGCAAGAAAGAAGGAGGTTGAAAAAGTCTAAGTGCAAGAAAGAGAATGCCCAAAGTAGTGAGAGCTGAGGTGTGAAAATTGAGACTCCCTTTGGAGAGGGGAAATCTGTGATAATTGGGAAGGGTCATGGGATCAGTTAGTGTTCCTGTGCCAGTGACCAAGAAGTGGGTTGGAGGAGGTGGGAAATAAGATAAGGAAGAATAGAGGGAAGAGACGGAGTAGGGAGGGACAGAAGGAGGATGCAGGGAGGCTGGAGGAAGGAAGTGGCAGGAGAGAGGGGAGTGGTGGGAGTCGGGCAGGAGGAGGGGTAGGAGGAGCAAGGGGGCGGGGAAGGAGAAGGAGGGGGATGGGGCAGGAGGAGGGGAGGGGCATAAGGGAAGGGGCAGGGCATAAGGGGGAGGGGCGGGGCATAAGGGGAGGGGAGGGGCATAAGGGAAGGGGCGGGGCATAAGGGGAAGGGAGGTGCAGGACAGAAAGCAGAAGAGGCCAGGCTGAGATCCTAAGTATTAAACTTCAGGGTGTACTAAGGCAGGGCTGAATTGCTCTGGCCCACATTGAAACCACTACCCAATTGATGCGTAATAAATATTGGGTTGGCCAAAAAATTCATTCGAGCTTTTCCATAACATGTTACAGAAAAACTCAAACAAACTTTTTGGCCAACCCATGATTTGTTGAACATTGAATGAATAATTCTCTTTAATGTGAGAGAGATAAAGTAGATTTTTCTTTCCTAATCAGGATTTTTACTTAATTATAAAAGTAAGTTAAAGCAGAAAATCATACAAGTGATACAGACACACACCTTTAACAGTTTATTTTTAACATAAAGCACATGTACACTCACCAAGTGTTTGATGTGGGGGCCAAGGACTTTTCCTTGAGCGTGAACCCCTGATTGTCTTTCTTGCACAGACCACACCCATAGCATTATCAAAGGTTTCCATTTGGGTTTCTTTCAAGTGGAATGAGAATCTAAGACATTTGCAAAGCAATCTGAGTATAGAATGATGCTGAGTTTTTATTATTTTTGCTTCTAATCATTTACAGTTGTCCAATCCACACCAAATTTGCCAGTTTTTTTTTTCTTGGCAACTTGCCTTTATCAAGTCTTTTCCAAAGCATTCAGCTTCATTTATGTAGAAACAACTACCAACTACTCTTTCTTTTCACGTTTTGTTTCATGGGCTTGTGTACATTTGAACATTTTATGTAATTACGAAGCCCTGGCATCATCAATTTGGGGACCATGGATAAATTCCATAGGAACGCAACTCATCTGGTGAGTGCAGAAGAGTACCAGGGAAGAACCTGCTGGAATCTTTTGTGGGAAGCCCAGTAGGAACCATCTGAATGGTAGGCATAGAGGCTAGGAGGAAATAAAACAGTTTCTTGGAGGACTGTCTTGGCAAACCCCTCCCTATAAAACGATGGCAAGCGTTCAGACAGTATTGATTTTTCTTTATCCCTGGCACAGTCCTGCACTTGGCATGCATCCTCATCCCTCAGAACTTAACAGTGGGATTTTCTAGAACCTCCTGTACCTAAAAGGTTCAACGCAGTCAAGGTGTGTCACTGAGCTGCCAACTACCTGTTCCTTATGGACTGAAATAAATTTGTATGGCTCAGGTTAACATCGACACCCCACCCGCTTCCCTGGGGTCAGAATCAATATCTTCAACTTGTAGAAATCCACCCTTTGCAATTGTCCCCACCCCACCCCCACCCCACCCCTCTCCTCACCAGTTCCTGTTTTTCCAACAGTGAATTCTAGGGATGTACTTAGAAAACACTTTATTGATGAAAGTGTCATTCACAGCAGCACTTTGTATTTCTTGGTGACTGGTATTTCCTCTCTCTCTCTCTCTCATTTTCTTTTTTCCCCTCACTTCATTCTCTCTTTCCTTTCTTTTATTCACTGTTTATTGGCCCTGCATTTGGACTAAGACTGTGCTGGTTGTTCTGTTTGCTGCAAAGGTGTATCAGAAACAGTTTCCTCAAGAAACCCACCACTGAGCTGAGGAATTTACTAAAGGATTTTGTGTCTTAAAAAGCTGTGCTGAGGGACTTCCTCGGTGGTCCAGTGGCTAACACTCCGCACTCCCAGTGCAGGAGACCTGGGTTCAATCCCTGGTCAGGGATCCCACATGCTACAATTAAGAGTCCGAAGGTTGCAACTAAAGATCCTACATGCTGTAACGAAGATCAGAGATCCCACATGCTGCAGCCAAATAAATTAATGAAAAAAGAAAGCTGTGCTGTGACAGGACACCTCACTTTTCCAGAGACCCCAGTCCAGAAAACACAAATGGCTGTGAGAGTTGAGAACCTGGAAATAAGCAATAAAAACAAATATGCAGTTAGAAGAGGTGTCCTTAAGTCTGGCTCTAAAATGGAAACATTTACTCCACGACAGCCAGCCAGGCCTTTTCCTTGAACCTGTTTGGTCTTGGTTTGGCTGCAGCTTGGTTGTCTAAAGGTTTTCGTGGCCAAGGCTGACCCGAGCGAAGCGGAGTTAAGAGGTGCAGGCTCATCCACAGTAAGGTGAGCAGTGCATGACAGTGGGAAGGAACCGGCAGAGGGCCAACTGGATTCAGAAAGCCCCAGGCGTCTCCAGTGCGCTCAGCCTGCTCTGCTCCAAGGTTGCCACCTTCTGCTGCACCGATTGATTGATACTCACTCTGGTGACTCTGAGCCATCTAAACAAGGTTACCACAGCTCAGCATACTCTGTATGAGAAAGCGGGGCAAAGAAATAGAATGCACTTTTTTAAAGTTTGGAATTTCAATGGCTAGTTTCAATTATTTTAGAATATTCTCTAGTGAGTCTGGTACATGTTTTCCTGTATCTACTTGTTCTCTGATTATTTTTTGCAAGAAATGACAGAAAGTAAAATGGATGTAGGAAGCCACCACCTTATACAGACTGGGGAAAAAAATTGGTGTAATAAAATGACAAATGCTTGGTTTCACAGTGCGTTGTGTCCTAGGAGGCCTAGACCATAGGGATTAAGGGTCCAGACGGAGACACTGACCGTTGGCATTGGAATCAGGCTTCGCCACTCAATACTTTTCACTAAGTGACTTGGCCTCTCTGTTCCTCAGTTTCCTCACCTGCAGAATGGGTATAAACAAAGTGTCTGACAGGATGGTTGTGGCAATTAGATGAAATAATACTTGTAAGCATTGAGGTCAGTGGTAACTGTGTAGTCTTCTGGCTAATGTCATTTGTAACTCATCTCCTTCCCTTCTTGCCTTTACTGTTTAACTGCTGTGAGAGGAAGTTAGAGGGTTGGATTGAATACAGTAAAATGAATGCTTAGCAATCATTTTTGATCTCCAGAGTGCAGTACGTGGAGATTTCACTTCAGTGCTAAGATTTTGGCTCTCTTTTCAAAGGTCGATATAATTTTATTCCTGATCAGGTTGCTCCCAAAATATCTCTTGGGTTGTATTAACTGAAGAGGAAAAGAAGTAAAGTTTTTTTTTTTTCCTCTCTTTTTCTTGTTTTGTAGTTTGACTGTGTTCAAGTGGCACTGAGTTCATTGAGATAATCCCAGGTATACAGTGTCTGTGACATGATCCACCCTCACTAAAGTCAAGGATGATTGGGGTGGGGGTGGGGGTTTGGGGGAAGTGTTGGCCCAGGCAGATACAGAAGGGCAGAGTCCCAGTTCCATGATGTCAATCTTGTACCAAATTTCAATGAACATTATTTTCTACAGGAAATGAAATGATGGAGTGTTTAAAATCTAGAACAGGGTTGGGTAAATGGCATGACTTTTTTTTCCTGATTGGTGTGAACTGTTGGGTTGTTTCTCCTGCAAGGTGAATCGGAAAGTCTTGCTAGGAATGTGGCTCCCCTCACCGCTTGGAGGGGAGTATGTGATCTGTTTGCCAAAGGCCCTGGTAGCCTTCAATCTGTCAAAACGTTGCAAGCTGGGAGCAGTTTGCCAAAGCAAACTATCAAAGTGAAATAACACACGAGTTGCACACACACAGACACACACATGCTCTCCCATTCCCCAAACATTAATTTTGAATTGGGTCAGCAGGAACAAGACTTTGGGCCAGATTGCCAGTGTTTTGAAGAGCTGTGGGCACAGCTATGGACTACCAATTAGATAGGTATGTGTGAGGAGGGTGGGGTGTCCTAAAGTGGAGTCTGCAGTGTAGGGGTGGGAAGCTTCCAGCCCTTGGCCGAGTTTCATCTGGCCCCTGGGGTTATATATTGCTCTGGCTGCTGCGATTGCAGTCCAAAGAATAATTTCCCCTCTGGGGGAATTTATTCTATTCCATTCAGAGCAGAGCCCACTTAATAACTAAGATTTTATTCCAGCATGAATTTTATTGGGTACCCCTATGCATCTGAGCCTCACTAGGGCCCGACTTGATGAAGAAAAGAAGCATTTGAACATCTAACATAACTTGCGTAGCCTTTTTGCAACAAGAAGCACTCACAAACATTTTGTTTCCAGACCTTGTGTAAATCCTTTAAGAACAAATTTGGTGGAAGTCATGTAGAGACTCCAGTATTCTTGCCTGAAAAAAGCCACGTACAGAGGAGCCTGGTGGGCTACAGTTCAGAGGGTCACAAAGAGTCGGACACCACTGAGCAACTGAACACACACATGCAGAGACTCAAAAACATACTGATTTTTATAAATCCCTTGTAAAATAGCTTTTAAAATCTCCCAACATTACTTTGGACACTTTAAAATATGTTAATTTGCACTATTTCCACTCATCTTGAAATTTCACCGGTCACAAGATGATGCAGGCGTATTCATTAATTCAATGAATTAAGCTCTTTCTATATAGCAGACACTCTGCTTGGTGCTGGGAGATAAAGGAGTGACCAAACAGGCTCCCTGATCTCATGGAGCTTATATCCTAGTGGGCAGAGGAAGAAGTTTAAGTGAAAAAAGACATACTATGTGAAATGGTAGGGCTTCCCTGGTGGCTCAGTGGTAAAGAATCTGCCTGCCAGTGCAGGAGCCACAGGTTCGATCCCTGAGTCGGGAAGATCCCCTGGAGGAGGAAATGACAACCCACTTCACTATTCTTGCCTGGGAAATCTCCTATACAGAGGAGCATGGCGGGCTACAGTCCATGGAGTCACAAAAGAATTGGACATGACTTAGCAACTAAACAACCACAGCAGGTGAGATGGTTAAGTGCTGTGGAGAAATAGAATTAGGCTAGGTTGGGAGAGGGTGTCCTGGGGAGGGAACATGCTATAGCCGTATCTGGGAGGAGAGTTGACCAGGCAACCCTGGAATGTAGTTCCTCCAAGAGAGTGGAAAACCTAAAATTTTCCCTTCTCCCACTTTCCACTCCTTCTGCCACTCCAAGTCCCCCTGACTATTATGGCAGTGCAGTCTGGGATGAGTGGTTATGCAAAACAGCTCTTGATTGCATTACAAATATGTGGCTTAGGTGTGTGCCAAGAACTTTGAGGGGCTGAGGTGTAACACATTTCTGGAGCCGCTGTTTGTTTTTTTAACAAAACCACACCAATCTGGTTTTCTTTTTAAATGAGTAAACAGTGCCAGAATGTGTTACAAGTGATTCAGATTTGTGGGCACAGCTTCATAATGTATTTTCTTGCACATAAACTCATTTGAGACAGTCAGGGCGGGTGCCATTATTCCCATTTTACAGATGGAGGAATTGAGGTGCAAAGGTGATCTGCCCAAGGTTATGTAACCAAGGAGCATAAACTCCCGAATTGTGATGCCCATGTCCCTTGATTTCTAGAACAACCTAAATCTAGTAAGAATGCAAGTAGAAAATAACTGTTCTTTCCTCATCACCATGTTCACACCTACTTCTTTAGATGGCCCTGCCTTGCTGAGGGAAGACAGATAGGCAGTTTTCTGGCCCATTGCAGGTTTAATGAGCAGTCTCTCACTTACAAGTATCAAAAAGCCCCCAAAGATGTGTGTATGTGTAGGAGGGATGGCTTTAATGGTTGCATGTCCATCCTTCTAGAAGTTTTAGTTTTCCTTTAGTAGCTTTAGGTTTCATTTTCCTTGAGTCATTTTTGGATGAACCTAAGACATCAGTAACTTCACCATCCAGACCTGCACCCTTAGCCACCTGTGTGCTGAGCAGCACAAATCCATGTGCCTGTGCATTGGATAGTACAGAGATAGAACATTTTCACCCTCATAGAAAGTTGTCTTGGACAGCCCTGGCTTAGAGCCTCAGCAAGTATAAATCAACTCCTTGATTCTTTTCACCACTCATTTTAATATTTTTCTGAATAGATTCCTTACTTGGAGGGATTTTGTGTATATTTTGCTACATTAAAAGAAAGTCTAGTCAGATATAAAATCTTTAGTCTCTCATCCAATTTAAAGCTCCTTTCCTCCCACATCCTGGGCCTGGTCTGGCCTCAGAGCACTGTAGTAGGGAAGAGAAGGCTTGGCTGGTTTCTTCATACTCCTGGTTCCCCTCTGTGCCCTCTCCTTCTGGTCCTTGTTCCTTCAGGATGGAGCATGGGGGAGAGAGGTAACTGGGCATAGAGGATCCCAACAGGAGTGGTGCCCACTCTCAGCTGATGTAGCTGTCTTGGCTCAGCAGGTGTCAACACTGTGGATTCTCCTCTCAGGGCACTTTGGCTGGTCCTTGGAAGAACCTCCCCTCACTGGGGTCTCCTGCTGTGGATCCCCTGGTGCAGGCTGTGCAGACATCGGCTACCCCTTTACCGCCTTCCTCCAGCTCCTGGACCCCATGGGTACACACCTCATGTCACCCTGTCTTTTGGGGGTTACCTGATCCTGATGAGTTATCTTCTTTGAGGAGGTCCTTACTGGACAACTTAAGTCTCATTTTCCACAGGAGAACCCCAGTCTCTCCTGCCCCTGCACATTATAGGTACACAGACTGCTCCCACTCCAGCCCTCTCTCATCACTCTGTGCTCCCAGATACTCCAGATAGGTTTTGACCTTTAGATACTTTTCAGGGGACGATCAAGCACCACTCGGTATACTGCAGACACAGAGGGTCCAGATGAAGCTCTTAAATGGTTGCCTTCCTTATTTCCTCCCCTTGTAGCAGGATGGAGGGGCTGTGCTCAGCACTCCTGTATCCCTAGCAAATGTGTCCCATTCTCCAGCCCACACCGCACTCCTTGTTCAGGCCGAAGGTTGAGGATGGGTGGGGCCAGAGGAGGACACCTCCATTTCTGGTCCTGAACAGATGGTTGCATCCTCCTCTTTGGAATGTGTGCATATGTCATCCCCTTGGTTCTTAGTTTTGGGGCCTCGATGCAGCAATGCATTTAACACCTTGGTACAGAGGTACCTGGCATCCATGGGGTCAGACATGACTGAGGAACGGAGCAGCAACAACATATCCCTTCCCCCTGCTTCTTGTCCCATCACATGATTTCTAGCCAGTCTGGCCACATCCATTCTGTGTGGTTTCCAGGACGAGACTCATTCATACACAGTGGGGGTTAGGGTGGAACTTAGGGTTCCTAGAGATGGTGGGAGCTTTCCTAACTCCACAGGTCTTACCCCCCCCCCCGCCTCCCCCAGCTTCAGACAGATTTTCCTCATGCCTCCCTCTACACAGGACAAGGGCCTGTGGATCATCTCTCAGCTACGCTGGAGGCCTCTAAAAGGTTGAGAACCACCGGGTTACATGACTGTGCTTAGGGTTTAACCCTAAGAGGATTCCAAAGACAACCAAGTGGGACCAGTGGCCTTTTCGCCTTGATGCTTCAAACAGTGCCATTGATGACGTGACATCAGGGCGCTCTGGGCATTTAATTAATTGGCAGTGCTTGTTTCTGCTCTGACTCACTAACTGTGCTGGGCGTGTTCACCTCTGTTGTCCTCGGTGATCCTTACATACGGCAACTTAAAGGCTCACAGATGTGAGCTCACCCAGGATCACCTGGGTGGGAATGACAGAGCTGGGATTCTAGCCTCAAAGTGTTTGAATCCAAAGCTTCATGCTCGTCCAGATCACCCTGCTGCGTTGGGGCCAGTTGGCTCCTATTTCTACACCTTCTCTTTATTTGATGACAAGCCCTAATCAGTGCTGGTGACAGTAGGGCTTAACACAGCTAATCCCACCCGTGGAGAACATATATAACACTGAAGAGCCAAGGACAGAGAGAGGCATGGTTCTGAGGAAGCCCAGGGTGTGGGAGGGGAACTTTCCTGTCCAGGCTCAGAAGCCCCCTTCTGGGCTAACATTACCACCTCCATGAGGACCAACATGCATGAGCACTTACTCTGTGCCAGGCACCGTGTGTTATCTTATGCAGCCTTCCCAGACCTCCAGCCAGCTTCTGTTGTATCCTGATCTTACAAGGAAGGAGCGAATGAGTGAGTGAAGTTGCTCAGTCGTGTCCGACTCTTTGCGACCCCATGGACTATAGCCTACCAGATTCCTCCATCTGTGGGATTTTTCAAGCAAGAATACTGGAGTGGGTTGACATTTCCTTCTCCAGGAGATCTTCCTGACCCAGGGATTGAACCCGGGTCTCCCGCATTGACAAGGAAGGAGACTGAGGCTCAAAGAAATTCAATGTCCTGACCTGGAAACCTTGCCAGCAAGTGGTAAAGCAGAGTTTGATCCTAGGTCTGCCTCATGCCAAGGCCCCGCCCACAGCACTGGGCTGCCTCCTTGCCTGTGGGGCTAGCCCTCTGCGTCTTCACTGGGTTTACACCCTAGGGCCCAGTTGGGCTGCACTCCTTCCCTGTGGCTCAGATGGTAAAGAATCTGCCTACAATGCCGGAGACCTGGGTTTGATCCCTGGGTTGGGAAGATCCTCTAGAGAAGGGAAAAGCTACCCACTCCAGTATTCTGGCCTGGAGAATTTCATGGACTGTATAGTCCATGGGGTCGCAAAGAGTCGGACACAACTGACCAACTTTCACTTCCTTCTAAAGATGAAACAGAAATATACCTTTCCACTATATGCTGCTGCCTAGAACATGCTCATAGCTCTGCCTGTTGCTGTTTTTCCTTTTCAGTGTCCTGGGTTCCCTCCTGCTGCTTGGACTCCAGCTCGTCTGCCCGCAGCCCTCCACGGAACACAGAAAGGTAAGCCATGGCCTTTCTGAGGCTTTCCTTTTCTGCCAAGGTCCTGGGGTCATACTAGTCATCAACACCTTGAGTTTTTTTCTGTTTGGAGGTGAGTCACTGATGATTCTCAGAGGAAGCACCATTAATAGGATGTTCACTCCTAAGTCCTTGACCTTAAAAATGAAGCCAGTGCCCAGGGTCAGTCTCTGATCTGAAAGCAGTGCTGGCCTTGAAGCCCATGTCTGATAGAGTGGGTCAGCTAAGGAGAGGTCAGCGGGCAGACTTTCCCCATAGGAGTGGAGGAGCACCAGCACGGAGCTTTGACCTCCTCTGGGGGCACCTTCAGCGCGACGGGTGTGGATGGTTAGCGCTGTGGTGGGAGCCATCCATGATTTTCCGTAGAAGGACACCAGCCAATAGCCAGGCAGGGAGGGAGAGAAGAGGGAAATAAAGACCAGGCCCTCTCTTTTTTCCTCCCCTCCATCTCCTGCTGGTAAGTCCCTCAACCTGAGCCCAATCAAAGGACAGAAAACAAAGAAACCCATCGATGCAGTGCTCAAAGGTCTGGGCAACAGGGCTGGGTGGAGAAAGGTGGACAGAGCGCCTGGAGGGACACGTGGACAGCACCAGGCACGCTTCCCTTCAGGTTCTGAGTGTTTCATAGCTGATGAACCATAAGCTGTTGCCTAAACAAGCCCAGTGCTGTCCTGCAGCAGAGCAGTTGCATGATTAATATTTCCTTAAAAATAGGTGCATGATATGACCTTGGGAGGGTCCCTCACATTCCTTTCTCCTGCCTAAGAACTCCTGGTGTCTAAAGGTAATGAAGTGCAGACACTTCGGAGAGGATTAATAGGCCAGTCGTTTGTATCTAAGCGTGACTGAATTGGTTGGAACCTTTCCTAGAGGGGTTTTCATAAGGGAAGTCCAGGAGAGAAGGGAGCCAAGAAACGAGTGTGTGTACGGGTTTGCCTAGCTATGTGCCTTCTTGGGACAAGTTCTTGATGTTCTTGTCTGATGAGTCTTGTTTCTTTTAGGTCTGTGGACTGTGTTCTGACTTTCTTTCTGGGCCAGATATGAACCTATATTGTGTGGTGTCCTTCATTAGGGGTCAGCTCCATGAAAGTGGGATCTTACCTATCTTGTTCATTACCCTATTTCTACCTCCTGGAATACAGCCTGGCATGTTGTAGGTGCTCAATAAAACACCTGTTGAATGACTGAATGAGTGAGTGGAAAAACTGGCCAAGATCTAAGCATTATTTTGGTGGATGCCTGGCAATTTACACCCCTTTTAACCAGGTAGCTCAGTGGTAAAGAATCCACCTGCCAATACAGGAGACGTGGGTTTGATGCCTGGGTTGGGAAGATCCCCTGGAGAAGGAAATGGCAACCCTCTCTGGTATTTTTGCCTGGAAAATCCCATAGGCAGAGGAGCCTGGCAGGCTACAGTCCATGGTATCACAAAGAACTGGACATGGCTTAGTGACTAAAAACAATGACAAATATTTTACTGCGTCATTCCCATTCATGATTTCAAGAGTCAGAAAGGACAACTATTATAGCTTGAATGTTTATATTCCACCCCAACCCCCTACCCCCATGCTAGCCCAAGATTGGTGTGTTAAAACCTAACCTATGTGATGGTATTTGGAGGTGGGGTCTTTGGGAGGTGATTAGGTGATGGAATGGGGTCCTCATGAATGGGGTTAGTGCCCTTGTTAGCAGAAGGGGAGAGCTTGCTGCCCTGTCTTGTGAGGATGCAATGAGAAGTCTGCACCCTGAGGTTGGGACTGTGCTGGCACCCTGACCTCAGACCTCCAGCCTTCAAAACTGTGAGAAATCAGTTTCTGTTGTTTATACACCACTTGAACTATGATCCTCTGTTTTAGCAGCCCAAATTGACTAAGACAGAAATTGGCACTGAGAAGTGGTGATGCTGCTATAACAAATATATAAAATGTGGGAGGGGCTTTGGAACTGGATACTTGATAGAGACTGAGGAGGTTTGAGGTGCAGGCTAGAAAAAGCCTGCAATGACATAAATGGGCTTTTTAATAGTGACTCTGCTAAGAGCTCAGCAACGAAAGAGGGGGGCTGTAGAGAAACTCTCAATCTGCCTAGAGAATACCTAAGTAATCTCAACTAAAATGTTGGTAGAAATATGGACGTTAAAGGCCATTGCGATGGGTTCTTAGATGTTAATGAGGAACAAGCTATTGGAAACTGGAGGAAAGGCTGTTCTTGTTATAAAGTGGCAAAGAACTTGGCTCATTCCGGCTGTAGTGTTTTGTGGCAGGTAGGACTTGTAAGGGATGAAATCAGATATTTAACCAAAGCCATTTCTAAGCAAAGTGTTGAAGGAGTGGCCTGGTTTCTCTTGACTGCTCATAGTAAAATGTGAGGAGGGAGAACTGATTTAAAGATGGAATTGTTAACTGGAAAGGAAGCAGAGCACAGAAGTTAAAGATTTGGAAATTCTTCAGCTGATCCTTATTGAAAAGAATGAGAAAGCCTGTCCAGGAAAGAACAAACGCTGAGGGTGTGGTTGAGAGACTGATAAAGCGATTAGTCAGCCATCTTGACAGAAGCCAGAGGCTATTGTCCAAGACAATGGAAGACTGTAAAGGGGGCGGTGATGACTTCCGGACCTGGTTCATCTTGGCACCATCTCCCTTGGTGGTTTCCACTCCCCACACTCAGGCTGAGTTCTTAGGCTGCCCCAGGAGCTGCTCCAGTGATGACCCAGCGAGGTTGGGCTGTGCCCAGCAGAGCCTTGGGGGGCATGACTAGCTCCACCCGGATTTCAAAGGACAAGGCTTGAGCCAAGGTCCCAGGACCCCAACTCTGGAGAACCACAGTGAGGGCAGGGCAACCTGGAGCTTTGGGGCCCCAACTTGTTCAGGCGGGGCCGTGGGCCCAGTGGGCCTGGAGAGCAGAGCACAGAGCCACAGAGAATTATTCTTAAGCCTTTATGAACCTTTCCTGGGTGGGTTGCAGACTTTCTTCTTTCCTCTTCTTCCCCTTTGGAATGGAAATGTCTGTACTGTGCCTGTCTTACCATTATATTTTGGAAGCATATGTTTGATTTCACATGTTCATAGCTGGAGAGCAGTTTGCTCATAACTTGAGCATGGACAGTATCAGGCATGCTTCCCTTCAGGCAGAAGGGAAGCCCTTCCCTTTCCATGAATCACACCTTGAGTTTCACCTGTGTCTGATTTAGATGATATTTAGGTGAGACTTAGAACCTAGACTTTAATAACGATGCTGGAACCAGTTAATGCTTTCTAGGTTATTGGGATGGAATGAATGTATTTTGCCTATAAGAGATGTGTGAATTTAGGGGGCCCAGGGATAGAATATTATAGACTACATGTGTCCCCCCAAATTCATATGTTGAAACTAAATTCCCAGTGTGGGGCTCTTTGGAGATGGGACCTTTGGAAGATGATTAGGTCATGAGAGGATAAATGTCCCTTATTAAAAGGGTCGTAGAGGAATCTCTTGCTTACTCTGCTATGTGAGGGTACAGGGAGAAGATTACTGTCAATGAACAAGGAAATTTGTTCTCCCCAGACATCAGATCCACAGGCCCTTTCATCTTGAACACCCCAGCCTTCATAATTGTGAAAAATAAATTTATGTTTTCTGTAAACCACCCAGTCTATAGCATTGTTTTTATTGCAGCTGGATCAGACAATCGTCTGTTTCCATTATTATGTTCTATTATTTATTAGTGTTTAGAGCTATCAGGGTTATTAATCTTAACAGTTGAATCAATCTACCAGTGTTCTTTTTTTCTTTTGCTGTTATTCAAATAGACCATCATACCTTAAAATAGTTTATAAATGGTCAGTTTACTTTGCTGTGTCTATTAATTTTTCAAGTTAGCCTGAATGATATATATGTAGCCTGAACAAAAGTTTCACAAAAAGGTACTGCCTCCATTTTGCTTTGTTTTTTCCTTTTATTTTTTTTTAAATTTATTCTCTTTATCAAGTTGTACCATAATGTGCTTGGTAAGTCTCCATATTTCTTAAATAAAGTATTTATTCTGAGAAATTTGAAAAATGATTTATGAATCACTTTAGAATGTCAAATTTAAAAATTGAGTAAAAGGTTTTGCATTTTAGTGTATTGTTTCTCCTTGTCAAAATATTAAGAACTTTGTAGTAGAAAGTTAGATTAGGAAAATTTTTTTCGAAATCACTTATAGATTCCTTTACTCAGACAGTGCACGTTTTAGGACGGTTCTCAAATGTAATTAAGCACATTTTAGTTGCCAGGAACATAGTCATTGTCATTCAGCTCAGAGAAGGAAGATTCACTGCTTTTTTGGGTCGTAAATTTCTTCTTGACGTTTTGCTGGAGTTCTGTGAAGCCACGGCTGTCATCCTGCCTGCCTGACTGTATCCCCAGAGCCCTGGAGCAGCAACAGTACTGGCAGTAGTAGCATCCATTTATTTCTGCAACGTGAGAAATAAGGAGATACCTATTAAAACAGTGGCTGGAAGTGTGTTCCTATAAATGGTCAGTTGTGATTGTTCTAGACTTTCTGGGCTACCAAATCTCTGTCACAACTAGTCAGCTCTGCTTCTGTAGCACAAATTCAGTAATACACACCTTGTCAATAAATGTATATGGCTGTGTTCCAATAAAACTTTATTTGCAAAACACTGGATTTGGCCCGTAAAGTCAAGATAGAGAAGAGTTA
Source organism: Oryx dammah (assembly GCF_014754425.2). Taxonomy (NCBI): domain Eukaryota; kingdom Metazoa; phylum Chordata; class Mammalia; order Artiodactyla; family Bovidae; genus Oryx; species Oryx dammah. The sequence continues at coordinate 82,822,100 of NW_024070210.1, read as the reverse complement.
ACTGTAATTACTATGTATGTATTTCGAAGTTGGAAATTGTCTCCTCCTGGGACCTTAAGAAACACAACGGATTTGAAGGAAAAAAAGTATATTTTTACATGAAAACCTAAGAATTATGATTGCGATCAAATTGTTTTTTGTTGCTTGGATAAATCATGATTGAATTCCTGCTGACTGCTTTGTAGCAAGATCCACTCTCAATCTGTAGAAGAGAGCAGCAGCAAGAATTAGAAAACCATTTATGGTAAATTCTTAAGGGACAGCATTACGAATTTGTGCGCACTGTAGTTCAGGATGCGTATGAAAACCACCCTCCAAAAGACATCTCTTTTTCGTTCTCATTACTATAGCATGTCCAACTTTAGCATATGGAAGCATTTCTACACTGTAAGTTATTCTGAGGAAAAGACATAATTTGTAAACGCTGTCAAATAAACTATGCATTTCTAAATGCTGCTCGGGTGACTGGGTACATCTCTGTAAAAACTGTCCCATAATAGTGCAAGAAAAGAGGACTCAAGTGCAGAGTGTAAGTAGCTCTTTCAAGATATTTTTATCCAGATGTCTTCCTCTTGCTGCTGATGGATGGCATCAGAAAGGACTGTTCATCCTCTGTTCTTGGTAGTTATTTAATGACACTTGGCAAGTGATTTCATTTTAGAAACTCTCTGTGGCTTCATTTGTAGATAAGGTAAGACCAAGAGTGGAAAAAACTTGTCCTAGACTCTAATAAAAACCATACGTTATTAGTACAAGAGAATATGTAGATTGTAGAAAGCTTTTAAGTTAATGAAAGTGTTCTGTCTGTCTGACAGATGTTCACTGAGCAGGTTGCTTTATAAGTCATAAAATGTATGGTCAACATAATCTATTTAGGAAAAAATCATGAAACATGTTATTTTATTCCTACGAATGGAGAAACATTAATATACTTGAATCACCACTGCTTAACTTTTTTTTTTTTAAGTTTACTTTTTAATTAAAAGTATGCATGGTAGCTCAGCTGGTAAAGAATCCACCTATAAGCCAGGAGAGCTCGATTCAATTCCTGGGTCAGGAAGATCCCCTGGAGAAGGGATAGGCTATCCACTCCAGTACTCATGGGTTTCCGTGGTGGCTCAGATGGTAAAAAATCCACCTGCAATGGGAGACCCTGGGGTTGATCCCTAGGTTGGGAAGATCCCCTGGAGGAGGGCATGGCAACCCACTCCAGTATTTCCACCTGGAGAATCCCCATGGACGCAGGAGCCTGGTGGGCTACAGTACATGGGGTCACAAAGAGTCAGATACAATAAGCGACTAAGCACAGCACATGCATGTTTATTACAGAAAATTTAGAAACCAATGAAAAACAATGAGGAAGAAAATAAAAACTCATTCCTCGGGCCACCAGCCAAAGAGAAGTGCTCTTCAATCTGTTATTTATAGAAACTTTAAAACAAACAGAAAAAAAACCCCAGACATACTACAAAATGAAATAAGAGTGAAGTAAAATATTTGTTTTGCTAACTGGTTTGTAAATCACAATATGAATAGTTGGGGCCCTTGTAAAGGGTTTAGAGCCTACTGTGTACAGGTTTCCCTCAGTTCAGTTTCAGTTCAGTCGCTCAGTCGTGTCCTACTCTTTGTGACCCCATGAATCGCAGCACGCCAGGCCTCCCTGTCCATCACCATCTCCCAGAGTTCGCTCAGAGTCACGTCCATCGAGTCTGTGATGCCATCCAGCCATCTCATCCTCGGTCGTCCCCTTCTCCTCCTGCCCCCAATCCCTCCCAGCATCAGAGTCTTTTCCAATGAGTCAACTCTTTGCATGAGGTGGCCAAAGTACTGGAGCTTCAGTTTTAGCATCATTCCCTCCAAAGAAATCCCAGGGCTGATCTCCTTCAGAATGGACTGGTTGGATCTCCTTGCAGTCCAAGGGATTCTCAAGAGTCTTCTCCAACACCACAGATCAAAAGCATCAGTTCTTCGGCGTTCAGCTTTCTTCCCAGTCCAATTCTCACATCCATACATGACCACAGGAAAAACCATAGCCTTGACTAGACGGACCTTAGTCGGCAAAGTAATGTCTCTGCATTTGAATACACTATCTAGGTTGGTCATAACTTTTCTTCCAAGGAGTAAGTGTCTTTTAATTTCATGGCTGCAATCATGGTTCAGTAATATAGAATCCACCTGCCAATGCAGGAGATGTGGGTTTGATCCCTAGGTTGGGAAGATCTCCTGAGAAAGGAAATGGAAACCTACTCCAGTATTCTTGTCTGGGAAATCTCATGGACAAAGGAGCCTGGTAGGCTATAGTCCATGGTAGCCCAAAAAGTCAGACATGACTTAGCAATTAAAAAACAACTAAAACAATTGACTTCAGATTGCCTCTTGACAATGTTCTACAATTGGATATGGAACAGAAAGCCTATAGAAGGACAAAAATAAGTTTTAGGTAACATGAAATTTCTCATATTATTTCTCCTGTATTCCACAAAGGAGAAAACAGTAAGGTTGTTTGAAGAAAATATATGAAAATATCCTGATGACATGGGATGAGCAAGGGTTTCTTAATACACCAAAAGAACTAATCATAAAAAAATTGAACTGCATGAAAATTGAAGAGTTTTATTTATTATCATACACCCTGAAGAGTGAAAAGATAAGCCGAAGACAGGGTGAAGGTATTCACAATTACATATTTGACCAAAGATTCATACTCAGATTACATAAAGAAACTCTACTAATTATTAAGAAAATGTTAAGCAGTTAAATTTTTAAATGGTCAGAAGACTTGAACAGATGCTTTGTGTAAGAGGATATTCTAATGGCCAATAAGCATATGAAATATGCTCAGTCAGTTAGTTCCGTCACTCAGTTGTGTCTGACCCTGTGATCCCATGGACTGTGCATGCCAGTCTGCCCTGTCTATCACCAACTCCTAAAGCTTGCTCAAACTAATGTGCATTGAGTTGGTAATGCCATCCAACCATCTCATCCTCTGTCACCCCCTTCTCCTTGTGCCTTCAGTCTTTCCCAGCATCAGGGTCTTTTCCAATGAGTCAGTTCTTCACATCAGGTGGCCAAAGTATTGGAGTTTCAGCTTCAACATCAGTCCTTCCAGTGAATATTCAGGATTGACTGGTTTGATCTCCTTGCAGTCCAAGGGAACTCTCAAGAGTCTTTTCCAACACCACGGTTCAACAGCATCAATTTTTTGGCACTCAGCTTTCTTTATAGTCCAACTCTACATACATACATGACTACTGGAAAAACCATAGCTTTGATTAGATGGATCTTTGTTGGCAAATTAATGTCTCTACTTTTAAATATGCTATCTACGTTGGTCATAGCTTTTCTTCCAAGGAGCAAGCATCTTTTAATTTCATGGCTGCAATCACCATCTGCAGTGATTTTGGAGCCCCAAAACATAAAGTTGCTCACTGTTTCCATTGTTTCCCCAGTGCTCAATCAAAATCATTAATTAAGTGGGACTTCCCTGGTGATTCAGTGGCTAAGACCCTGCTCTCCCAGTGCAGGTGGCCCAGATTCAATCTCTAGTCCAAGAACTAGATCCTGCATGCCACAACTAAGAGTTCTCATGCCACAACTAAAGATCCTGCATGTTGCAATGAAAATTGAAGATCCTGCAAGGTGCAATCCAGGAGACATGGGCTCAATCCCTGGGTCAGGAAGATTCATTTCCCTGGAGTAGGAAATGGCAACCCACTCCAGTATTCTTGCCTGGAAAATTCCATAGACAGAGGAGCCTGGCGAGCTACAGTCCATGGGGTCACAGAGTCAGACGTGACTGAACAGACACACACACACATTGCTCTGGACATCACAAACAGATCATAAAAGCAGTACTGAATGGTTCAAACTGTTTCTAAATAGCTTATCTATCCTACTACAATATTCAAGAATATGGGAAATAACCAGTACCCAACCAGGTAAAATTCAAGATGTCTGGCATTTAGTCAAAGATTACCAGGCACGCACAGAAGTAGAAAAACATTAGCATTATTCCCCATAATGAGGAGAACAATCAATTGAAACCAACTCTGAATTGACACAGATACTAGAATTTGAAAACAAGGGTATTAAAAGTTATTAAAACTGTATCCCATATATTCAAAAAGTTAAGTAGAGGTTTGGGAAGTATTAAAAAAAAATGTCAAACTTGTGGAGATAAAAATGAAAAATACGCTGGATGGGATTAATGGAAGACTAGATGTGGACAATAAAAGAGAACTTGAAGATATAGGAATAGAAACTTTCTAAAAAGAATTTTTAAAAAGATGATGAGCACCAGTGAACCCTGTAATGACTTCAGGTGAATTTATGTGTATGCAGTTGGAGTGCCAAAAGGAGAAGAAGTGAGGGGTGACAGAAAAATATTTTTTTAAATATTAGGAAATACTCTGATTTTGATTAAAACTATGAATCTAAGAATACCAATGAACTCCAAACACTAGAAACATGAAGAAAATGGCACCTTTACACCGTGACCAAATTGCTTAAAATTCAGTGATAAAAGGAAGCAAAAATTTGAATCCCTTGGGGGGAAAAAAACACATTATATCCACAGAAACAAAGAAAAAGATGACAACATATTCCTTGTCTGCTGTCACTCATGCATGTGAAGCAATATCTTTAAAATACTGAAAAAATAAAACCGTCAACCTGGAATTCTAGATCCAGAAAAAACATCTTTCAAAAATGAAAGTAAAGACATGTTCATACATAAGTGCTGAGTCACACTTGTAACACCAAAATTGTTAATGGAAATTCTTTAAGCAGAAGGAAAATGATACAAAAAAATATAGATCTATACATGAAATGAATCAGAAATAATAACTACATGGGTGAATATATACAGTTTTGAAAAATACTTAAGTCTGTTTCAAAGATTGACTCTTTAAATGAAAATAATATAATGTGTTGTGGAGGTAATAATGTATGTGTAAGTAAAGTGTATGGGAACAATATTGTAAATGCCAGAAGAGGATAAATGGAAGTATAATATTATAAGGTTCTTATAATATGGATAAAATTGTATATAACTTGAAAGTGGACTGCAATAAGTTAAAGATGTATATTATAAACCTTAAAATAACAGAGTAACAAATCAAAGACTTTTAGCTCACAGAATTGTTTTAGGAAATAAAATAGAGTCATAAAAATACTCCAACAATTCAAAAAAAGACAGAAATAGAAGAAAAAGAGACGGGATAACTAGAAAACAAATAGCAAGTTGATAGACTTAAATATAGTTATATTAATAATCACAAAAACACCTCAACTAAAAGGCAGAGTTTGAGCAGGTTGGATAAAAAACAAGACATTCAACTGTATGCTGTCTATAAGAAACACACTTAACCATAAAGACAGAGATTAGGGTAAAATTAGAAGGATGGAAGAAGACATACCATGTTAACATTAGTCAAAAGGAAGCTAGAGAGACTCTATCAATACCTGATAAAGTAGATTTTAGAGCAAAGAATATTACCAAATATAAAAAAGTCATTTCATGATGTTAAAGGGGTCAGTTCATCAGAGGACACAACAATCCTAAACATTTATGTACCTAATTATGTACCTCTATTTTGTACCTAATAATAGAACTTCAAATTACTGAAGTAAATCTGAATAACTGCAAGGAGAAACAGAAAAATCCACAATTACTGCCTGAGGTTTTAATGGTGGTAGTTTAATCGCTAAGTCATGTCCTACTCTTGTAACCCCATGGACTGGGCCTGCCATGGAATTTCCCAGGCAAGAATGCTGGAGTGAATTGCCATTTTCTCCTCCTTGGGATATTCCTGACCTGGGGAGGAATCTGGGTCTCCTGCACTGCATGCAAATTTTTTACCAACTGAGCCACCCCATTTCCAAACACTGATAGAGAACTTAAAGAGAAAAATCAGTAAGAATGGAGAAGATTTGACTATGACTATCAGTTAACTGGACCCAAGGGACATTTGTAGAACATTCCCCCAAACAAAACCAGATATGTATTCTTTTCAGATGCATGAAGAACACTTACTAAGATAAATCATATTTGGGGCCATAAAGCAAGTCTCAATAGACATGATTCAAATCACAGTTTATTCTCTAATCACCGTGGAATTGATTTAGCAATCAATATAAAAGATATCTGGAGAATTCCTAAATATTTGGAATGGAATAAAACATTTCTAAATAATCCATCTCAAAGAAGAGATGAAAGAGAAATTAAAAATTATTTTGACCTGAATGAAATTAAAAACACAAAATATTAGGAATTGTGAGATGCTGCTAAAATAGCACACAGGGGGAAATTTATATAACTAATCAACTATAAACACAAAAAAGTTCTCAAATCATTAACCTCAGCTTTCCACCATAAACAACTAGAAAGAGAACAGTGATTAAACTCAAAGTAAGAAGAAAGGAAATAATAAAGATCAAAGCAGAAACCTGTAAAGTAGAAACAGAAAAACCATAAAGGAAACCATTTATTCCAAAAGTTGGTTCTTTGAACGATCAATGAAATGAGTAAATCTTGAACCAGAATCATTAGAGAAAAATTGAAGATATAAATGATCATTATCAGGAGCCAGAGTGGTAACATCACCACAGATTCTGTAGATATTAATAAGGATAAGAGAATATTATGAATTCTTTATTCTTATAAATTCAACAACTTAGATGAAAAAGACAAATCATCTGAAAGATACAAATTACCAAAGCTCACTTAAAAAGAAATAGATAACCTGAATATTCTATATTTATTGAAGAAATAGAATTTGTAGTTTAAAACCTTCCTGCAAAGAAAACTCCTGATGGCTTTTCTGATGAATTCTTATAAGCATTTAAGGAAGAAAATAGTACTAATTTTACACAAACTCTTCTAGAAAATTGAACAGGAAGAGAACTTCCCAACTCATTCTATGAGACCAGCATTACAAACCAAAGATAAATAAAGATGTTAAGAGATAAGAAAATTATAGATGGTTGTTCATAATGAACATAGATACAAAAGCTCTAATTAACATTTTAGCAAATTAAATCCGACATTATAAGAAATGATATGCATCATGAATAAGTGTGCTTTATTCCAAGCATTCAAGTTTGGTTCAACGTTTAGAAACAAACTGGTATACAAACTAAAAAAGAAAACTCATATGGCTACCTCATTAAATGCAGAGAAGTCTTGACAAAATCTGATCTCCATTCCTGATAAAAACTCTTAGCAAAGTAGAAATGAAACTTGATTTAACCTGATAAAGGACATTTCCTTAAAACCTATAGCTAATGACAGAGGATGAGAATGGATGGCATCACCAGTTCAATGGACATGAACTTGGTCAAATTCCAGGAGACGGTGAGGGACAAGGAAGCCTGGAATGCTGCCTTCCATGGGGTCGCAGAGTCGGACACGATTTAGCGACTTAACAGCAACAACAACCACCATTCTTAATGGTGAAGGACTGAATGTTTTCCTTCTAAGATCAAGAAAAGACAATGATATTTTCCCTCACCACTTCTTTTTTATATGTTCATGTATTTATTGCTTTGGGCTGTGCTGGGTCTTCGTTGCTGTGCAAGCTTTTCTCTAGCTGTGGCCAGCAGGGACCACTCTCCAGTTGCGGTGCGCGGGCTTCTCACTGCACTGGCGTCTCTAGCTGCGGAGCACGGGCGCGGGGGCGTGCGTGCTTCAGGAGTTGTGGCACACGGGCTCAGTGGTTCGGTTCCTCGGCTCTAGAGCATAGGCTCGCTAGTTGTGGCACAGAGGCTTGGTTGCTCCACAGCGTGTGGGATCTTCCAGGATCAGGAATTGAACCCGAGTCTCCTGTGTTGGCAGGGGATTCTCTACTACCGAACCACAAAGGAAGTGCCCTCACTGATTCTGTTGTGCACAGGATTGGAGGCTCTAACCAATGCAATGGAAAGAAACAAGACGAATGCAGATTGGAGAGAAGTAAACTTGTCTTTATTTTCAGACAGCAGAATTGTCTGTAGAAAATCTGATAATATATAAGAAAGACCATAAGTGAGTTTAGCTAAATGATTGTTATAAGATCAATATGCAAAGAATTAATTGTATTTCTATAAATGCCAGTGAATAATAGAAAATTAAAAAAGAAATCATTTGCAAAATATGACAAAAGATGTGAAAGATCTATACATTTATACCTATAAAATATTGCTGAGAGAAATTAGAGTTAAATGGAGAAATATACTATTTTTATGAGTTCAGTTCAGTTCAGTTGCTCAGTTGTGTCCGACTCTGCGACCCCATGAATCGCAGCATGCCAGGCCTCCCTGTCCATCACCAACTCCCGGAGTTCACTCAGACTCATGTCCATCGAGTCAGTGCTACCATCCAGCCATCTCATCCTCTATCGTCCCCTTCTCCTCCTGCCCCCAATCCCTCCCGGCATCAGAGTCTTTTCCAGTGAGTCAACTCTGCACATGAGGTGGCCAAAGTACTGGAGCTTCAGCTTCAGCATCATTCCTTCCAAAGAAATCCCAGGGCTGATCTACTTCAGAATGGACTGGGTGGATCTCCTTGCAGTCCAAGGGACTCTCAAGAGTCTTCTCCAACACCACAGTTCAAAAGCATCAATTCTTCGGGGCTCAGCCTTCTTCACAGTCCAACTCTCACATCCATACATGACCACTGGGAAAACCGTAGCTTTGACTAGATGGACCTTAGTTGGCAAAGTAATGTCTCTGCTTTTGAATATGCTATCTAGGTTGGTCATAACTTTTCTTCCAAGGAGCTGCAATCACCATCTGCAGTGATTTTGGAGCCCCCAAAAATAAAGTCTGACACTGTTTCCACTATTTCCCCATCTATTTGCCATGAAGTGATGGGATTGGATGCCATGATCTTTGTTTTCTGAATGTTGAACTTTAAGCCAACTTTTTCACTCTCCTTTTTCACTTTCATCAAGAGGCTTTTTAGTTCCTCTTCACTTTCTGCCATAAGGGTGGTATCATCTGCATATCTGAGGTGATTGATATTTCTCCTGGCAATCTTGATTCCAGCTTGTGTTTGCTCCAGCCCAGCGTTTCTCATGATGTACTCTGCATAGAAGTTAAATAAGCAGGGTGACAATATACAGCCTTGACATACTCCTTTTCCTATTTGGAACCAGCCTGTTGTTCCCTGTCCAGTTCTAACTGTTGCTTCTAGGGAACTCAATATTATTAAGATGATCATCTCCCAAACTTGATCTATGGATTTAACACAATTCCAATAAAATTCCCAGAAGACTTTTTACAAAAATTAACAGATATATTTAAAAACCCTTTTTTAAATGCAGAGGACCTTGAGTAGCCAAAACAAATTTCAAGAAAAAGAACAAAATCCCAGGAGCTACACTGTCTAATATTTGCATTATTATAAAGCTACAGTCAGGAAGTGAGGTGAAAGTCGCTTAGTGGTGTCTGACCCCTGGCAACCCCATGGACTGTAACCTGCCAGGCTCCACTGTCCATGGAATTCTCCAGGCAAGAATACTGGAGTGAGTAGCCATTCCCTTCTCCAGGGGATCTTCCCAACCCAAGGATTGAACTCAGGTCTCCCACACTGCAGGTGGATTCTTTACCATCTGAGCCACAGGGGAAGCCCATGTTTTTTGGCATCAAGGTAGATAAACAGTGTAACAGAATAGAGTATAGAAATAAATCCACAAATATATGGTCAACGACTGAGTTACTGAACTGAACTGAATGACTAATAACGTTCAGCATCTTTTCCTGAGCTTATTCACCAGCCAGGTACCTTCCTTAATGAAGTATCATTTCACACCCCTTGCTTACTCTTGTATGGTTGTTTTCCCTTATTATCGGGTTTTGAGTGCTCCTTATATATACTGAACACAAGTACCTTATCAATATATGCTTTGGACGATTTTTGGGAAAAATGCAAAGCTAATTCAATGGAAAAAGTGTAATATTTCAATAAATAATACTGGGACAATTGGGTATCCACGTGCAAAAGAGTGAATAGTCAATCCATACCTTGTTCAACATGTAAAAATTAACTCAAAATGGATCATAAATCTAAATGTAAAACCTAAGTCTTTAAAACTTCTAGAAGGAAACAAAGAAGAAAATATCTGTGACTAGAACTAGCTAGAGATTTTATTTTTTAGATGCATCATCAAAGTCATGACCCATAAAAGAAAGAGTTGATTGGTTAAATTTTTCAAAACTACTAACTTCTACTCTTTTAAGAAGGGAAAGATAAGCCACAGACTGAGAGAAAATATTTCCAAAAAAAGCCTCTTGATGAAAGTGAAAGAGGAGAGTAAAAAAGTTGGCTTAAAGCTCAACATTCAGAAAATGAAGATCATGGCATCTGGTCCCATCACTTCATGGTAAATAGATGAGGAAACAGTGGAAACAGTATCAGACTTTATTTTTGGGGGCTCCAAAATCACTGCAGATGGTGATTGCAGCCATGAAATTAAAAGCTTACTCCTTGGAAGAAAAGTTATGACCAACCTAGATAGCATATTCAAAAGCAGAGACATTACTTTGCCAACTAAGGTCCTCTTCACTTTCTACCATAAGGGTGGTGTCATCTGCATATCTGAGGTTATTGATATTTCTCCCGGCAATCTTGATTCCAGCTTGTGCTTCTTCCAGCCCAGTGTGTCTCATGATGTACTCTGTGTATAAGTTAAATAAGCAGGGTGATAATATACAGCCTTGATGTACTCCTTTTCCTATTTGGAACCAGTCTGTTGTTCCATGTCCAGTTCTAACTGTTGCTTCCTGATCTGCATATAGGTTTCTCAAGAGGCAGGTCATGTGGTCTCGTAGGGAAATACAAATTAAAAATCACAGTGAGATATGACTACACACCTACTAAAGCAGCTTAAAGTTAAAAGATCAAGTGCTGATGGTGACAAGGAGGAACTACCTCCCTTGTAGGCTGTTAGTGAGACTATAAAAATGACATACTATTCTAGAATACAGTTTGGCAGTTAAAAAAAGTTAATCATATACCTATCATGCATGTGTGTGTGCGAAGTCACTTCTGTTGTGTCTGACTCTTTGTGCCCCTATGGACTGTAGCCTGCCAGGCTCCTCTGTTCATGTGATTTTCCAGTCAAGAATACTGGGGTGGGTTGCCATCCTTTCTTCCAGGGGATCTTCCTGAGCTAGACTGAGCCTGCAGGTATTGACCCATGGATCTCTTAGGTCTCCTGCATTGGGAGGTGGGTTTTTTACCAGTAGCCCCATACCTATCATATGGGAAGGTATGGGAAGCCCCATACCTATCATATGATTCAGTTTTTACCCAAGAGAAAAGGATATATGTATTCATACATAAACTTGTACAGGAATATTCATAGCAGCTTTCTTTGCTGGAAGGTAACCCAAATGTCCATCAACGAGTGAATGGACACACTATATTAATTCATTTATATAACCTAGGAAATGTAGTTCAGTTCATTTCAGTCGCTCAGTCATGTCTGACTCTTTGCGACTCCATGGGCTGCAGCACGCCAGGCTTCCCATGTCCATCCAGTCGGTGATGCCATCCAACCATCTCATCCTCTGTCATCCCCTTCTCCTTGTGCCTTCAGTCTTTCCCAGCATCAGGGTTTTTTCCAATGAGTCAGTTCTTCACATTAGGTGGCCAAAGTATTGGAGCTTCAGCTTCAGCATCAGTCCTTCCAATGGTTATTCAGGACCAATTTCCTTTAGGATTGACTGGTTTGATCTCCTTGCAGTCCAAGGGACTCTTGGACTTTTAAGCCAACTTTTTCACTCTCCTCTTTCACTTTCATCAAGAGGCTCTTTAGTTCCTTTTCACTTTCCGCCATAAGGGTGGTGTCATCCACATATCTGAGGTTATTGATATTTCTCCCGGCAATCTTGATTCCAGTTTGTGCTTCATCCAGCCCAGCATTTCACATGATGTACTCTACATATAAGTTAAATAAGCAGGGTGACAGTATACAGCCTTGACATACTCCTTTCCCAATTTGGAGCCAGTCCGTTGTTCAATGTCTGGTTCTACCTGTTGCTTCTTGACCAACTAATCTATAATGATGTAAAGCATTTACATGTATCTGTATTTGTGGGGGATTAAGAAGGCAAGGATGCAGAGTACATCATAAGAAACGCTGGGCTGGAAGAAGCACAAGCTGGAATTAAGATTGCTGGGAAAAATATCAATAACCTCAGATATGCAGGTGACACCACCCTTATGGTAGAAAGTGAAGAGGAACTAAAAAGCCTCTTGATGAAAGTGAAAGAGGAGAGTGAAAAAGTTGGCTTAAAGCTCAACATTCAGAAAACGAAGATCATGGCATTTGGTCCCATCACTTCATGGTAAATAGATGGGGAAACAGTGGAAACAGTGTCAGACTTTATTTTTTGGGCTCCAAAATCACTGCAGATGGTGATTACAGCCATGAAATTAAAAGACACTTATTCCTTGGAAGGAAAGTTATGACCAACCTAGATAGCATATTGAAAAGCAGAGACATTACTTTGCCAACAAAGGTCCATCTAGTCAAGGCTGTGGTTTTTCCAGTGGTTATATATGGATGTGAAAGTTGGACTGTGAAGAAAGCTGAGTGCCAACGAATTGATGCTTTTGAACTGTGGTGTTGGAGAAGACTCTTGAGAGTCCCTTGGACTGCAAGGAGATCTAACCAGTCCATTCTAAAGGAGATCAGCCCTGGGTGTTCTTTGGAAGGAATGATGCTGAAGCTGAAACTCCAGTACTTTGGCCACGTCATGCAAAGAGTTGACTCATTGGAAAAGACTCTGATGGTGGGAGGGATTGGGGGCAGGAGGAGAAGGGGACGACAGAGGACGAGATGGCTGGATGGCATCACTGACTCAATGGACGTGAGTCTGAGTGAACTCTGGGAGTTGGTGATGGACAGGGAGGCCTGGCCTGCTGCGATTCATGGGGTCACAAAGAGTTAGACACAACTGAGCGACTGAACTGAACTGAACTGAAGAAGGTGAGGAAGGGACGATGATCATGTGATACAAAGAAACCTTTGGGGTGATGTGTATGTGCGTTATCTTGATGATGGTGATGATTTCATGGGTGAATACATGTGAGCAATCTTATCAAACTGTACACTTCAAATATGTATGATTCATTCTGTGGCAATTACACTTCAATAAAGTTGTTAATAATAACCTATTCATATAAGCACCAACTGGGTAAATTTCTCATGAATTCCATTCACTGAATATGTTTTTCTTACTGACTGTAAGATACCAGACACAGAAGTACCTACAGTATAAGTCCATTTATATTTAGTTGAAGAACAAGCAAAGCTAATAGACTGTAAAAATAAAATCAGAATAATGAAAACCTTTGAAGAGGGTGGGATTGACTAGTAAGGGGCATGAGGAAACCTTCCAGGACGTAGGAAATATTCTCAATCTTGAGCTCAGTGCTGGTTATTTAGGTCTTAAATGTGTCAGGAGCCATACATTCATCATGAGCCTACTTGATGTGCTTCTTATAATAATACATTATACCTCAATAAAGAAAAGGATAAAGAAAATGCAGTTCATTAAATGCCAGTACTGAAATGGCACTGAAAGTCTTTGGAGCAGTGTGGGATTGTCCTTTGAGTGTTACCAGGAAACAAAGATGCTCTTCAAAGTACAGCATAAGGCACATTCTCATTTGCTATTGAGTGTCCAGCCACAGAACCCTTGCCGAGTTGGAAGCTGACTCTAAAGCAGGCACTGTGTCTTTTCCAGCTGGTATTTGTCAGACCTTCTGTTTCTAATGGCATAAATATAACTGACTGCTTCTGAAAAATTAAGAGTACTTCTACTTATGAGAAATGAAGAAATTAAAGTAAAAAGACCTTATTAAGGACTGGGAAGAATGTCAATGTTCATTAATTCATGCTTTGCCAAATCTCTTGGATTCAAATCCAACGGCTGAAAAATCAAATTTGCTTCTATTACAAATGGAACAGCAAGCATAAGACTGTATGTTCAGAAAGCCCTTGACAACATAGCAGAAAGAGCACATCTTCAGCTTTTAGTCTGGGCATAATGGGGCATTCCTGGCCTCTTAGCCTTTTCTGGTTTAAGCCCAGAATTCCCTACCAGATCTCCATTTTTTTTTTTTTTTCCTGAGTGTGCATTTTGCCCAGGGATAGATGGGACAAAGTGGAATGTAGAAGAAACCACTCTGCCTAGAACCCAGCTTTCACTGGGTTGGCCAATGCTTGCTGACTTCCTCGACTGCAAACGGGGTCTGCCTGCCCAGCCCTTTGGCACTTCTTTGCCTTCTCCTGCCCTGGTTGACTTAACTTGGGTGGGTTTTTCGTCCTCCCAGCCTTAGGATATCTACCAGTTCTCTCCTGTGGAGGAGTCTTTGTCTCATCTATCCTGATATCACTGCCCATGCCTGGCGCCAGGAAGACAGGGAGGAAGTCATAGCTGTCACGTATTCTATTTGTAGAAGTCTGTGAAGATGATGCGGGCCCATCAGAGGAAGCAGACACTGGGTTAGTGTAAGCTCGGGAAACCAAGGCATTTTTAATAGCAAAAATTATATCCGCTGAATTTTGAGTGTTCCTTCCCTAATGATGGCCTCTACCCTGGCATCTTTAAAAACTGCTTTTATTATTTAATTTGTACTAAGTTCAGGGACAAAAAAAGCTTTATTTTTCTATATTGTAAGTATTTCTTTTGTTCTGAGTGATTTTCCTGCTTCCCAGAAACACAACCCAAGTTTATAAATTCCTTCCTTTGGAAGTTTGTGGTTCCATTTGTAAGGGTATTTAAAAATAAATACATTATAAATTTGTTATTATTGTCTGAGCAAACTCTAGTCTAATACCCATATCTCAAATGTGAGATTACTACAAACAAGCCAAATTATACAGAATAGATTTGTTTTTTGTATGTGTTGATCCCTAACAAAGTTACTTTGAGACTATAAATAGTTATAAGAAAAAATGAGTATTTTATGTACTTTAAGTTTTACTTGAAATTTCCATTCCCTCCCACACTTATACACACAAAACTCAAACCATAAAAAGGTGTTTTTAAAATACCTTCTAAATTCCCCACTATGTTATGTTTCCAGACCAAATTACAGTTAAAACAAAGTTTTGACAGACAGAACAACTTATCACTTAGACCACAAATCTTGGTCTTTGGAAAAGAAAATGAACAGTAGAGTCTTAAGGCCACTGTCCTTGTGGAGTCCTCACCTGCCAACCAATTTCCAGCCCTTCCACAGGATGCTTACTCCTTGGTTGCTTGGAGAAATAGAGGATAAGTCAGTATCCTTTTGCTCCAAATTTTATTCTTTTTGTATTGTTTCTCTTATATAGTTCATGCATGTTTTTACTTATGGCCAAGTTCATCTTTTTCTTCCCCATTAACTCATCAAACACCTACCAAGTGCCTACTATGTGAACTTAGACCCTGAAGCCAGACTGCCTAGTTGATACCTGTTCTGCTGCATACTAATTTTGGACGTTGGGCAAGGTCCTGTGCCTCAGTTTTGTCATCTGTGAAATGGGGCTGGAAATAGTACCCATTGCATAGGTTGTTCTGAGGATGATATGAATTTAGGATGTTTCGGATGATATTTGACCCACTAATTGCTATGTTGGTGTTGCTGTCATTGTTTGCTGTTGTTGTGATGACAAATGCCAGCCTTGAGCTAAGTGCTGCATACCCAAATGGGTGGCTTTTCAAGGAACTTCCCTACTAATGTCACCTTCAGGATTTCTATCCAAGTCTGATGTCTCCAGAGTTTCTCAGTCTCAAAACTATCAGCATTTTGGGTGGGGTAATTCTTTGCTGTGGGACCGTGCTATGCACTGTTAGAAGTTTAGCAGCATCTCTGGTCTCTACCCACTAGATGCCAATAAGATGCTTTTCCAGTTCAAAAAATGTCTCCAGATGTTTCCAGATGCTCCTTGGGGGACAGAATTGCCTGAAGTGGAGAACTGTCCATTTAGGTGGTAAATCTGCCTGCAGAGGCAGCACTGTGGCTGCCCCTGCTTTCTAGGGAGGCCCTGGGGCTTCCCTGGTAGTTCAGCTGGTAAAGAATCTTCCTGCAATGCAGGAGACCGTGGTTCAATTCCTGGGTCGGGATGTTCTCCTGGAGAAGGGATAGGCTACCCACTCCAGTATTCTTGGGCTTCCCTGGTGGCTTAAACAATAAAGAATCCACCTGCAATGTGGGAGACCTGAGTTCAATCCCTGGGTTGGGAAGATACCCTGGAGGAAGGCATGGCAACCCACTCTAGTATTCTTGCCTAGAGAATCCCCATGGACAGACGAGCCTGGAGGGCTACAGTCCATGGGGTCGCAAAGAGCTGGACGCAACTGAGCAGCTAAGCACAGCACACAGCAGTGGTTACCTGCAGTTGTCTTCCCCCGAGCATGTTTTTGAAGATCCATGTTATGTGTTACAGGCGTCTCTAACCACGTGTCTGGAACCATAGGAGCATTTCTGCTGTGACCACTGTGGCCTCCTTAGTAGGAGGGGCTCCTCTTTAAAATGGACTTCTTTATTTTTTAAAGTTTATTTGGCTGTGCTGGATCTTAGTTGTGGCACACAGAATCTTTGTTGTCACATGCAGGCCCTTAGTTGCGGCATGTGGGATCTAGTTCCCTGATCAGGGATCGAACCCGGGCCCCCTGTACTGGGAGTGCAGAGTCTTAACCACTTGACTGCCAGGAAGTCCCTCTTTAGAAGAGAGGAGGAGAGACATAATCATCCTAGCACTTCAGTCCAAGGCTCCCTGTGAAAGCCAGTCCCCTGACCCTTTACAGCTGAAGGAATTTACTGCTTATCTCTATGGGGAACAAGCAGAGGTCACAAGACCACATATGGGGAATCTCCCTATGGGAGTTTGCGTGATGTGGTCCTTGGTCCTCACTGGGTGAGCCCTGATGGTTACCACTGAGAAACTGGTCATCACACGCCAGACTGAGCTAAGTACGTGATGAATATTGCTCACATTCACCCTTGAAAGCAGATATTTTTGTCCCCATTTCATAGGCTGGGAAACTTTAGCTTAGAGACATTAAGATCACAGAATCAGGATTCAAATCCAGACTACTGATTCCAAAGTTCTTAATCCCATTGACACTTATCCTCAGAAGCACTGCCTCCATAAAAAGCGGCGTCTCACTCTTGGAATGTCCCCTGTCTGTGCCCTAGTTAGATTTTGGTTCCCAAATTCCATCCTGGTCACATAAAACTATCCATCAGTAGCTTCATGCTGACCTGAGATGTGACAGGAGTGACATCATTTTGTTTTGTTTGCATGTAATAATGTCACAGCTGAGACATACCCTGTCCCCCACTCTTATTTTTTACTCTCCTTATGCTGAGAGCCCCGGAGAAGGGAATGGCTACCCACTCCAGTATTCTTGCCTGAAGAATCCCATGGACAGAGGAGCCTAGTGGGCTACAATCCACAGGATTGCAAAGAGTCAGACACGACTGAGCGACTAACACTAATGCTAAGAACCAAATCTTTTTCTTCCTTGTGTTTAAGCTGTGTGCTTCTGCTAACTGACAGCAGTCATTGTGATGTAAACCAACCTTTAAATTAGAACTTTCTAAATGACCCTTAGGTCACAGAACTTATCCTGCTGGCATCAGTTTTGCTAACATCTAAATTTCTCCAGGGTGAACCTCTTTAAAACTATTAATTCTATAAGCAGAAAGTAATTACTTTTAATATACTTCCAGTTCTGTCCCAGACACAGAACTTCATACAAGCCCCAAATAAAGAACTTAGTGTAGAAAAACAGTTATACCTAATTTCAAGGGTCTTTACTAGAATTTTTTTGTATTGAATATTGTTCAAAATACGTTGGCCATTGAAGGTAAGGTGCCTTTTCCCCCCTTTACAATGATAGTTTATGCTAACAGGCTGTGGTTTGGACCATAAGTCTATCTCTTACCTGGTGTCTCTTTGGCCTACCTTGGTTTCCTTCTGCTGAGGCCACATGGGTCTGTTTTACTTTTCCACTTTGTATTAAAACCCCTGGCTTTAGGATCATTGTCCTTATAGTTTTAGTAAAATCATCAGCATCTGCAGAAAGCACTCAGAGAAAATGAAGGTCATAAACTGTCAAAGTACAGATGAATTATGTAGAATCTTTGCCTTAGAATATTTCTGAGTACAATCAAGAACATCTCGTTCTTTTTCTCTAGTCTCCTCCCGCGCCTTTCACAGGGAGGATGCTCCATGTCCATGCGTGAAATGATAGGAGGAGGGCGGAGAGTTCAGTCTGGAATTAATCACTGACGCAAAAACATGTGGGAGGTTTACTGAGTACTTGCTGTGGGCCAGACACTATACAAGCTCCTGGGGATATGATGGGGAGATACTGGCCTCTCCCTGGAAGATCTCAGAGCCTAATAGGGGTGGCAAGAATTAAATGATCACAGTGCAGTCGAGGAGATGCTGTGATCTAGTCTGGCTGTTGAATTTGGGATCACAGAGAATGGTACCTGACATTTATTGAGCACTTTCTACATGCACTGTACTTTCTATTGTTGTTGCTCAGTTGCTCAGTCGTGTCCAACTCTTTGCAACCCCATGGACTGCAGCAAACCAGTCTCCCCTGTCCTTCACCATCTCCCGGACCTTGCTCAAATTCATGTCCATCGAGGTGGTGATGCCATCCAACCATCTCATCCTCTGTCATCCCCTTCTCCTCCTACCTTCAATCTTTCCTAGCATCAGGGTCTTTTCTGAGTCGGCTCTAAGCATCAGGTGGCCAAGGTGCTTTCTACACATCATCTATTTTTTTAATTCTCACAACTGTGTGAAGTTGAACTGCTGTTATACCCATTTTATAGATGGGGAAATTTAGACTCAAAGGGAAATTCCCTGAGTCTTAAAAGCCAAATAGGAAGTATCCAGAGGGAAGAAGGAGGAGGTAGAAATTCTGGAATGAGGGAAAAGCAAGTATAGAAACACGGAGGCAAATGGATGAGATGACCTCTGTGTATCAAGAGGGCACTGGGAGCTGGGGGTTACACCATCCAGTTCTGCCCACAGTTAAATGATTTCAAACTTGTGACTTGTTTTTTCATTGAAGAGCAACCTGTGCTTCCGCAAGTGACGAGCCACTTGATTATGTAATTCACCCACGTGATCAGGGTGAACTCCTCAACCTTGAAGTGGTTGTTCAAGTGCCTCTGATTTTATGCTTGGGGGAAATAACAGCTGGGAAAATCGCTGGGCTGGCAGGGTCCCCAGGGGTATTGGGTTCTCAGGCTTTCAAGCTGGACTTCAAGTGGCCTTAGGCAACTCACTTAACCTCTGTGGCATTTGCTTTGTCCCTCACATGCTCAAGTCTGTGTCCCCAGAACCTACCGCAGAGCCTCTGTGTGTGTCTGTGTGCACACATGCACAGTCATGTCCGAACTGTTCGCGACTCTGTGGACTGTAGCCTGGCAGCCTCCACTGTTCGTGGGATTCTCCAGGCAAGAATACCAGAGTGGGTTGCCATGCCCTTCTCCAGGGGATCTTCCCGACCCAGGGATAGAACCCGCATCTCCTTCACTGGCAGGTGGGTTCCTTACCACTGTGTCACCTGGGAAGCCCTACTTCAGAGCCTAGACCTGCAAAATCCATAATATGGGGGTACTAGTGAAGGCAAGGCATTTCAGTAATTAATTATAGTTCACATGAAAGCCTTTAAACTATTCAATGAAAAGTAAGCAATAAATGGGCTTCCCAGGTAGTGGGAGGCCTGGGTTCAATCCCTGGGTTGGGAAGATCCCCTGGAGAAGGAAAGGGCTACCCACTCCAGTGTTCTTGCCTGGAGGATTCCATGGACAGAGGAGCCTGGCAGGCTACAGTTCATGGACTCACAAAGCACTGGACGTGACTGAGCGACTCACTTTCAGGTGGCGCTAAGTGGTAAAGAACCCGCCAGCCAATGCAGGTGATATGAGACGCAGGTTCGATCCCTGGGTGGAAAAGATTCCCTGGAGGAGAGCATGGCAACCCACTCCAGTATTCTTGCCTAGAGAATCCTGCCATGGGGTCACAAAAAGTCGGACACGACAGAAGCGACTGAGCACGCAAGGAATAAATAATCCCACTTCACAAGAGATTCCTTCATTAACTACTCACCAGCGATCTGAGTCCTTATATGCAGAGCTGGCAGATGTTAGATGTACTAGGAAAACTGTCTTGGCCTCTGCTCTGTGCAATTTTAGTTCGCAGCGGGTGGGTACAAATAAGAGCAAACCAGAGGTGGAATTTTTTTCCATACAAGGGGCATGCCTAGTGGAAAAGCAGCCCTTTCATCAGGGGAAGGCAGGTCGAGCAGGACAGAAAAACCGGCAACCTCTGATTGTGCCTCATCTGATGGCTTCTCCTTTGGAAGGGCTGATCCCTAACATTGAGTTGGGGGAGGGTGATGATTGCATTGAAATGTCTGCTCCTAGGCAAGACCCTGCCTTCCTCCACACCCTCTCTTCTCCAAAGACCTTCTGGAAAACAGAGCAAAAACAATGAGGCAACCCCAAGGGTTGATGAGAATTGCACTCTCCGTGCAGCCCCGATTATCCTGCGCCTTTATTCCCGTGGACTCCGTGAAGGGCACGGCTGTCAGGTGTCGCTCCTCCCCGGCCGGGTAATCTGTGCTGATTGACTTGTCCATTGTCCTTCCCCTGGAGCTAAAAACAAAACAGGAAAGGCTGCTTGTTGGGGAGAGAGGAGAGCTTGGTGGCCAAATGCTGTTGCTTTCCCAGCATTGGACACAGGCTCGCTCTCTCTGAGCAAACTTACATCCAAAGGCAGTGACTTTGAAAGGACTGTGGCTGTGGAATTAGAGACAGATGCTTAGCTGGCCATGAGCAGATATTAAATTGTATTAAACTATGCAAACCGCATTTCTCATGCAAGGCTTGTTTCAACCTTACATCAGCCCTTGGGCTGCATTTGCATCTCTATAGAGAAGGAAATAAAAGCAGCATGTCACTTATTCATTTCTATTCATAACTGTGAGCTGTTATTATTCTAGCTCTTGTCTCCCCTACACAGCACGGGCTAGATTAATCTTTCTCAACCTCCATCAAGAGCTTGTTCCCAGCATTTCACTTTATCCACTCCTGTTTATAAGGCCCAGGTGCTGAGAAGGGTATAAGGATACGGAAGACTAATTTTAAAGACATCCTGCTTTGTCTGGGACAATCCTTGTGTATGCCTATTATTCTGATATAATTTAATAGGACCCCCCCTTCTGCTTTCAGAAGTGATCCAGTCTTCATAATGAATTACATGGTCACCCTGCTCACGTGCTCATAAGCTAGAAGGGGTGGAAACGATGAAGAAAAATACAATAGTTACAGAACAAGGTAGAGAGACTGGAGGCAGAGGAGGTCGATGGTTGGAGAAGGAAGGGAGGCGCCCCAGGGCTCAGGTTGACGCAAGACCTAGGTGTCAAAGGAAGAGAATGATCGAAGCACAGGGGAAAGGAGGCCTGAGTGAAGGCGAGGGACCAGAACCATGAAGACGAGTATGTGTTCAGGGTTCTCAAGGGGCCACGTGAGAGTGAAAGTATTAGTCGTTCCATCATGTCTGACTCCTTGCGACCCCATGGACTGTAGCCTGCCAGGCTCCTCTGTCCATGGGATTCTCCAGGCAAGAATACTGAGTGGGTTGCCCCAAGAGACCACACAGATGGAGGTTTTTTCTAGGAAGACAAAGTGGACTGGAGAGGTGGGAAGGATGCCTGTGGAGGTCTTGAAAGGTCGGGGGGTGGGTGCGGATCTTGTGCTTCACCTTGGAGCCGGCAGAAAGCCACAGGTACTGGCATGAAAGCCTCAAGGTCAATAGGAGGTTTCAGCTGCTCCTGGTCTAGGACTGGTCACCCGGGTACTGACTGTGGATATAGGATTTGAACGGCGGAGGCCGCTTCTGAACCGTGCTCTTTGCTGTCATGCCCTTCTGCCTATCTGTCTCCCATGTCCCGCACGATTAACTAGGCAAATTAAAATTTTCCACACAGGACAGGGCGAGGCAAATGAATGTTCTGGTGTCTTTGGTTTCTTCGAAGCAGAAGCCTCCAGCCAAGAGTTGACATGAGCTTGCTGTTTGAACACTGGTTAAACTAATGATTTTAGCATGATTTTTTGACAGGAAAAAACCAAAAGCATAGGTTTACAGGAGCAGACCATGCAGTTTGGACAGGGAGGAGCCTTCAGGGGGCTGTCAGAGAATGACTCGCCCTGGGGTGTTTCTGTGTTCCGTGGGGTTAATCATCTTCTTAGTAATTCTGCTCGACTGAAGTCAGAGCTAAGGTTACACGTGTGCAGTGAAGCTATTTGTTTTGCCTGTGTCATTTCTTTTCTTCATCCATCTTTCCTTTCCTTCAATTAAAACCATTTATCAGGTGTCCCAAACTCTAAGCTGATTGCCCTCACTTCACTGTCACAACAACCATCCAATCCTCTGAGATCAGAGCATGCCATTTTACAGATGAAGAAAGTGAGATATGCTGAGGTTGAGTGCTACTCAAAAGGAGACCCGCTGTGTGTGTTGTTGAACACATTCCCAGGGCAAGCATTGTCCAACAGGGCTCTGGAAATAGTCTGATTATTTCCAGGGATGCTGTTGAGGAAATTAAATGCCTTATAGAAGGCAATACTAAATTAGTGGTACCCAAACCAGAATATGCATCAGCACCATTTAAGGAGCTTTAAAAATGCAGGCGCCTGGGCTCTACCCCCAGAGATTCTATTTAGTGGGTCCTGGTGAGCTTAGGAATCTGTGTGTGTGTGTGTGGTGTGTTTTACATTCTGTGAGGCACTGGTTCTCAGACTGTGTGTGCAGCAGCATCTTGCAAGGCTTGTTAGAACGAAGATAATGGGCAGCCCGCCTCCCTGATTCAGGGAGGTTCTGATTCAGGAGATCTTAGGTGGAGCCTGAGAATTGCATTTCAGGCGGTGCTAATGCTACTGGAGTAGGAACAGTCTGAGAACCACTGCTCTAGCAGTTGGGAATGCTCATCCAGGCTAAGAACTGCTGGCCTAGGGGCTCATGATCTCTGACTGATGCTTAAATTGTGGAGACTGATAGGATTAGAAAAACCTGACCCAGGATGCCTATAGAACCAGCACTCCCGCTTCCTCCTCACCTGGAAGGATCACTGTGCTCTTTTTATGTGAGTCTGGATGTGGGCTCAGTATCTCTCTCACCTCTCTGCAGAAGGCAGACCCAAATCAAACAGAGTTGGCTCACAAAACAAATGTGTTTTGTTCACTAAGCTAGAGAGTCTAACTGGTACTTCCCGGATCAATAATTTTATGTCTGTGAAATGTGTGCCTTATGTATTCATTAAAGGAAACCCCTTGGGGAGTAAGTGGTTAACCTTGGTTGCACAGTAGGATCACCTAAGATGTTAAAAAAAATTGCACAAAAATTATTGATGCTGGGCTCCCTTCCTCACTCTGCCTGTCTGGCAGTGGCTCCTGGTGTTGGTAGCTTTGTGGGCATCACCTCCTGTGCAGTCAGTGGTGGGAGCCCGTGACCAGAGGCATCAATGCTGTGCAGGCACCTACTTATCCAGATGCCACGCAGACTCCTAAAACCTGTCTGTGGATTCCCTTTTAGGGCATCCCTTCTCTCCCCACCCGCTTCCATGTACCTCTTTATTTTTCTGCCAAACAAAATAGAAGGGAAAACAGCCAAAGGCCTGCTGATATCCATCACTGTCCTGGAGGTTCCCTGACAGGAGGCTGAAATGGGTGAGAGCCACTGTCCCAGAACAGCAGGAAGGAAGCCGTGTTCCCGGAACAATGCCAAAGGAGCAGAGTTCTGGTCACAGAGTGTCTCTTTGCTCCCTTTTGTGAATGCTGGGATGCACAGGGTCCCACCAAGAGGAAGCATATCCATGTGGAGACTCCCCAGATCCCAGCCCCGTGGTTTTCCCTCTCCACTCAGTGCCAGGCTGCTGGCGCGACCTTTGCCAAGACTCACTCCATCACCGCTCCCGCTGTGCTTCATGAAAACTGCCCTAGCCTGAAGCCACCAGGGCTTCCTAAGGGACACTTCTCATTCTCTGTTCTTCCTGAACCACCTGACGGAGTAGGTCCCCCTCTCCTCTCCAGGCATCTTCACTGTCCTGCCTTCTCTGTTTCCTTTGCTGACATCTCTGCCCTCTCTCACCCTGTCAATGGGAGCCTTTCCCCACTGCCACCGTCTTTGTCCCTCAGCACTTTTCCCCCACCTTCTTTCCCTTGGGATTCCTTTTCCAGCTCCAAGGGACCAGCCTGACATGCTGAGTCCCAGTCTCCCAACAGCATCTACTCACAGAACTTCCTCTGTGTTCGCTGAACTCGCCCTGTCTCTGGGATCCTCTTTTTATTCCAGGCACCACCATCTCTTCTGATTTCCCCCATGTGGGAGCTGAGCTGCATTAAGCTGCATTATCCAGGCAATGCCCGAGTCTGGTCTCTGTTTCCTTTCTGATGCTTCTCAGGATGGCCATTCTTGCCTACGCCTCTGCTCCCTGGTGCTGGGTTGTGGTGAGAACTTTCCAGGGAACCACCAGTTTCCAGCCTCACTCTCCTCTCATTTACACATCACCCTCAGAGTCTTCCCATCTCTCCCTGCAAACATCCGTGGATCTCACGCCATGTGCCTGGCACAGTGCTAAGGATGTCTGTTATCAACCCGACAACAACCTTATGAATCCATAAACACTATTATTTTCCCTCTTTTACCTGTAAGGAGGCAGAACTGGAGATGGTTGGGAACTTAGCCAAGGCTCATAACCAAGGACAAGTGGTGGAACAGAAATTCTGACTTTCTCTGAGCCTCTGAACTAGACTCTGCTGTTTCTCCCTTTGCGCCCAGCCCTCAGCGACTGCCCAGCCCATGCAGAATAAACACCAAGACCCTTGGATCCGCATGTAGGCTTTTCCAGATCTGCTCTTCTTCACCTTTGCCATCTTCTCTTCTTTCATCCTTCTGTGTAGGACTTAGCACCACGTGAACCGTTTCCTCCTGGGCCCCCGGGTCGCTTCACTTTGTCCCTGTTCTAGTAATACGTTTTTGCCCAAATCCTCGGTGACATCCAGTCCCCCAGGAGCACTGCCGCTCCTTGAAGCTTAGTCATCTTGGCCTTTCAAACCTTCTGGGTTTCAAAAGCCTTTTTTGGTGCCTTCTCTTGTGTTTTACATTCCTTTCATTACTTTTAATGTGAAACCGCTTTGGACTCCTTTTCAGGTATTTCAGTGTTATTTTCCTGCATGGGTTATAAACCCTGGAGGGTAGAACTGAGTCATAAACTTAGTTCGGTGTCCTGAGTTCTCAAGGATGCAGTGGTCGCTCAAGTCCATGACTTCTGCTCTTGTCCATCACAGGGGCTCGCGCTGCGTGATGTAAGTGAGGCTGTGAGAGGCCGGCCCACCCCCGGGAGCTGTTCTGCTAAGGTGCCCTGATCCCCTTGCGGCCCTCAGCACAGCCGGAATCATTTGTTAGATTAGTTTTCCATCCTTCGTGGGAATCATTTTTCTTCGTACGTTTCTGTTTTTAAAGTTGAATAAAATGGAGACTTGGCTGGACACCAGGGAGGTTTAGGAGAGAAATGAGCACTGGGACGTCCCCAGCCAAACCTGGCTGCAAACCGCTGACTGCGCAGGAATACAGATGACTTGTAGCGGAATGGGCGGGACTCCGTGGGGACGCACTGCGGGTCCTGCTTTTGATCAGGGGCTGGGCTGGTGTTGGGAATCTGAGCACAGTCGTCCCTCGGTATCTGCAGTATCCGGTATCTGCGGGGGTTGGTTCCAGGACACCGTTGGATACCAAAACCTGTAGATGCTCAAGTCCTTTGTATAAAATGGCATAGTATTTGCATATAATCTATGTACATCCTCCTCCTCCTCCTCCTGCTGCTGCTGCTAAGTCGCTTCAGTCGTGTCCGACTCTGTGTGACCCCATAGACGGCTGCCCACCCGGCTCCTCCATCCCTGGGATTCTCTAGGCAAGAACACTGGAGTGGGTTGCCATTTCCTTCTCCATTCCTTCTCCTAGGATACTTTAAATCTTCTCTAGATTACTTACACCTAATGCAATGTAAATGCTATATAAATAGTTGTAAATACAATGTAAATGCTATGGAAATAGTTGCTGTTATTGTTTAGTCGCTAAGTTGTGTCCAAGGCTTGGCGACCCCATGAGCTACAGCACGCAAAGCTCCCCTGTCCTTCACTGTCTCCCAGAATTGCTCAAATTCATGTCCATTGAGTGGGTGATGCTATCTAACAATCTCATCCTCTGTTGCCCCTTCTCCTTTTGCCTTCAATCTTTCCCAGCATCAGGGTCTTTTCCAATGTGTCATCTCTTCTTATTATGTGGCAAAAGTATTGGAGCTTCAGCAACACGCCTTCCAATGAATATTAAGGGTTGATGTCCTTTAGGATTAACTGGTTTGGTCTTCTTGCTGTCCAAGGGACTCTCAAGAGTCTTCACCAGCACCTACTAGCAAGTAGCAAATTCAAGTTTTGCATTTTGGAAATCTCTTGAATTTTTTTGTGTGAATATTTTAAATTTGAGTTTGACTGAATCTGCAGATGTGGTACTCATGGGTACAGAAGGCAGGCTCTTTCAGTGCAGCCCTCCACTGGGTTCCCTGCTCTGTGTCTTCTGGGATGAACTTGGTGTCCACAGTCAAAAAGGACCACTTCTGTTTCAAACCTGCCTCTTGCTGACTGAAACAAGTTGGTGTTTGGAATGGCAACTCGTGATGTGCCTCATACAGAATCATGTGAATAACAGTAAGAAGCTCTGAAACAGAATGACACGTAACATGGCAATGAAATAAACATCTAAGCACAATCAGTACAGTTAATTTTTGTGGAGAAGGCAATGGCAACCCACTCCAGTGTTCTTGCCTGGAGAATCCCAGGGACGGGGGAGCCTGGTGGGCTGCCGTCTATGGGGTTGCACAGGGTCGGACACGACTGAAGTGACTTAGCAGCAGCAGCAGCATTTTTGCAGAGAGTATAATTACTTTAAATGCTGTGTTAGTTTCTACTGTATGATGAAGTGAATCAGCTATATGTATACATATATCCCCTCCTTGGATCTCTCTCCCCGCCTCTATCCCACCCATCTATTATAGTTCATCACAGAGCACTGAGCTGAGCTCCCTGTACTATACAGTAGGTTCTCACTATCTATTTTATACATGGGTTATTCAGTTCAGTTCAGGTCAGTCGCTCAGTCATGGCTGACTCTTTGTGACCCCATGGACTGCAGCACACCAGGCCTCCCTGTCCATCACCAACTCCCAGAGTTTACTCAAACTCATATCTATCAAGCTGGTGATGCCATCCTACCATCTCATCCTCTGTCATCCCCTTCTCCTCCTGCCTTCAATCTTTTCTAGCATCAGGGTCTTTTCAAATGAGTCAGTTCTTGGCATCAGCTGGCCAAAGTATTGAGAAAAGCAAATCAAAACTACAATGAAGTATCACCTCACACTGGTCAGAATGACCATCATCAAAAATCTACAGACAGTAAACGCTGGAGATGGAGAGGTTATGGAGAAAAGGGAAATGAATTGGAACAATTTTAATGGTTCATAACTTCTAGAAACTCCAGGATCTCCTGCTGCTGCTTGGGTTATTGTTCTAGGCCAGCATCACAGAATCTGGGTTACCTAAAGGAAAAACTGAAGTCATCCTCTACCACATGGAATGTGCCCTTCACGCTCGCAGGGGGCACTACTTTCTTCAATCAGTAAATATTTATTGACTACTTTTATGTGCAAGGCATTGCATTAATTCATTGTAGAAGGTAGAAAACCAAGAATGTTTGTGAATGTACCTTACAGTACTAAGTCCATGGAAGAGGCTAAGAAATGTTAAAATCTTTAGGTATGTATGTGTGTGCATGCATGCGAAGTCACTTCAGTTGTGTCCAGCTCTTTGTGACCCTATGAACTGTAGCCTGTCAGGCTCCTGTCCATGGGATTCTCCAGACAAGAATACTGAAGTGGATTGCCATGACCTCCTCCAGGGGATCTTCCTGACCCAGGGATAGAACCTACTTCTCCTGTGGCTCCTGCATGGCAGGTGGAGTCTTTATTGCTTAGTCACCAGGGAAGCCCTGTGAAGTGAAGTCACTCAGTCGTGTCCGACTCTTTGCCACCCCATGGACTGTAACCTACCAAGCTCCTCTGTCCATGGTATTTTCCAGGCAAGAGTACTGGAGTAGATTGCCATTTCCTTCTCCAGGGGATCTTCCCGACCCAGGGATTGAACCCGGGTCTCCCACATTGTAGACAGACGCTTTATCATCTGAGCCACCAGGGAAGGTATGTGCATTCTACTGCAAAAGATAAAAAGACAACTGAGCATTATTGAGTTGAAGGACAGCCTCTTTGCTGGGGTCCAGAGGGTTTGGGAAGGGAGAATTGGGGAGAGTTTAATAGAAGGAGGCTGATAGGGAGGACATTTCTCTTGTCAGCTGGAGTGTGCATAGGGTGGATGGAGATGGGGAGACACTGGTGGCAGGGAAACCAGCTTGTAATAATAATAGTATTATTAATAATAACAGTAACAACCACTGCCAATTATTGAGCATACTCTAGGTGCTAGATACTGTACACATATGATTTCTTACACAACAAACCTACAAAGTGAGTACATTCAACTAATGAGGAAACTAAGACTTATCCATGTTGAATAGCCCACCCAGTGTCATAGAATTTGTAAATGGCAGGACCAGCATTTGAACTCCAGGTTGCTTTCCTTCAAAGCCCAGGCTGGGGACTTCCCTGGTGGTCCAGTGGCTAAGACTCCGCACTCCCAATGCGGGGGGCCCATGGTCGATCCCTGGTCAGGGAACTAGATCCTATATACTACAACTAAGACCTAGTGCAGCCAAATAAAAGCAAAAACATACAAACAAAACCCCAAATCCTAGGCTGGAGTAGGTGGGTCGGGGGGTGTTATTATGGATTTGGAATCCAAATTAGGGGACTTACAATTAAATTGAAAGGAAAGGTCAGGTGAAAGACATAATTGGAAGAGGTAAGAAAACTTGACAACAGGACCAGGTTTGGAGGGCAAAAGAGACTCAAGGAAAAATAATGAGTCCATTTTGTGACTTTGAATATTGGGAGAGAGAGTTGCCATGCCCTCACCAGATGTCATGAACAGGAGGTGATCTTGAGTGAACGAGGCAAGAGGGTACTGTGATGAGTTTCAGAGATGTGACAATCAATGACATCACTGCTACTGCTGCTAAGCAGCTTCAGTCGTGTCCGACTCTGTGCAACCCCAGAGACGGCAGCCCACCAGGCTCCCTTGTCCCTAGGATTCTCCAGGCAAGAACACTGGAGTGGGTTGCCATTTCCAATGATGACATCACTGGAATCCAAAAAATAATACAAATGAATGTATACACAAAACAGAAACAGGCATAGAGAGATATAGAAAACAAGCTAGTGGTTGCCAGAGGGGAGAGAGAGGGAAGGAGGGGCAGGTTAGCGGTAGAGGATTGAGAGATACAAACTACTGTGTATCAAATAGGTCAGCAACAAGGATGTAGGGCAAAGGGACCTATAGCCATTATCTTGTAATAACTTTTAAAGGAGTATACCTGTAAAAATATTGAATCATAATGCTGGACATCTGAAATGAATGTAATATTGTAGATTAACTATACTTCAACTAAAAAGAGAAAGAAATATGGCAATCACAGTAGAAGCAGAGATGCCAGTAGTGGGTCAGTCATCTCCGACTTGGATTGTAAACAAGCTGTGAGTATGGATAAATAGGAACATGGAAAGGAGAAAGACTCAAGTTAGGGGTAGATTCTGGAGGAAGTTAGAATGAGGAATGACAGAGGGCATAGCTTTCAGAGATGTAGGACGAGGAACAAGGATGGTGTCATGGTGAGCATGGCAGAAACCGGCAGTGGAGTTGGTCCCAAGTGAGTTGTCAAGGTGCCATGCATGTCAGAGAAGATACTTGCTCCTGCCTGAACGCGGGAGGGTGCAGTTCAACTGACCGCACACTCAAAACCTAGTTTCCATAGGCTGGCCTTGTGTTTGGTGCAGAGGATAGGAAAAGACTAGATCCTACTTTTGAAAGGCTCAGGAAACCTCAAAACAGACCTGAGTTGCAGTGTGGCTCTTCCACTTACCAAGATTGTTATTCTCTGAGTTTATTCCCTTATGTGTAGAATGAATATATTTAATACCTGCCCCTGAGCAGGTAGTGCTGCTGGGCATTTTTCTGGGATTCGGAAATTATGCCTGTACAGCACTCACCCAGTACCTGGAGCTTCATGGTATTTGCCTGATGGTGCCTGGAACTCAACATGACCCATGGGAGAATGAAAGGCAGCTTCTGAGGATCTGCCTGCCAGACTCAGGGAAGCCTGCCTTCTTTGGGAGGGCATCGTTTCTTCAGTGGTTTGTGCTCTTCAGTCAATCAGACCTGATCTCTGCTGCCTCATGTGGCTTTTCAGGACTGAGAGGAATCTCCTACTTCTAGAGCTTCCCGTTCTTTCATGTGTGTTTTGGCCCAGATGTTCCAACGGAGCTCCTTTTCATTTTTCTTTCCCAAGTTCAGAGCAGAGACAGAGCCCCCTTCTGTTGGCGGGTGGCGTTTTTGCTGGCCACGTCCCGGGAAAGCAAATAGAGTGCTCCGTGGCAGATGGAAGGGTCCCCAAGGGCTCTGAAGGTCGACAGCACAGATGCACTGGCTGCATCAAGGGCTGAGTGGACTAGCTCAGTGCTGCAGGACTCTTTTTATCTGCCTGAGCACCTTGCTGCCTCCAGCACAGCCTTGCTGGGGGCTGGTAGGTGGGGGGAGGAGGGGCTTAGGAGTATGGCCTTATATGTGTTTGGCACCGTTCGGAGAGTAGGGAATAGAGGTTGGAGGTGGGGGATTGATGCCACAAAGATACGGGCTCCTGGAAAAATCCTTATGTGACCTCAAAACTGAAAGTTGTATGTGTGGGAGGGGAAGAGATCAAAGCGGAGACAGAAAAGGCCAACCGGTGACCTGTGAGGCTGCACAGGAAGGCTGTGGCTCAGACACCGCCTCCTTCTCCCTCTTCCTGGTGGGCAGCTCTGTCCCATTTCTTTGCGATTGGTCTCCCCTGCACCTATATCCAACGCATGGAGATTTTTACATATCAGGCTGAGGGCCTTCGGGGGTCACCCATTCCTTCTCCTCCCCCCTCCTTCCCCACCAGGTGACTATTGCCTCGGTTTCCCCAGTGACTGGAGGAATGTAAATCACAGGTGTCTCGGTGTCACGGGTGTAGCTTTGGGCACGGAGGGCAGAGGGGGTCAAAAGGGATCCAGGGTAAGGGGCTTGCTAACCTGGCAGTCTACCTCTTCTACCTGGCCAGGTGTGCCCAGCGTCTGAGAAGGCCAGAGGGGAGGCATGGGCTCTAGGTTAGCTCTCTTGGCAGTGTATATGTGGCCACTGATCCATCCACTAATATGGATGACCCAGGCACCTTTAAATAAAAACTCACAGCTTGATCAATCCAAGGGCCCGGCCGCAACCATTTAAAGAGTCAGAGCAGCATTCCTTTTCATTCCAGACTGACCAGTTTCAGTCTGGGTATCTTTCCTATTTAACCTCAGTAGTATCAAGTTTAATCAACTGGCATAAGCAGTTCTCCTATTAATAGATTCACTGGAAATCCCCTGATGTGTCATTTATTTGTGACCTTGTTTAAAATTAGCCCATATCAACATCCACTAGTTAGGCATCCAGGGTCAAACTGCCTGCCTAGCTCTTTGCACCAGCGCCATGAGACGTCAGAAGCAAGGCTAAGGGCAGGTCTCGGGGTCCCCGACACAGGCGCTGCCACATCCCCATTCCCTTTGGACCTTTTCCTTTTGAGCTGTTGTTTCCTCTCATTTTGTACCCCACCCCCTTGCTCCTCTCAGTCACAGTGCTAATGCTCTGGGGACCAGATTCCTTAGCTGTGCACAAGCCAGAGACAGAACTCTGTGGAGAGAAAGGCTGAGTGGAGTCAGGGTATCCCTGGCTCATTCCAGAACAGAAATTTTCATCTTCAGGGCCATTGACATTGGGGCCCAAGAACTGAAGATCTCAGGGGGGTGGGTGCGGAGATGACTGTCTCATGGATTGCAGCATGCTGGCAGCATCCCTGACTTCCACCCACTAGATACTATAGCATCCCCCACACCCTCCAACTATGAAAACCGAAAATGTGTCCAGGCGTTCTCTAATGTCCCCTGGTCGGCAAAATGGCCCCTGCTTGAGAACCATTGTTCCAGAAACCACAGTAGCAGTAAGTATTTCAGGCACCTCTGGAACTTTCCCCAGTCTCTCTTTCAGTCGGGAGTTTTGGAGGCTGTGGGGGACATAGGGCATGTCCCAGCTCCCTCCACATTCCTGGGCCTGGTGTGTTCCTCCTTCATTTCTGTGGCTGTTCGCCCAGCCAGAACCCCGTCACTCCTCACATTGGTCTGTGGTTTGCTGAGTCCCTGTTGGCTGCTCTGCAGGCCTCTGGCCTTGCATGGCAAGTTGACTGGGGGCAGGGCTGGTGGAGAAATCCCGGGCTGGTGTCTCAAGCTCCACCTCTCACTGGCGATGTGACTTAGATCACCTTGTGGGAAATGTCAGCCTTGGGCCTTGGCAAGCTTATCATGTCATCCACTGGTATTCCTGCCAGAGGTGCCTCAATGCCTGAATCCTGCCTGTGGGATTCCTGAGCTAGAGAGAGACCCTGACAACAGTAGCAGATGGAAGACAAAGCCTGCTATGTCCTTATGATGCATTAATTATGCCCCTGAGAGGTTTTGTGCTAAGCATCAAGTCATCAAAGCCATGTTTCGGAGGAAGAAAAGGGTTAAGTGTTTGAGAGTTTCATACTTGCAATAATGGTTTTCTATAAGAATTAATAAAGGCTTTTTAATGGTCACTGGGTATATTTTGGTAACATATATAGGCTGCTGTCATCATGATCCATTGTTACAATCAATAAAGTACAAAATTGAGATAAGATGTGGGGAGCAGGGAGCAGAATATCCAAACACAGCGCAGCTCCCTTCACAACTGCTGCCTTCCGAAGGAGACACCATGTTGGTGGCTCCTAAGCCCCAAACAGAGTTGAGCTCACTTGGGGGAGTAGTGGTGGCTTCTCCTGTGTCCCTGGCTGGCTTCCCTCGGGAATCCCATATGGCCAACATCCATGTGATGGTGGATGTGCTCATTTTTTAACCATTCCCATTATATCCAATTTACAGTAAGAGTTACGTTGTGAGGAAAATGCCAGAAAACACTTTACCTGGGTCAGTGCCTAATGGGTCCCAGTGCAGATTTCTGACAAAGCACAAGTGGATTATATAGCTTGGATGTGAGGCCTAAATGGAACCTTCTGTCTCTGTGAGCCCTAAGCAGTGACCAGCACTTTCAAGAACTTGTAAGAAAAAAGAGGTGGAGGACCCCTTGCTGTGGAAGAAAGAGCCAGAGGATGGAAGCTTTCAAAGTGGTACCTCTGCTCGCCAGTAAATGTGGTCCAGGCAGCATAAGGGATTCTAACCAATTAGATTAATGACTCTCCTGTGGATAAACTGAGGATGCTAACCTCCCAGGATTAGGGTGTGGATTAAATACATTTATACGAATGCAGTGTTCTTACCATCCAACACACTGGATCTCAAGCCTCAAGCAGTTTGAAAATCCAAAGGTGCCTCTGGTTCCTCCACATTGTCCTGCCCTAAATGTGGCAGAACCTGCCTGTGCTCCCAGCACTTCCCTACAGCACCTTTGGTCTCCCGCATTATCGTCTGTGAGCCTTGGAAATAGCTGTGGTTTTTAATACAGTGATATTTCCTCTTCAGGGACTCTAGCCCCTGGTCTGGTTTCAACAACTGCTAGCATGGTCCCAAAACGTGGTTCTTGTTTCTTCCTTGTCTAATGGAGAAAGTGTTTGCATTTGCACAGGGTTTTTAATGGGCTGTATGCTGTTGGCTCTGAGAGGGATTCTTGGTTCACAGCCAGGGAGAGTTTAAATGTTTGGGGAAGCCTATGAGTGCTGCAGAGGAGGCCCTTTTGGGGCTGTCCACATGACCCACGTCTGCATGGACCGGGGTGTCCCGGTTCCCCTGGCAGGCAGGCTCCTCTGACCTCTAGGGGATGTGTGTTGCTCTGTTCCTCGCCCAAGCAAGGATGCTGCACCAGGCAAAGTTTTCTATGCCTGTCTGGGGCAGAAGTTTCAGATCAAGCCAGAGTCTGTTAAGAATCCACCCCCTCACCCCCACCTTTTTATCATTCCAAAAACAGTGGTAGGAGCTTCTAATTTGGCTGTTGCTGGTGGTCTAGACCATAGCATTCTTGGAATGGAAATAAGTTCCAGAGATTGTCTCTTCCAGGCAAGACCACACCTACACCATCCCAGAAAGACAAGCCTGTTTTATTTTGACCCGTGCTGGGAAGGAGGCTTTGCAACCATCCTTGCAACAGAGTCTCTTTCAAATAATGTCTGTGCTTTTGCTTTCTCACCTAAACCACTTTAGCTGAGGTCTGTTGACCTTTCTCTCTCTAGCACCGTCTTTCCTTACCTCGAACATCATTGTTTAGGATTGTTATCCCTCAGCTACCTTTTTTTCTGCTAAATCATTTCAACTCCAGCACTTCTGAGTGGTGGCCAGTACAGTGTGGCTCTTCCCAAATGTCTTCCTCCAAATGTCCCATTAGAAGAGTGTGAACATTTGCACACACGCCCATGCAGGCAAATAATCAAGTAGAATACAACCTTTGGAGTGGCCTAGAATGGCCTACTGAGAGCTCAACGTTTCCTTGCAGTCTACTGTTTTCTTTAAACATGCTTGGAAATGTAACATTCTGTCCCCAAGTACAACTGATCGTTTTAATTTTAAAACAACGTTCTAAATTACTTAACATCAGGGATGTTCACGTGCACATACGTCCTGAGGAAACTGGTTATTGGGGAAGGTCCCACATCTTTTTTTTTTTTTTCCCCTGGGATGTCTGGTGCACTGCTAACAACCCCAGTTAGAGAAGGTGGAGGAGTGAGCGTCTTGGCTCCTGGAGCAGGTAGGTTGAAGTTTCCATTCTGACTGTATCACTTTCCAGCAGCCTAAACCTAAGCAGAATATATTAGCTTCTCAGTTATATTAGAGGGATGATATTTCCTACTGAGTAGAGTATATTCATTCAACAGCCACTCAGCATCTACTATGTGGCAGGCTCTGCTCCTAGGGCCTGGGAATAGAGGTGAAAACACAAGATCCTCACATATAAGGAGGCATTTCTAGTCTAGATGGGAGCAATAGAAAATAAACAAGCAAGCATATAAGAGTATTTCAGACTGTAATAACTGCTATGAGGGAAATGAAACAGCATAATGGAATAGTGACTCTGTGTGTGACTATATATGTGTGTGTGTGTGTGTGTGTATGTATAGTGTGTACATGTGTGCCCATGTACACTTGCTACTTTAGATGATGTGGCCAGGGAAGCCTCATTGAGGAGATGACATTTGAATTAAGGTATAATTGGCAATGGGACTTCCCTGATGGCTCCGTGGTAAAGAGTCTGCCTGCCAGTGCAGGAGACTGGGTTCTATCTCTTGGTCTGGAAGATTCCCTGGAGAAGGAAATGGCAATCCACTCCAGTGTTCTTGCCTGGGAAATCCCATGGCTGGAGGAGTCTGGCAGGCTACAGTTTATGGGTTCAAAGAAGAGTTGAACACAACTTAGTGACTAAACAATAACAACAACTGGTGAGTGTGGGGAAGCTAGCTTTAAAATTCAGTCAGGTAAGTTAGTAATGTGCCTGTTTGGCACATGGTTGGAGCTTAGTAGACATTACTTGCCTCTCTTTAGAAGAATCAAAGAAATGCTGTGTAAACACAAGGAGATAGATTTTTATAGGTCATTGGATGTGATGAGAAGAATCTCAAAGGTAACCAAGGAATTCACCTGGACCCTGGAAATAATGGGGTCAGAAGATTTGTTTGTATCCCAGATGATTGCACCTTTTCCAGGAATGGCTGCTCATGGGTGTTCCTGGCTTAGCAGCAGGTTTCTAGTTGCATTTGCACCTGGGCCCCTGATAATTAGCATCTTTTCCTTTGTTGGGAGGCCCCAGTTTTCTACTCACCTGCTCCCATGGTACATGTAAATAATAACTTTACCTCCTTAATAAAACAATATCAGATTTGAGTTGTAGCCTATTAAATATATGGAGAGAACTGATATAAATATTATCTCCTTAAAGAGGCATCAAATTGTGCAAGACAGAACACTTCCTAAAATAGGCCTGTTCCTTTTCTGAAGTATTTTCCTTTGACCTATATAAGTAATAATAAACTAACCCTCAACTAACCATCATATAGCATTTTATGGGACTTCCCTGGTGGCTAGTGGTTAAGAACCCGCATGCCAATGCAGGAGACATGGGTTCAGTCTCTGGGTCAGGAAGATCCCCTGGAGAAGGAAATGGCAACTCACTCCAGTATTCTTTCCTGGGAAATCTGATGGACAGAGGAGCCTGGCGGACTACAATCCATGGAGCTGCAAAAGAGTTGGACATGGCTTATCAACTAAACAACAAAAGGGCTTTATGGCTTCTGAAGCTCTTTGGTGCCCAGTATTTGGGCCTCAGAGCATTCTTGAGAATTAAACACCAGGGGCAGAGAGAGAAGAGTCTGAACTTTGGAATCAGCTCAGCCTGGAGTCAAATCCTGGCTTTCAGCCTCATCATTTTTCTTTAATATTAAAACAGTGTTTTATAAGCCAACGACCCATAGACCCTTGGAGTCTTTTGTGTATGCTTGGTGATCTGCATTTTAAATTAGATCTTTTTAGTTGAGAGTTTTTATTTTGATGAGAACCTAAAAATATTAATGCAAGTCTATTCTGGGTAATCTGAATGACAGTTTATAGCTTCCTTTTAGTGAGGAAAGGTTTAAAATTTTTTCAGTCCATAAAAGGGTGGAGATATACGTGATACCATCTGGGTATCAATCTCCAAAGACCCCATCTTGTAGAAATGCAGAAGCAGGTCCACCTTCAGCTGTATGCACAGGTTCTGTCTTTTATGACCCAGCTCACACTCATTCCTAATAAGTCCAGTGGTAAATAATACTGAATATTTTTAATTAAGCAGGATTTAAAATGTTCTTCAGCCTTATACATAGACCTTTCTCTGTGATGGATTGGTGGTTTAAAATAAGTTCATTTTTCAACAGAAAAAAAATAGCTCAAATGATAGTTCATCGTGCTCAAATTCAGAAGAATGTAGTCAATAAGTAAAATTTCAAAAGCTTAGATATATCCTAGTCACACTCTGCAATGTCTAGTTTCATTAACCATCCATCACATTAAATTAATATTGTTAATTTGATTTTTTGTTGTTGTTCTCAGTTTTATACTTATTCCATTTGTAGATGAGCACAAGAAATTTATATCTGGTTTTGTTTCACAACTTGGGGTATGAGACACATCAAGAAGTTATAATGGAATACAGTAAAGTGTGTTCAAAATTCTCTGAGTGCCTAAAGAACAGAGCAGCCATCCTTGCCTCGAGAGTTGGGGTTGTCTACAAAGAGGGTGTGACATCCAGGAGGTCTAGAAGAATGAGTAGGACTTATCAGGTGAAGTAAAAGTGGGAGCGAGGGCTTTAGAGCCCAGGAGCATGGGCTATACTCTTTGCGACCCCATGGAATGCAGCCTACTAGGCTCCTCTGTCCATGGGATTTTCCAGGCAAGAGTACTGGAGTAGGGTGCCATTGCCTTCTCCGATATTAGGCACAGAGTGGTGTAAAAACTTGGGGCAGCTGAGTGAGAAGTTAAGAATAGGGAAGTACTGGCAGGGGAGGCTGCAGGTCCAGGAAGAAGCCAAAGAGTGAGGGGGACTTATGAGCCAGGCTGGAGGACTAGTTCTGGAGGCAGAGGGGAGCTCCAGGAAGTCAATAAACATGAGACTTGGATGCGTGATTTTTAGGACTGTAATTCTGGAAGTGGAAGGAAGGGGAGTTGAATGGATAGAGACCAGGTAAGAGCAAATGAAAGTGAAACCTTGCCCCAGCCATGGGCCCTGGGGTGGGTGAAATGGGATGGAGTCCAGAAACATTTTTGAGGTCAAGCTGTCATATTTTATAACCAGTTGGATGAATCAGAAGGTGGAACAGGTGTTCAGGTCCTGGTTAGATGACATATTGAGTGTGAGAAGCCCATGTGTGGGTAAGTAGAGTTGGTGATTTAGAATGTAAATCTGGTGCTTGGGAGAGAGTTTGGGGCTACTCATTAATAAGGGAAATATCATCATGAAAGATCGTTGCTGATGCTACAGTATTTCCCTGTAAGAAGAGTTGGATAAGATTGGAAAGCCAAGAGTGGAGCCCTAACATTTGAAGGGCAAATAAAAGAGAAGCCAGCAGATAGAAGAAGACCTAGGTAACAGAAGAGAAGAGAGCTGTAAATTTAGGAGGAAATCTAGGACAGCATGGTGCCCTGGAGTCAAGGAGAGAGGAAGTTTCAAAAGGCAGGAGATAATCAGGGAATCAAATACTGAGTGCCTTACTTTGAAGAGATAGGAGAGCGGGCATGCTGTTCTGGGGAGAGGAGAAGCAGTTGGTACATTTGTCATTCATTCACCCCTGTGCTCATTCATCCTTCCATCAAACATTCTCTGAGGGCCTTGCCCGGTGACAGGAGGTGCTGTTGCTATTGCTGCTGCTGCTAAGTCGCTTCAGTCGTGTCCGACTCTGTGCGACCCCAGAGGTGGCAGCCCACCAGGCTCCCCTGTCCCTGGGATTCTCCAGGCAAGAACACTGGAGTGGGTTGCCATTTCCTTCTCCAATGCATGAAAGTGAAAAGTGAAAGTGAAGTCACTCAGTCATGTCTGACTCCTAGCGACCCCATGGAATGGAGCCTACCAGGCTCCTTTGTCCATGGGATTTGCCAGGCAAGAGTACTGGAGTGAGTTGCCATTGCCTTCTCCAAGAGGTACTGTTAGAGAGAGTAAATGGAAGACAAACATAAATAGGCATAATCCCTGCCTTGTGGGCTCATGGTGTTGGGGAGACAGATAATTATAGTTACGTACACAGGTAATTATAGTGCCAGGTGGTAAGTGCTATGGAGAGGGATGTGGGTAATGACCCTGCAGCATGGGAGAGAGACCATTAAACCTGGAAGGGAAAGGTCTTTGGAGCTGAGTATGAGTTCCCAGGCAGAGGAGGAAAGGAGAAGGGAGAGGCATTTGAGCTGTGAGCTTAGCAGGGTGAAGGCAGAAAGGGAGAAGCATGTGTCCTCCTTCTCAACTTCATCCATGCCATGAGCACAGTGCGGGCATAGGGGAGAGGGCAGCAGAGGAGTTGAAGCTGGAACGGAAGGGTGAGGCTGGTTTATGAGGTTTATGAAAAGTTTCAAATGCCACGGCACAAAGTAAGTTTGGATCTCATCTTCTGGAGAGTGAGAACTCAAGAGACATTGGTAAGCATGAGAGTATTGCAGTAGGGCTAGATCTGGAGAAAATAGCTTTGATGGCACGAGGAGGAGTGAGTGGGCAAGGGAAGGACTTGAAGTTGGGAATCCAGGTAGGGCCCATCTCAACCCGTCTGCAGGCTCCTTCATCCCGCAGAGTGTTTACTGAGTGTCTCCTGTGTGCTCTGCTCTGCGTGGGATGCTGCCAATTTCCAGGGGATGCTTTCAAATTGCCTTCCTTCTAGGAGCCTGCTGATCCCAGCTGCTTCCCAGCGAGTGCTGGCTATTGACTCAGATGTAAATGGCCAAATCACCAGGCAGAAGTCTCTACTGGAAGGTTCCGAGTCAACCTCCGGTCCAGAAGCCAGCACTCTTTATTGTGTGAATTACTCACTATTTTGACTTGTCCCGGTTGGCTTGGGTTGCAGGTAGTGGATTGCTGTTGAGAGCATGAGGCCAAATGGACCAGCCACCAAACAAAAGAACACACCCAGGCTCTGCACACAGAGAAGACATCTGCTTGTGTTTTCTGAGTAACTGTGCAGCCACACAGGGCGGCCTGGGGACCCAGGCACATGCTCTATGTTATTTTCTAGTTACAACCGAGGATGATTTCCATGTGGCTGGTGATGAAAGAGTCAGGTCCGTTTCAGAAGGGGGAGTGTTTCCGATTATGCAGATCACATTCAAATATTCACCTCATTCCATCCTTTTGGCCGGGCCGGGAAGGCATCCGGGCCTCCTTTGCACCACATTTAGGGAAGATCTTCTGTGCTGAAAGCCTGCGCTTGGCTGGCAGTGGGGACCCCTGGGCACAACCTGTGGGATTGCCTCTCTGTTGTGGTACTTGAAGCGAATCCATACGTGGCAAGGAATGTCAGCTCTCTTCCAGGAAAAATCAGAGCCTGTTAGCACTGGAAGGGACCCCAGCCCTCATCAAACCCAACCGGCTCATTTTACTGATATGGAAACTGAGGTCCAGAGCCACAGACCAACGTGCCCCAAATCAGAAAGTGAGTTACAGCGGACTTGGGACCAGAACAAGGAGCCAGTCCAGGGTTTCCCACGAGTCTTCCTTTCCCTTCTCTTTCATCTTCCTACAGTTCCAATTGCTGTTGTACTTCCTTTCCTAAAAGTACATTTCAAATGGAGGCTGCTTAGCGTGGATCCCATGTTAGGTAGATATCCTTCTGTGGATCGAATTGAATGACAGAAGTCAAAAGGGTGGGATGAAAAGCAGGGAATTTGAGGGTAATAAAATAGTGTGGCTAGAGCATTTGGGGATTAGGAATTAGCAGTGTGTAGTAGAGCCCCAAACCCCAGACGGTAAGTCAGTTGGATGCTTTCCATCACAGAGGCCCCCAACCTCTGGGCTGGGAACCAGTACCTCCTGTCAGATCAGCATTAGATTAGAAATAAAGTGCACAATAAATATAATGTGTTTGAATCATCCCAAAACTATTCCCCCCACCCAGGTCCATGGAAAAATTATCTTCCACAAAATTGGTTCCTGGTGCCCGAAAGGTTGGGGACCACTGCTCTTGAGGCATCCAGGGACCAGTGATTCTCAAGCCAGAGGATGCATTCAAATCACTGGGGAAACTTGTTTAAAATGCATATTCTTGGGCCTCACCCAGGAGATTCTTATGCACTAGGTTTGGTGTGAGATCCAGGGATCTGCGTGTCTCCAGCAGATGTGAGGCTGATGATGTTGTGGGTACCAGGTGGGTCACACATGGAGAAGCAACACAGGACTAGGGCTAGGAGGACAAGGGTATATCTGTGTTGTTCTCCAGCGTTTGGGTCAGACTGTGGTGCTGCAGAAGACTCCTGAAAGTCCCTTAGACAGCAGGAAGATCAAACCAGTCAATCTTAAGGGAGATCAACCCAGAATATTCACTGGAAGGACTGATGGTGAAGCTGAAGCGCCAGTATTTTGGTCATCTGTTGCAAACATAGATGCTGGGAAAGACTGAGGGCAGAAGGAGAAGAGGGCAACAGAGGATGAGATGACTGGATGGCATCACTGAGGCAATGAACATGAACTTGGGCAAACTCCAGGAGATGGTGAGGGACAGGGAAGCCTGGCGTGCTGCAGTCCATGGGGTCACAAAGTGTCAGACATGAGGGGGTGGCTGAACAACAACATATACTCAAGTATCATATTTGTGGATGGATATGATGGAGTTTGATGAATTTAAGATCATTTACTGTCAGAATTCATCAACTCAGTGAACACAGGTATTAAGAGAGGGCCCAAGGGCCTGGCAGATAGACTTGGAATCTGCAGGGCAACAAAACTCATACTTACTTAGCTTTCGGGTGGCTCCCTGTCAATGGGTTTTCCTCTGTATGGTTCATGCTTTAGCTGAGGCTTGGTATTCCTCTTTCTACACATCTCCCTCTCTCTCTTTCCCTTGGCTTCCACCCACTCCTCCCCCTTTATGATGGTTTTGTGCAAATGCATCCTTTTAAAATGCATTTGTAGAGCTCTCTTATGTATAAACATTTGACGTGATAATCAAGGTTGAGCATGTTTTACTCCAGTCTCCCATTTTTGTGAGATTCTTAGATTCATTTTGCAGCTGCTGGCCTTGACATTATGCTGAAAGGTAAGAGTAGGGGCTTTTGCAGTCTGTGTTGTAGCAGAGTCAAGATAGCTGGTTAAAATGTAAGGCTGAATTTGTGTCCCTGAGAAAACCATCATGGCGGTCTTTCATTTACATCTGGCTTGAGTTTGGAGTGTCTTCATCATGGTGCACAGGACTCCCGCACAGGTAACAAATTTCCTAGCTGGGGGGCCAACTCGACGTGCCTGCTTCTGTGTGCTCTCAGAGTTCCAAAGCTTTGCTCGCCGGGATGAAACTCCAAGGTGTGTTTTGGCCATGTTTGCTTTAGGGTGTTGATTTGGTGATGTGGCTAAAACCAAAGTCTTATTTTCCAGTCTCTTCTAGAACAAGACTTTAGAATGTCAGACTTTGCGTGTGACTCCCTTTCTATGAAGAACAGATGGTAGGTTTAATTTTGTAGAAAGAAAATTAGAAACCAGTGAAATCTTACATGATTTCACATTAGTACCGAAACCAAATACATTGAAAACATTCAGAACTGTTCCTAGTTATGGATCTTCTGGTGGCAATGAGAAATTCCCAGGGCTTTCTGTGAGGAGCACTTCCACCAACACTCAGTTTATTCCATACCTCTCCCCATCCCCCAGCAGTCTGTTCTGAATCTTTCTCCATTTAATCTATTTATTTTTATTTATTGAGCAAGCAATATTATAACCATGACTGAACTTTTTTCAATTACAAGAAAACTTACCCTGGGTCCAGCTTGAGTAACAGATCGTGTGTTTTCATTTTTCCACATCCCCTTCCAGGCTTTGTTCATATGCCTACAGAATCTTTACATTTTTATAATCACAGTATAGTTACAATTTTGTATTTGGCATTTTTCACTTAGTATTATATTACAGGACTCTTCACATTGCTCTGTATTATTCATGATGATGATATTTCATTGAGTCATGAAGCCCCAGTTTATTTGACCATCCTAT
Organism: Oryx dammah; assembly: GCF_014754425.2. NCBI lineage: Eukaryota > Metazoa > Chordata > Mammalia > Artiodactyla > Bovidae > Oryx > Oryx dammah. Next base: position 82,779,088 of record NW_024070210.1, on the reverse strand, counting down.
TTTAGTCATATACGTTCATCCGCCTTAAAAAGATGATGATGAAATAAAACACAGCCACCATTGTTCAGATTGTTGCCTCTCCAACTCTTCTCTAAGCTCACTTGCTATCTGTCCCTGTGAACCTCCTATTCACTTAGTGCCTCCTATTTCATGGCGGCCTTGGTTCTCTAGTTACACTTACCGTGATCAACTGTTGTCTCCATATGAAGCCTCCAGCCCTGGATTCCTTTAATCCTGAGGCTTCTGCCAAGTCGGGACTACCTTTGGTCATCCCAGTCATTGCTTTCTCTCCAAGTAGTATGCCAAAGGCAGACCCAGCTTTTTTCATCTTATCTTGGTTGCCACATATTATCTTATTTTCAATCATTTAGATATCATTTGGGCTTCCCTGGTGGCTCAGATGGTAAAGAATCCGCCTGCAATGCAGGAGACCTGGGTTCGATCCCTGAGTTGGGAAGATCCCCTTGAGGAGGGCATGGCAACCCACTCCAGTACTCTTGCCTGGAGAAACCCCATGGACAAAGGAGCCTGGCAGGCTACAGTCCATGTGGTCGCAAAGAATCGGACACGACTGAGCGACTAAACACACACAGATATCATTTAGGATTCTTAACTGCAAGCCACAGAAACTAACATAAGCATTGGGGAACTCACTGTAACCAGCCTAGGAAGCAGATAGGCGCTGAGGCACTCCAGAGAGCAACAGGAATGGTCTCAGAGCACAAGCGATGGGATCAGGATGAAGGACCCAAAGCTGTCTGTGTTCTTTTGGCCACTTTACTGGAGATTTCAGATTCCAGGGACTGTTCAGTTGGCTCACACTGCTTACCTTGGCTTCAGCTGTCAGGGTCCCTGAGTACATTCCTATTATACTTGATCCAGCATGGAGGGGGATTTCCTAAAGGACCCAGGGAAAAGGTAATAATTGCCAGGCTGCCCAGTGCATACATCCTACCATCAGTATACATTTACACATCCCTCCCTAATGTTAACTTCCATACAACAGATCCCAAAGTGTTGTTCATTATGGCATCCAGCTCCAAACCAAAACCTTTGGGGGATTTTAATACCCCTACTACCACCCCTTCTTTTGCACAGGTCAAGTTAAAATAGGGATGTGACTACCTTGATTCTCCTACTTCTCTGAATGCCTTCCATTTTTTCTGCTCCCTGGCTCATGCCCAACAGTGACTATTTAGAAAAATACTGTAATAACAGGCAGTTTTTTAAAGTTAACTAATTAATTTGATTGCCCTGGATCTTGGCTACTGTGCGCGGGCTTTCTCTAGTTGCGGTGCACGAGATTGTTATGGTGGTAGCTTCTTTTGCACGGGCCCAAGGGCAAGTGGGCTCCGTAGTTGTGGCGCACGGGCTTAGTTGCTCCTCGGCATGTAGAATCTTCCCAGACCAGGAACTGAACCTGTGTCCCCTGCATTGGCAGGCGGATTCTTAAACACTGGACCACCAGGGAAGTCCCAAGCAGTTGTTTCTTATATGAGGAAGGGGACTATCAGAAGCCTGGACGATTTTATCCAAAGTGTACATCTCCTTGGATCCAAGCCTCACCCCAGGCAAGACATAACATAAGTTCTGGGGAAAAGGCATGGCATTGTATGTGTACTTTGAAAAATCTTCTCTTTCAATTCTCTTATCTTGCCTCTACATCCACCCTCCCCCATTCTCAAAAACCTTCAGTGGAATGGAGAGAGCACCAATTTGATTTGACAGCTGGATCTGCTTCTTACACATTATAAAACTCGTGTCGAATGATTTAAGTTCTTCCGGTGGAGGGACGATTGGAGCTCTCCTGTGCTCCTGCTTGGCGACTGCTAGCGTGTTTGCGACTATACTTCATTCTTTTATTTCATTACCCAATGACACTGTCAGATCTACATTATAGTCAATCCTTGGATATGAGGAATGTGGGCTCCAGGACCCCCAAGGATACCAAAGTCTGCAGATGCTCAAGTCTCTTATTTATATAAGATGGTATGGTATTGTGTATAACCTATGTGCCTCTTCCCAGAAACTTTAAATAATCTCTGGATTACTTATAATACCTCATAAAATGTAAATGATATATAAATAGTTGTATAATATAAATGTTATGGGCTTCCCAGGTGGTGCTAGTGGTAAAGAACCCACCTGCCAATGCAGGAGAAATAAGAGATGTGGATTCAATCCCTGGGTTGGGAAGGTCCCCTGGAGGAGGGCATGGCAACCCAATCCAGTATTCTTGCCTGGAGAATCCCATGGTCAGAGGAGTTGGGTGGGCTACAGACCATGGGGTCATAAAAGAGTCAGACACGACTTAGCAACCTAACAACAACAGTGATGATATCTATAAATAGGTTTACTTTCCACATACTGTTCTACTTCTTGGTTTAGTTTTGTTTTGTTACTCATATATTACGGAGAGTTGTCCAATTTAACAGATATATATCTCTACCTCATTCTAACAGATGGGTTGTATTCCATTGCTTGAATGGATTAGATTTGAGAGGATTTAACCAAACTCCTTTTCATGGATATTCAGGTTGTTTCCAGAGTTTTTAGTTTTGTTCTTACGAAAAGTATTGCAATAAAAGTTTTTCTATATACAACTTTATTCACTAATTTTGAGTGTATCTAGTTAAGGCTATGGTTTTTCCAGTGGTCATGTATGGATGTGAGAGTTTGACTGTGAAGAAAGATGAGCACCAAAGAATTGATACTTTTGAACTGTGGTGTTGGAGAAGACTCTTGAGAGTCCCTTGGACTGCAAGGAGATCCAGCCAGTCCATTCTAAAGGAGATCAGCCCTGGGTGTTCTTTGGAAGGAATGATGCTACAGCTGAAACTCCAGTACTTTGGCCACCTCATGGGAAGAGCTGACTCATTGGAAAAGACTCTGATGCTGGGAGGGATTGGGGGCAAGAGGAGAAGGGGACGACTGAGGATGAGATGGCTGGATGGCATCACCGACTCGATGGACGTGAGTTTGAGTGAACTCAGGGAGTTGGTGATGGACAAGGAGGCCTGGCGTGCTGCGATTCATGGGGTCGCAAAGAGTCAGACACGACTGAGCAACTGAACTGAACTGAAAGGGTGAACTACTGAAAACAGAGCTGCTGGGCTCAAGGGTTTGTGCATTTAAAATTTGGTAGGTACTGCAAAGTTCCCTATTAAGAACTGACCTAGTTTAGACTCCCATCAACAGTGAACATTCTTGCCATATTGGTATTGTCAAACTTTATAATCTTTACCAGTCTGATGGGGCTAAGTGGAATTCTGTTGTTTTAGTTTGCATTTATTTGATTACATGGAACATTATACAGTTTTCATATATATGTTGTATTTCTCTGCTATACTAGTCAGCTTGGGCTGCTAAAACAAAATATCATTGACAGGGTGGCTTAAACAATGGGAATTTATTTATCATGGTTCTGGAGGCTGGGGAAAGTCGACAATCAAGGCACTGGCAGATTTGATGCCCCAGTGAGGACTCTTTTCCTGGCTTGAAGACAGCTGGCTTCTCACTATATCCTTAGATGGTAGAGAGAAAGACAGAAAGTGCTGGTCTTTCTTCCTCTTCTGATAAGGATACTAATCCAGTTAATCCTAAAGGAAATCAACACTGAACATTCATTGGAAGGACTGATGCTGAGGCTGAAGCTCCAATACTTTGGCCACCTGATGTGAAGAGCAGACTCATTGGAAAAGACCCTGATGCTGGGAACGACTGAGGACAGGAGAAGGGGTTGATAGAGAATGAGATTGTTGGATGGCATCACTGATTCAATGGACCTGAGTTTGAGCAAACTCTGGGAGATAGTGAAGGACAGGGAAGCTTGGTGTCCTGCAAGTTTGGTATACAAACATGGGGTTGCAAAGAGTAGGACACAAACAACAACAGTCCCATGAAGGGAGAGGTCGAAACCTAATTTACTCCCAAAGGTGCCATGTCCAAATACCACCACATTGGGGTTAGGGCTTCAAGACATGAACTTACGAAATGTCTGTAAACTACCCATTCATGCCCTTTAAACCTACTTCCGTTGGGTTGTTTGTTTTTTTTCTTACTGATTTGTTAAAACTCTTAATAAGTGAGAGAAATCAGCAGTTTGGGGTCATCTGAGAAGTGCCTCATGTTTTTCTCCTTCAGTCCTGATATGCCGTGTATATCTTGGGGAAGGGACAATGGGCTAGCAGTTGACAGAGCTTTGAGCTTCTATTACTTGTTTTTATCTCTCACTATGATTTATTCTTTGGTTTAGCTGTTTGTCACTGACTAACCAAGGTCCTAATTTTAGGAATAATGTGTCTGAGAACACTTGGAATTTTTCCCATCCTGCCTCACAGAAAACTCCCTGATCATCAGAAAAGAAGGAGAGAGGAGGGTCGTCAGGAGGACTGGAAGGAGTAGAGGGCGGATGGGAGGCTGATGAAACTAGGAGGCTGATATCCAAAGCTCTCCTCCCTTTATTTTTTCCTTTGATATTTCTTTCTTTCTCTGCATTTCCCCTCCTTCTTTCCTTTCTGTTTTTCTGTTTCCCCCTTTGTTTCTGGCTATGTACTATAAAAATACAATTCTGGAGCTTGTGGTTGGATTCTCACCATGGGGACCGAGATGGAATTTCAAATCACTCACCATAATTCAACTTTATAAATTAGAGAATTCTTATGAACAGAAGAGGATGGAATGTGGTTTCATGTTTTCTTTCCCCAGGGACCCTGCCCAGCTGGGCAATAGGAAACTAAGTCAAGGGTGGGATTAGTTCTAGGAAGTGGATTTTTAGCTGCAGTCAAAGCTAGACATTATAGACAATGCCTTAGTTATCTGTGTTCATGATAAATCAGGAAGTGATGGGTAACTGAAGTCCCCAAATGTGCCAGAAATATACTTCCTCTGTTTGATTATCCCTATTATCTTTCTACTAGGACTATCAAAGTGGATTTATTTCTATTCATTTTACTCTTCTGTTTTTCACTAAAAACACAGACAGGGAGGCAACATGCTGCATGAAAAAAAAAAAGTGCTCGAGTAGGAGTCATGTGTGTGACCCTACTCAGTTGCTCAGTCTAACTCTTTGTGACCCCATGGACTGTAGCCTGCCAGGCTCCTCTATTTGTGGAATTTTCCAGGCAAGAATACTGGGGTGTGTTGCCATGCCCTCCTCCAAGGTATCTTTCCAACCCAGGGATTGGACCTGAGTCCTCTGCATCAACAGACGGATTCTTTACCACTGAGCCACCAGGGAAGCCCAGAGTAGGGGTCAGGAGACCGCAGTTTTAGTCCTGTCTGTGCCCCTCACTAGCCAGAGACTATGGGCGAGTCATACAGCTTCTCTGAGCCTCAGTTTCTTCCTGTAAAAGAGACAAAACAATCAATCTCCCAGAGTGGCCCAGGGATCCTGTAAAGTGGTGACCTGGGGTTAGTGGTGCCAATGCCACACAACCTGTCCCCATGCTTGTGAGCTGTCTGCACAGTGCTCAGCACAGAGAAGCAGCCCGACAAATGTCTGTATGCTTTTCTTCCTTGTCCTGGAAGGACCAAGAGACTGTGTTAATTTCCTATGGCCATTGTAATAAATAACTACAAACTTAATGGCTTAAAGCAACAGAAATTTATTCCCTCACAATTCTGGAGGCCAGACATTCAAAATCAAGGTATTTTCAGGACTGTGCTTCCTCTAGTAGCCGGGGTGAATTCTCCTTACTTCCTCCAGCTCCTGGCCTGTGGCTGCTCAGCCCCGTCGCTGCCTCTATGGTTGCGTGGCCTTCTCCTGTCTTCTAAGGACACTTGTTATTGGATTTAGGGCCCCCTCCTCCCCCCGGAAGAGGATGATCTCATCTCATCCTTTAATTACATCGACATTGACCCTTTTCCCCAATAAGGTCACATTTACAAGTTCTCAGGGTTAGGGCATGGACATATCTTTTGGGGAAAGCCACCATTCAAACCGCCCCCTACACACTAGGAATTACTTTATATATCAAGCCTGCAACCTGATTCGACACTTTTTTTTTTTTATAACCACCCAGTGAATCCATCATCAGTTTATTAATAAATCAGGATATATCAGGGAGGAGAAGAAACAACAAAAGCTTGTTTTCCATTTGCTGTGTTTTGTATTTACAAATAAGAGAAAAGCCTTCCCTGCTGGGTCCCAGGTTTAGGACTGATGAGTTGACCCTATTTGCCACTCGTGTGGCCATCCCCATCTTCTGTTCACATCTGGTGATTAGGAAACTGCAGCCCTTCAGTCACAGAACCTTCTGTCCCAACCTTGCTCTAACCATATCTCCTGCTGGTTCCGCCCACATGACCTCTGACCTCACCACAGCTCTCTGAACATGGTGCCCGTAGACTGGCAGGCTGACATCCAGCTCTCGGCTCGAACCTCTGATTAGATGGTTCTTTGCTGAGCTGCTCAGCCCTCTCACTCATCCTGCCTTAGTCACTCTCTGAACCTTCAGGGACCCAGTTTAAACTCTCAAGGTCATCCAGAGACCCCTCTGTGCCCTGGAATGTAGTTGAGTGACAGTAACAGTGCTCAGCCACTCAGTTGTGTCCGACTCTTTGTGACCCCATGGACTGCAGCCCGCCAGGCTCCTCGGTCCATGGGATTTCCCAGGGATACTGGAGTGAGTTGCTATTTCCTCCTCCAGGGTAGTTTCCCATGGAGGGAAGGTCAAACTCGTGTCTCCCACCCGTTGCGGGTAGATTCCTTACCACTGCACCACCTGGGAAGGCTGTAGTTGAAGGAGGGAGGGAGGCCTCCGCTGCACAAGCCCCATGGTTTCCGGGTAACTGAGTGCCAGGACTCTACCCTGGAGCTGAGACCTGGAGGACTGTTAAGGACCACAGTGCGCTACAGCAGTGGCTCACACTCACTCCTGAGCACTCGCCTTAAGCACTTGGGTGCGTTTCCTCAAAGAGTCCTCACACCACCCTCTGAGGTAGTCTTGGCTCCATGTCTCCAGGTGCCGTGAAGGAGTTCAACCTTACTGGGTTTGTTCTACACAAAGGGGAAGATAATCCCTGTACCTCTCACCTCTCAGGGGTATCCTGGGGACAGAGGAGTATAACTGCGAAAGGTCTTCAAACTCTTGGACCTTTGGGCAAACAATGCTACCCAAAACCAATATCTAAAAAAAAGAAAAAAAAAAAAAAGCTGAGGTAGTCTGGAGGCATTTATGCATATCATACGGAAGCCTGAGGTTCACTGAAAAACCCTCCTTTTAAGGAAAGTCATAGTGTTGCTCAGGGCTTCCCGAGTGGCCCTGTGGTAAAGAATCCGCCTGCAATGCAGGAGACCCCGGTTCAATTCCTGGGTCGGGAAGATCCACTGGAGAAGGGATAGGCTACCCACTCCAGTCTTCTTGGGCTTCCCTTGTGGCTCAGCTGGTAGAGAATCCACCTGCAATGCGGGAGACCTGGGTTCAATCCCTGGGCTGGGAAGATCCCCTAGAGAATGGAACGGCTTCCCACTCCAGTATTCTGGCCTGGAGAATTCCATGGACTGTATAGTCAGACCACGGGGTTGCAGAGTCAGACAGGACAGCTGAGTGACTTTCACATAGTGCTGTTCGGTGTCCTGAGGGTAGGAAGGACATTCCAGGGGAATGATTCAGAAGCTCAAGAGCCATCTGCTGGAGAGAGAGCAGGCAGTTCTGGAACTGCCTATACTGGGGGCTGAGGAGACTCGAGTCCAACCTCTGCTGCAACCACATGACTGAGGCAGGTCACAGGTCTCTGATCCTTGGGTGGGAAACTTCATCTCTGAGAGGTGAGAATGTTTGTAACCAGGGATGCTGAGAGGACTAGAAATTACATGTGCTATCTGGCACCAAGTGGATACCAGAATAATTACAGCTATTTTACCGTGATTCCTCCTCTGAGGACTTCTCAACCCATACCCTACCCAGCCAGGCAGCCGGTTCCCCGGGAGACTCCCCTAGTCTTGTCTTAGCTGCATAAAGCTCTTTGCTGCTAGGTCTAGTCCATTTGTGCAACGTGGGGTGCTTCTCTCTTTGTTCTCAGGTCCTAGCTCAACACTGGTATACAGCTGGTACTCAGAGCCTGTCTGCATCATGAAGAAACAGAAGGGTACCCATGCTTAGCACTCTGCTTGGCATGATAGCTCTCTGTGAAAGGGCCAGTTAAATGCATGGGAATGTCGAATCACCTTCAGGATAGAACTTTAACTTTCTGACATTTTTAATCTCTCCTGATTCACCATGGAAGCAGAAAAGATGAAAAGCAGAAAAGATCATTATGGTTTAACCAAGCACGTACTTAGTGCCTGCTCTCTGCTGTGTGTGTAGGTATCCTAACTTAAATCATCTTAGAGCCTGTGAAATAGGTAGGTAGGTACTATCCCTCTTTAGGACACAGAGAGCCTCAGAAACTTTCTGGTCGTACTGGTAGAAGTGGCAGGGGTGTGATAGGGGTATCTGCCTCTGGAGCAGGGCCTCTAAACTGCATTGCCTTTACTGCATGGAGACACTGGGCCTTGGCCTCCTCACCGACTTGAGAAAGAAGCCCTGTCCTTCTAGCCTGGACCCCAAGGACCTGAGGGGTAAGCCTCAGTTAAGATGTGAGAACAGTGCATTGCACTCTCCAAGGCCATGGTCCCCAAAGCCAGGGTCACATAGGTGAGCCCTATGCACTTGTGCCTTTGTGTGTCCCTTCCTTTATTAATATATATATAATATATAAAAATAATTATATAAATATAAAAATATAAAATATGTATATGTATTCATATACAGTTGTGCCTGTGTATGTCTCTTCCTTTATATAAATGTATGTATGTATGTATGTGTGTGTGTGTGTAGACATATGTTCATTCTATTTTATTACTTCGTCTGTATGAGGATGAGTATAACCCAAGCTGGGTTCTATTTTGTTTTCAGATTTTAACACAGGCCCTGTGCCAACTTGTGCCTAATGGATAAGCCTTTTGGGTTATCCACGGCCTATGCGGGTTAAGCAGGAGCGGGTATTGCGGTCCCCTAACGGGCCTCTGTCTCCACAGGTCCCGCAGCGGATGGCTGTGGCCGAGGGTGCCCCCGAGGATGGCGGTGGCGGCGCCCCGGGCGTGTGGGGCTCCTGGGGCCCCTGGTCCGCCTGCTCGCGCAGCTGCAGCGGCGGCGTGATGGAGCAGACGCGGCCTTGCCTGCCCAGCTCGTACCGCGCACGCGGGGGACCAAGGCCCGGAGCCCCCGCGCGCGCCTTCACGGGCCACGTGGTGTCAGCCGTTCGCACATCGGTGCCGCTGCACCGGAGCCGCGAGGAGACACGCGCCCCTGCCGGCCTCAACTCCAGTCGCCAGGGCCCGGCGCTGCGAGGCAGCCGACACCCGCAGGCCCGGGGCCGCGAACCCACGGCGGAGAGAAGGTACCTGCCCTCCCGACCCCCGAGCGCCTTCCCGCTATCGTCCCTGTACCTGCTGGGATGTGCCACGCTCGCCACTCTTCATCCTAGATCTCGCGGTTAAAGCTTTGCTTCTGCCAGGTGGGGAGGAATTCTTGGTTCCACGGATCTCCTTCCATCCTTTGATTTATTTTGCAGCCTTTTACAGCATTGAAGCCACTCCCACCCACTCTGTGATTCTGAATTGTCTTCAAAGTGAAGCTGAGTTTAAGAATGTCCTTAAGCTCAACTTTAGGGAGGCCCTGAGGAGGACTGAAAGAGCTACCCGGAGCAGGGAAAGCTCCTTCCTAGTGCCCGTCTAGTGCTGGGGGAAAGGGAGAATCCTGGCCGCAGGCTGTGTGGATTTGAGCTAAGAACACAAAACAAGGGGCTTTTTAAAGCCAAGAGCTGACGTGAGTTTGAAATCCCTGAACAGGTTGGGTGTCTGGAGTGTAACTTGCTCCTAGCCTATAGATTTCAGGATTCTATGAATTTTTCTAGAAAGTTTATCCAAAGTATTTTGAGTGAACTCACAACTGTGAGAATATGTCTAATTAATTAGATCTAGATATTTTTTAGAGTCAACAAAATCAGAATAGTTGTATAACTCTTCAAAGCCTTAGGTGGCGAGGCTAGCATAAGATGAAGTCGCTCAGTCATGTCCGACTCTTTGCGACCCTGTAGACTGTAGCCTACCAGGCTCCTCCGTCCATGGGATTCTCTAGGCAAGAATACTGGAGTGGGGTGCCATTTCCTTCTCCAGGGGATCTTCCCGACCTTGGGATCGAACCCAGGTCTCCGGCATTGGAGGCAGACGCTTTAACCTCTGCGCCACCAGGGAAGCCCTAGGCTAGCATAAATAAGCCAAAATAGGCAGTGCCCATGGCAAGGTAGGAATACAGATGCTGAGAAAAACTTGTTAGTGAATGAATCAACCAACATTCACAGATTATTTAGTATCCATTCTGCAGCATTTGTTGGGCATCCAAGGTTCATGATAAATTCTGAGAGAATATTCCTATGAAAGCAATTTTTTGTTCGGTTGTATAGTCCTTTCTGACTGTTTACGACCCCGTGGACCACAGCACACCAGGCTTCCCTGTCCTTCACTATCTGCTGGAGTTTGCTAAAACTCATGTCCATTGAGTCAGTGATGCCATCCCACCATCTCGTCCTCTGTCAGAGAATGAAAGCAATAAACAACAAACATTTACAGGAAGAGTAGCAAGTATAAGGTGTGCTCACTGTGCTTAACGAAAGTGAAAGTCTTTGTCGTTCAGTTGTGTCGGACTCTTTTCGATCCAATGGACTGTATGGGACCCTCTGTCCATGAAATACTCTAGGCAAGAATACTGGAGTGGGTAGCATTTCCTTCTCCAGGGTATCTTCCTGACCCAGGGATCGAACCTGGATCTCCTACATTGCAGGCAGATTCTTCACCATCTGAGCCACCTGGGAATCCCTGCTGCGCTTAAGAAATACTTAGTTTAGTCATTAAGCCAAATTAATGCCCAGTTCAGGGAGGGTGCAAGTGTATAAGATGGGCTGCCTGGCCCCTCTTGTCACTTGCAGTTCAGACATTAGCATCGATGGCCACTGTGGTTAACACTGCCTGAGTCCTTTTCAGCTGCCAGCCACCTAGAAATAGAGAGGAGTTACAACCCATCCACCCTTGCCTGCACAGGTCTTTCTTGACCCGGTTGTTAGGATTTTGGAGAGAAAGAGCCATTTCACAGAGAAGATGCTTTGGCCGCATCCTGAATTGATAAACCAAATTTGGCTGATAGAAGGGAGAGTTTGGAGGCCTGGCTGGCCTGCCAGTGGGAGAGTAAAAGAGAGATCACCTGGGAGAAGGTGCTTCCTTCTTTCTTTGTTCCTGCGTATAGACCCGAGGACCCCCCAGTATCACTCTGGGACTGAGAGGCTGCTGCTTCTAAAGCCAAGGGTTTGGTTTGTGTTACCTCTCTTCATCCTGACCACAACCCCATAAAAACATAGCTCTCCAGTCCCTTATCTGAAATGCTTATGGCAGTGGGCATTTTAGAATTCAGAACTGTTCGGAGTTTAGCAAGGTGATTCAGGGCATATTTCACATGTTAATGGCATTCCTTCCATGGCATGGGGCAGCACCCCATCAGCAAACACATTACTACTGCTGCAGTGAAACCTGCAAATGTTCACATCAGCTGGGAAGGGAAAAAAGACCATAAAAAGCCTTATGTCCGGTAAGGCGAGGCTTGCTGCCCAAAGAGTTTTGGTACCAAACAGAAAAATGCAAAAAGGAAAGGAAAGACAAAAAATTGTTTTCCAAATGCTTGGTTTCAAAATTGCAGATTTATAACAGCTTATGGAATGCCTGTTCTGTACCAGCCACTGTTCTTGTCTCTTTTCACGGACAACCCTATGAGATAGGTACTAATATCATCCTCATTTTAGAGGTGAGGGAACAGAGGCCCAGAGAAGGGGTGTAACCTGCCCAAGGTCACACAGCTAGTCTGTGAAGAGTCAGGATTGGAACTCAGGCAGTCCTGGCTCTAAGGATGTGATGAAGTGTTACACATGAGGATCTAAGGCCCGAAGAGGTTTAGGTGATTGCTCAGATTCTTAGAGCCACGAGAAAGCTGAGATTTGAAGGTGCTACTGACTCCAACCTCAGATATGCAGGTGACAGCACCCGTATGGCAGGAAGTGAAGAGGAACTAAAAAGCCTCTTGATGAAAGTGAAAGAGGAGAGTGAAAAAGTTGGCTTAAAGCTCAACATTCAGAAAACTGAGATCATGGCATCCGGTCCCATCACTTCATGGGAAATAGATGGGGAAACAGTGGAAACAGTGTCAGACTTTATTTTGGGGGGCTCCAAAATCACTGCAGATGGTGACTGCAGCCATGAAATTAAAAGACGCTTACTCCTTGGAAGGAAAGTTATGACCAACCTAGATAGCATATTGAAAAGCAGAAACATTACTTTGCCAAAAAAGGTCTGTCTAGTCAAGGCTATGGTTTTTCCTGTGGTCATGTATGGATGTGAGAGTTGGACTGTGAAGAAAGCTGAGCCCCGAAGACGTGATGTTTTTGAACTGTGGTGTTGGAGAAGACTCTTAAGAATCCTCTGGACTGCAAGAAGATCCAACCCGTCCATTCTAAAAGAGATCAGTCCTGGGTGTTCTTTGGAAGGAATGATGCTAAAGCTGAAACTCCAATACTTTGGCCACCTCATGTGAAGAGTTAACTCATTGGAAAAGACTCTGATGCTGGTAGGGATTGGGGGCAGGAGGAGAAGGGGACGACCGAGGATGAGATGGCTGGATGGCATCACTGACTCGATGGACGTGAGTTTGAGTGAACTCCAGGAGTTGGTGATGGACAGGAAGGCCTGGTGTGCTTTGACTCACGGGGTCGCAAAGAGTCGGACACGACTGAATGACTGAACTGAACTGACTCCCAGATCCCTGGAGTACTAGGGACTTCTCTTCCAGCCTCTGTGGTTGAGAACCCAGGAGAGCTGCCTGGGGAACAGGCTCCAGTTGGCTGTAGGCCTGGGCTGCAGGCATTCCAGCCCATGTGTTTTGGCAGCAGGAATTTTTTTTCTTCTAACTTATTGACAAGGGGCCAATTACTGTTTACTATGAAGTTCCTACAAGTTTCTATCATGCTTTTGTAATTTGACAGTTTCAGATAAAATAATCCAAATATTATCCTGGAAGACCCACACTGCTGACAAATGTTGAGCTCTTCCTAGCTGACGAAAATCACATTTGCTTATATTTATTAGTCATTAGGAACTTGCATAGCATATGTGACCCCAGAAGAGATGTCAGTGTGTTCTCTGGATGGCTGTCTGCCTCACTCTCTGTTTCAGGTTCAAGGTTTGAAACAAAGGCCATTGGGGGTTTAGATGTTTAAGAAGCTGTTAGATTGTTATGCTAGCCAACTGAAAACCTAACTGGAGCCAGATAACAAATAAAACAAAATGATACAACCTTCTAACAAATATTTATTAAGCATCTAATATGTTGTAAGGCCCCAGACAGACACAAAGGTATAAAAACCAGATTAGGGATGCTCCAGGTTCTTACTGACAGTTAGAGCAGTTGTTTGCAAATGTAACTTATTTTTTGTATTCTTAAAAAAAATTTTTTAATTGGAGAATAATTTCTTTACAGTGTCTTTATTTCTGCTGTATAATAATGTGAGTCAGCTGTAAGTATACATATATCCCCTCCTTGAGCCTCTCCATGCCATCTCGCCCTGCTAGGTCATCACAGAGCACTGAGCTGAGCTCTCTGTTCTACAGCTGCTTCCCACTAGCTGTCGGTTTCCACGTGGTAGAGTGTATATATGTCAGCGCTCCTCTCTTAGTTCGTCTCACCTTCTCCTTCCTCCGCTGTGTCCACCAAGTCCATTTTCTACAGCTGCCTCTCCATTCCTCCCCTGTGAATAGGTTCATTTGTACCATTTTTCTAGACTCCATATATATGCGTTAATATATGATACTTGTTTTCCTCCCTCTGTATGACAGACTCCAAACTTTTTTTTTTAAGTTTATTTTTAATTGGAGGAAAATTGCTTTACAATGTCATGTTGGTTTCTGCCATACCAAACTTAACTATTTTTTGAAGCGTAAGAATCCTGTCTGCAAAATCAGTCTTAGGTAGAGGCTCAGTTTGTCACACAGACAAAAGCTGAGCTGCTCTAGTTGAAGCCTCATAGGCCTTGCTGTAGAAATCCAGGGTCTAGATCCAAATGCCGCAATGGTTTTCTACCTCTGTTGACCATAAGAATCCTTTGCCCATCTTTTAGAAGTTTTGACACCCTGGTAACATCCCAGATGAACATCTGGATCTCAGAGGGTTATGCTCGGATATCTATATAATGTCAATCCAGCCAAGGTTGGTAACCACTGATCTGGAAGTATCTCTTTGGAGCCTCAAGGTTCCGTGGTAAGTCATTTAGGAATCAGTATTGTCCAGCAGAATTTTCCAGGTTTGGTGAGCACCTGGAATCATTTGCAGTGGGGTGGGGAGGTTTGTTAAAAGTGGGGTTGCCCATATGTATAAAATAGGTAATTAGTGAGAACCAACTATATAGTCCAGGGAACTGTAATCAGTGCTCTGTGTTGACGTGACCTAAATGGGAAGGAAAACCAAAAGAGAGGGGCTAAATGTATAGCAGATGCGCTTTGCCCTAGAAACTATCACAACATTGTAAAGCAACTATCAGTTCAGTTCAGTCGCTCAGTCGTGTCCGACTCTTTGTGACCCCATGAATCGCAGCACGCCAGGCCTCCCCGTCTATCACTAACTCCCGGAGTTCACTCAAACTCATGTCCATCGAGTTGGTGATGCCATCCAGCCATCTCGTCGTCTGTCATCCCCTTCTCCTCCTGCCCCCAATCCCTCCCAGCATCAGAGTCTTTTCCAATGAGTCAACTCTTTGCATGAGGTGGCCAAAGTATTGGAGTTTCAGCTTTAGCATCATTCCTTCCAAAGAACATCCAGGACTGATCTCCTTTAGAATGGACTGGTTGGATCTCCTTGCAGGCCAAGGGACTTTCAAGAGTCTTCTCCAACACCACAGTTCAAAAGCATCAATTCTTCAGCGCTCAGCTTTCTTCACAGTCCAACTCTCACATCCATATATGACTACTGGAAAAACCATAGCCTTGACTAGATGGACCTTTGTTGGCAAAGTAATATCTCTGCTTTTGAATATGCTATCTAGATTGGTCATAACTTTCCTTCCAAGGAGTAAGCGTCTTTTAATTTCATGGCTGCAGTCACCATCTGCAGTGACTTTGGAGCCCCCAGAAATAAAGTCTGACACTGTTTCCACTGTTTCCCCATCTATTTCCCATGAAGTGATGGGACCAGATGCCATGATCTTCGTTTTCTGAATGTTGAGCTTTAAGCCAACTTTTTCCTCTTTCTCTTTCATCAAGAGGCTTTTTAGTTCCTCTTCACTTTCTGCCATTAAGCAACTATAATAAAAATTAATTAAAAAAATAATTTAAAAAAAGCATAAAGAAGTTCTAAAAAAAAAAAGTAGAGTTGCCCAACTCCCACTCTCTCCCTTGCTTAATGAGGACTCTATTTTGTAGGTCTGTGCTGTGTCCTGTGTAACTTCATTTTAAATGATTTTGGTATGCTCCAGAGTTTGAGAACTGCTGCTCTAAAAAGTTGGGAAACACATGAGTGTAAATGTCTTCCGGACCAGGCAGTGTGTTGAAATAGTCATGGTAATGATGATGGCTACCATTTTGGAGCTTTCATATGTACACATGCTATGTTGAATGCATTGTAATACTGGCGTGGCCAAAAAGTTTGTTTGGGCTTTTCCATAAGATGGTACAGAAAAGCCCAAATGAACTTTTTCGTCAACCCAATGTTTATAGCTCACATGGCCCTATGAGGAGGTTGCAAAGACTCACATTTTACAAATGAGGAAACTGAGACTCTGAGGAATGAAGTGACTCCATCAAGGTCACCCACTTCAGAAGCAACGGAACCAGAATTCTCAGTAGGTCTGTCAGAGTCCAACAGTAAAGCTCTTATCTCTGAAATGAGTATTTTTCTTTTCTTTTTTTTTTTTGCTTCTGGCTCATTTTATTTTATTTTTTTTCTTTTGTATAAAATTTTTATGTATTTTTTTATTGAATATACTTTTTTTAGAGGCTTTTTTTTTCTTTTAACTTTACAATATTGTATTGGTTTTGCCATACATCAACATGAATCCACCACGGGTATACACGTGTTCTACATCCTGAAACCCCTCCCTCTTCCCTCCCTGTACCATCACTCTGGGTCATCCCAGTGCACCAGCCCCAAGCATCCTGTATCCTGCATCGAACCTGGACTGGCGATTTGTTTCTTATATGATATTATACGTTTCAATGCCATTCTCCCAAATCATCCCACCCTCGCCCTCTCCCACAGAATCCAAAAGACTGTTCTATACATCTGTGTCTCTTTTGCTGTCTTGCATACAAGGTTATCGTTACCATCTTTCTAAATTCCATATATATGTGTTAGTATACTGTATTGGTATTTTTCTTTCTGCCTTACTTCACTCTGTGTAATAGGCTCCAGTTTCATTCACCTCATTAAAACTGATTTAAATGTATTCTTTTTAATGGCTGAGTAATACTCCATTGTGTATATGTACCACAGCTGAAATGTATATTTTTCAAACGGGTGTTTTGAAAGTGAGGCTTCTCGTTTCTAGCAGATGTGGTCCAGAAAAGCTAAATGGAGGTTAGAGACACGTCTTGAAAAGTGTGTGAGTTTTGGTAGTCGAGATTTAAAAGAACTGCTTCTCTTCCTTGGAGTGTTTAGCTCTCTTACCAGGGAAATCCTTGCATGTAGTCCTGGGCACCAGAGGGGTTCAAAAAAGTTGGAAGCCATGGTCCTTGTCTTTGTGGGCCTGACACTGAGTCTGGAGATGAGGGGCAAACCCACAGAGCGCTGAAAGGGCCAGAAAACAGTGAAGATGTGACCAGAGTTCAGGAAGATTAGAAAGTGCTTGTGGGATGGAGCTGTCAGGAAATACTGCACAGAACAGATAGAATTTGAACCCAACCTTGGTGAACAAATACAATTTACTTGGCTGGAATTATGTGGAAACTTCTTGAGTCTACCATTTGTTTGCCTGTCAGATCTTTGTCTCATTAAAACACACACACTCACACTTTAAAAAACCTTAGAAATCATGTTATTACTGATTGGTGCTCTCCCAAGCATCCTAAAGTTACTTAACTCCTCTGAACCTCAGGGGCTTCATCTTTCAAATAAGAGCAGCATATGATAATATCCATGTTCCAATGCTATTCTCTCAAATCATCCCACCCTTGCCTTCTCCCACAGAGTCCAAAAGACACATGTACACCCATGGCTGATTCATGTCAATGTATGGCAAAACCACTATTATATTGTAAAGTAATTAACCTCCAATTAAAATAAATAAATTTAAAAAACAAAACAAAAAACAAATAAGAGCAGCAATAGTAGTACCTATCATATGGGATTGTTGAGTCTTGAAATGAAATAATATTTGCTTGCCTGGTCCATAGTAGTTGCTCAGTAAATTATAGATCTAATTCCCATTATGAATTTAGAGGCTGGGCAGTAGTGTGTTAGATAAATCCAATTAGAACTCTCATTAAACTCATCTGTACTTAGCATATTCCTTTCAGACTTGCCCTTCTAGAGAGCCTTTTTCAAAGTTAAAGGTAATACTCATGACTTAGACTAAGTTTGGTAAACTAATACTTCTCTGTTTGAGATGAAAAATGAAAATTTTCTCCAATATTTACCCCAAAATTATTAGTAATAACTTACATATATAACGACTGTATATAATGTTACATATTGGGTTGGCCAAAAAATTCGTTTGGGTTTTCTGTAACGTGGAAAAATCCAAACTTTTTGGCCAACCCAATATCTAGTAACACTGAAACCATCTCTACCGTGAACTCCAAAATCTGTGTGGGATCACAGGGGAAACCAACTAGCCATGGTCAACAGCTGGCCTTGCAAAAGTTTTCACATGAAGTATTTGCTTTTAAAGGCTTCCTCTGAATTACAGGGCTTAATTCAGCGAGATGACCTGGGCATTACCGTTTTGTGTTTCATTTTCGTTTTAATTGAGTCAATGTTCCTTGTGTATTTTATTATGAACCAGGCCCTGTGCTAAATACAGAGGGATAGTTAGGGAAAGGAGGTGTGGTTTTCAAGGACCTCCACACCTAATGAGCAAACAGCCCAGGGATAACCACCAGAATGCAGGGTAGTGGGTATCCTGTGCGTGGGGTGAGTGAAGGGTGGCAGGAACACAGAGGTGGAGCTTATTCTTGGAGAAGTAAGTTACCTGGTGGTGGAAGTACTGCCTTGCAGGGTGAGTTTGCATTACTCAGGTGGGAAAGAGCTGGGAAGTACTTGGTATGGATGGGAGATGGCAGTGGTTTGGTGACGCAAGAGGAATAGAGTTTCCTTGGCCTCAAGGAGTGCATGTTGGTGGGGTGGGGGAGGGAGACAAGCAGACATTGGCAAGACCAAGTGCTCTCTTAAGAGGGGTACTCAGGGTGTGGGGAAGGAAGGGAGGAGCAGAAGGAGGCCTGGGGAGCCCGAGAAGGCATCACAGAGGCAGTGATGACTGAACTGAATTTTGAAGAAGAAGGATTTTAGCAGAGGTCATTCCCCAAAAAGCCAACTGCAAGGGCATGGTGAGCCTATCACGTTCTGGAAGTTCTTAGTGGTCTGATGGGGCTGGAGCACAGGCTGTATATGAGGGTGTGTGCAGGCGAGACTGGTTAAGTCCACAGGATCCTTTCCAAGGAGGGGTTATCAGGCAGTCCTAAGGGGACTGAAATAGAATTTCTTTGAGAGAGGCAGTCCCTGTAAACATGGAAAACTAACTCTTTTCCATCTTAAAGCAAGATGGTGTCTCCATTGTATAGTTGGTTGAAATCTCTTCTTAATGCCCTTGGGATTTTTCAAAATATTTGGCTCTGCCACCCCTTGCCCCATCTCTGTAAAGCTTAGGAAGCTAGGGTTTACAGCCTGGGAGCGTGGGCTTGCTCCTCCAGTTTTGCAGTAGGTGTTTCAGTCTCCTATTGATGCTGTAACACTGACCACAGATTTGGTGGAGAAAAACAGCACAAATTTTTCTCTTACTGTCTGGAACTCAGAAGTCTAAAATCAAGGTATTGGAAGGGCTGTTTTCCTTCTTGGGGCTTCAGAGGAGGATTTTTTTCCTTCTCTTTTCCAGCTTGTGGAGTCAGCCTGCCTTCCTTGGCCTAAGGATTTTTCCTCCCGTCACTCTGCCCTCTTGCATCTGTCACCTCATTACCTTCTCTAACTCTCATCCACTGATCTTCTCCTTTTATAAGGACCTTTGTAATTACATGGCACCCACTCAGATAATCCAGGATAATCTCCTCATTTCAAAATCTTTCAGTTCAGTTCAGTCGCTCAGTCGTGTCCGACTCTTTGCGACCCCATGAATCGCAGCACGCCAGGCCACCATCTCCCGGAGTTCACTCAGACTCATGTCCATCGAGTCCATGACGCCATCCAGCCATCTCATCCTTGGTCGTCCCCTTCTCCTCCTGCCCCCAATCCCTCCCAGCATCAGAGTCTTTTCCAATGAGTCAACTCTTTGCATGAAGTGGCCAAAGTACTGGAGTTTCAGCTTTAGCATCATTCCTTCCAAAGAAATCCCAGGGCTGATCTCCTTCAGAATGGACTGGTTGGATCTCCTTGCAGTCCAAGGGACTCTCAAGAGTCTTCTCCAGCACCACAGTTCAAAAGCATCAATTCTTTGGCGCTCAGCCTTCTTCACAGTCCAACTCTCACATCCATACATGACTACTGGAAAAACCATAGCCTTGACTAGACGGACCTTGGCAAAGTAATGTCTCTGCTTTTGAATATACTATCTAGGTTGGTCATAACTTTCCTTCCAAGGAGTAAGCGTCTTTTAATTTCATGGCTGCAATCACCATCTACAGTGATTTTGGAGCCCAAAAAATAAAGTCTGACACTGTTTCCACTGTTTCCCCATCTATTTCCCATGAAGTGATGGGACTGGATGCCATGATCTTTGTTTTCTGAATGTTGAGCTTTAAGCCAACTTTTTCACTCTCCTCTTTCACTTTCATCAAGAGGCTTTTAGCTCCTCTTCACTTTCTGCTATAAGGGTGGTGTCATCTGTGTATCTGAGGTGATTGATATTTTTCCTGGCAATCTTGATTCCAGCTTGTTTCTTCCAGTCCAGGGTTTCTCATGATGTACTCTGCATAGAAGTTAGATAAGCAGGGTGACAATATACAGCCTTGACATACTCCTTTTCCTATTTGGAACCAGTCTGTTGTTCCACGTCCAGTTCTAACTGTTGCTTCCTGACCTACATACAGATTTCTCAAGAGGCAGGTTAGGTGTTCTGGTATTCCCATCTCTTTCAGAATTTTCCACAGTTTCTTGTGATCCACACAGTCAAAGGCTTTGGCATAGTCAATAAAGCAGAAATAGATGTTTTTCTGGAACTCTCTTGCTTTTTTGATGATCCAGTGGATGTTGGCAATTTGATCTCTGGTTCCTCTGCCTTTTCTAAAACCAGCTTGAACATCTGGAAGTTCACGGTTCATGTATTGCTGAAGCCTGGCTTGGAGATTTTTGAGCATTACTTTACTAGCATGTGAGATGAGTGCAATTGTGCGGTAGTTTGAGCATTCTTTGGCATTGCCTTTCTTTGGGATTGGAATGAAAACTGACCTTTTCCAGCCCTGTGGCCACTGCTGAGTTTTCCAAATTTCCTGGCATATTGACTGCAGCACTTTCACAGCATCGTCTTTCAGGATTTGAAACAGCTCCACTGGAATTCCATCACCTCCACTAGCTTTGTTTGTAGTGATGCTTTCTAAGGCCCACTTGACTTCACTTTCCAAGATGTCTGGCTCTAGATGAGTGATCACATCATCATGATTATCTTGGTCATGAAGGTCTCTTTTGTACACTTCTTCCATGTATTCTTGCCACCTCTTCTTAATATCTTCTGATTCTGTTAGGTCCATACCATTTCTGTCCTTTAACGAGCCCATCTTTGCATGAAATGTTCCCTTGGTATCTCTAATTTTCTTGAAGAGATCTCTAGTCTTTCCCATTCTGTTGTTTTCCTCTATTTCTTTTCACTGATCGCTGAAGAAGGCTTTCTTATCTCTCCTTGCTATTCTTTGGAACTCTGCATTCAGACGCTTATATCTTTCCTTTTCTCCTTTGCTTTACACCTCTCTTCTTTTCACAGCTATTTGTAAGGCCTCCCCAGACAGCCATTTTACTTTTTTGCATTTCTTTTCCATGGGGATGGTCTTGATCCCTGTCTCCTGTACAATGTCATGAACCTCATTCCATAGTTCACCAGGCACTCTATCTATCAGATCTAGGCCCTTAAGTCTATTTCTCACTTCCACTATATAATCATAAGGGATTTGATTTAGGTCATACCTGAATGGTCTAGCGGTTTTCCCTACTTTCTTCAATTTCAGTCTGAATTTGGTAATAAGGAGTTCATGATCTGAGCCACAGTCAGCTCCTGGTCTTGTTTTTGTTGACTGTATAGAGCTTCTCCATCTTTGGCTGCAAAGAATATAATCAATCTGATTTTGGTGATGTCCATGTGTAGAGTCTTCTCTTGTGTTGTTGGAAGAGGGTGTTTGCTATGACCAGTGCATTTTCTTGGCAAAATGCTATTAGTCTTTGCCCTGCTTCATTCCTCATTCCAAGGCCAAATTTGCCTGTTACTCCAGGTTTTTCTTGACTTCCTACTTTTGCATTCCAGTCCCCTATAATGAAAAGGACATCTTTTTTGGGTGTTAGTTCTAAAAGGTCTTGTAGGTCTTCATAAAACCGTTCAACTTCAGCTTCTTCAGTGTTACTGGTTGGGGCATGGACTTGGATAACTGTGATATTGAATGGTTTGCCTTGGAGATGAACAGAGATCATTCTGTTGTTTTTGAGATTGCATCCAAGTACTGCATTTCGCACTCTTTTGTTGACCATGATGGTTACTCCATTTCTTCTGAGGGATTCCTGCCCACAGTAGTAGATATAATGGTCATCTGAGTTAAATTCACCCATTCCAGTCCATTTTAGTTCGCTGATTCCTAGAATGTCGATGTTCACTCTTGCCATCTCCTGTTTGACCACTTCCAATTTGCCTTGATTCATGGACCTGACATTCCAGGTTCCTATGCAATATTGCTCTTTACAGCGTCGGATCTTGCTTCTATCACCAGTCACATCCACAGCTAGGTATTGTTTTTGCTTTGACTCCATCCCTTCATTCTTTCTGGAGTTATTTCTCCACTGATCTCCAGTAGCATATTGGGCACCTAGTGACCTGGGGAGTTCCTCTTTTGGTATCCTATCATTTTGCCTTTTCATACTGTTCATGGGGTTCTCAAGGTAAGAATACTGAAGTGGTTTGCTATTCCCTTCTCCAGTGGACCATGCTCTGTCAGACCTCTCCACCATGATCCACCCGTCTTGGGTTGCCCCGCAGGCATGGCTTGGTTTCATTGAGTTAGACAAGGCTGTGGTCCTAGTGTGATTAGATTGACTAGTTTTCTGTGAGTATGGTTTCAGTGTGTCTGCCCTCTGATGCCCTCTTGCAACACCTACCATCTTACTTGGGTTTCTCTTACCTTGGGCGTGGGGTGTCTCTTCAAGGCTGCTCCAGCAAAGTACAGCCGCTGCTCCTTACCTTGGACGAGGGGTATCTCCTTACCGCCACCGTTCCTGACCTTCAATGTGTGATAGCTCCTCAAAATCTTTAGCACACCTGCAAAAAATCCCCTTGCCACATAAAGTTACTTTTCACAGGTTCTGGGGATAAGTATGTGGGCATCTTGGGATGGAGTGGAGTGGGGTGGGGAGCATTAGCCAGCCTACCATAATTTACATGCATTAGGGGGGTCTTGAATACCCTAGTAATAGGACAGTTTCTGTGCTAGCAGAACCACCAGCCACTTCCGCACATCATGCCTGGTAGCTGTCTATGGGAAATCCAGCAGCACAGGTTCCAGCAGAACAAAGAACAGGAAGGCTGTATTCCCCATCGTGCCCTCATGTGCTCTTCTTTGGACAGGCGATGTTAATCAGGACAGTGATAATGAAGTTAAACATAATAGTTGCCCAGGGCTGCTGGCATAGAATAAAGAACTCTGTATTCCAGTCCAGAGTCCAGGGTCCAGTCCCCAGCTCTCGCTAACGCTTTGATCTTGGGAAAGTCACCTCATTTCTCTGAGCCTTGGTTTACATGTTTATAAAAGAGAGGTATTTTATCCAGTCATTAAGGTCTCTGGCCTGATGTTGATGTGTTGTTGTGGTCCGATTGGATTGCTCTTTTAAATGCTCCCCCGATCCTTCTGCCATCCGGAGTGATAGAGGGATGGTGGCTGGGAGGCACGGCTCTCAGACCTGTTTTCCAACATGTTCAGGAAAGCCATGGCTTTCTCTCTCTGAATCCACAAGATAACCCACTGTTCAGACTTCTGCCCCATCACATGAGTTTTTCTTAAAAGTGCCGTCCACACGTCTGAGCCCCTCTTCTTGGTCTCCCCCTGGGCCTTTCTGTTGGAGGCATCTGCATGTGTTTCCTCGCCTGGAGAAGCTCCAGGCTGGGAGTCATTACACCCTGCTTCCTGTCTCATGGCCATCATTTGCTAACTGGAAGACCTTCGGGAATCACTTCATCTAATCTATAAAATCTGCATAATTATTTGTCCTCTGTCTTCCATACAGTCCTGCAGAGAGGGTCAGTTGAGGTAACAACTGTAAAAGTACTTCAAAAATACAAGACACTGTTCAAAACCAACATGGCTTGATGATTTTATTATCACTGACCAGATCACCTTTGGGTTTTTAGAATCTTGTATCTTTTTCTGTAACATCCTGTCTGTACATACACGTGCGTGTGCGCATGTAGTGTATATGTGTGTGTGTTTGCTTGAAAGGTCTATTGTTTCAAAACGGGACAGACAGGATCAGCCTTAGATCCTAGGCTGTCCCTCCATTTCCTACCTCTTCCGGGAATTGTCTTTGGCTTATGGGTAAGAATCATTTGTTTTTTTAGCTCCTCCTTTCCTGCTCACTTTCTTGGAGGCCATTTGCATTTCATCATCAATAACTCTGGAGCACTATGTTATTTCTGTCCCAAGGGCCCCTGGAGCCAAGTGGGCCCCTTCATGATGCTGGATAGGAAATTTTGCTGTTAATTAAACTTCACAAAGCCACATGCCATTTTCCTGACCCTCTGTTGAAACTTAGGGAGTCTTGTTACATCCAAGGCGGGCAAAAACCACACAGCAAAAGACGGGAAAGCTTTTGGCCTTGTCTGTGTTTCTCCTTGGAAAATCTCCCTGATAATCTGGGCAGTTAGCAGAGCAAGCAGGTACATCTGTTTTTAAAATGCAGACTCTACATTTTCGGTGTTTTTTGTTTTCTTCCTGCAAGGAAAGTTTGGTTTCTTTTCCTCCTTTTGAAGCAGGATTTCCACTTAGTCCCTGAATTGTTTGACATGAAGTTACCTGTTGATGCTAACCAGATAGATGGTGCTTTAATATGCTTCGGTTTCTGAATCTGAAACCTTAGCCCCTTTTCGGTGCGAGCATTTGTAACAGAGCCGGACCCGCTGGTATGTACGCTTCTGCCTGTAGGTTAGGAGAGATTGGAGCCAGATTTTAAGCTTGAGTGACTCTGCTCTCAGACAAGGCTCCAAAGAGCCCTTGTTCCTTTCTTGTGGCATTTCATTAAGTGTCAGAAGTATTGCATTAGTTATCAGAACAAAGATCACATTTGCCGTAAGAATGCTGCGTTGAATCCCCTCCAAGTCATTCATAACTCAGGGTTCCAGAAGAGAAGGGTGATGGGCTTTGGAAAAAGCCTGACAGCAATATGTGTGTCCCAGAAAGGGATCTCAACCTTGCATCCGGGACCCCTAAGGCTTCTCCTTGGATGCTCGCCTGGTGGCAGTCAGAGATGCCTTTGTGTGAGAATGGTGGGGGGGAGCACATCTTGTACGTGTGGCGTTACTGTCATTTTCTTTAGTCACCCCCTTCCTGCACACATTGCTGATTTAGTTGTAGTAAAGAAAATTATTTTTGTAGCACCTGCTATGTGCCACATTAGTCACATATGTATTTGAACCGTAAGCAGCACTGTGTTACAGTTGAGACCACTGAACTGAGGTCCAACGATCCCCAGCGTCCTGCTCCTTTAAGGGGTGGAGCGGGTCAGAGTGCAGGATTGCCTGACCCGAGCCGCTTCTCTCTTCCCACTCCAAGCCTGTAATGTGGATGCAGGTAATTTACCTGTGACAGAGTTTGGAATACAGAGGCTGTGGCCTCACTGTTGGTTTTCATGGTTAAGTACTAACCGCCCCTCAAGAGCATTTTGAGTCCTTACTTTCTTACCTTAACTATGTGCACTTCCCTGGGCAGATAGCTCTTCTGGCTCATCTCTGTTAACTGTAACAAAGGCAGCCACAATGGATGTTTATTGGGGGTTTACTGCGTGTAACAGACTGAATACAGCTCTCTCCCCCTACTCACCTCAAAGGTATGGAGTCCCCTAGAGCCTGAAAATGCTAACTTATTTAGAAATGAAAAAGACTTTGCCGATATAATGAAGGATCTTGAGATGGAGAGATTATCCTGGTGGGCCCTGCGTGCAACCATGAGCGTCCTTATAAGAGATGGGCAGACGGAAACTTGACACCCAGACACACAGAGGAGAGGTGATATGAAGACTGACTAGAGAGCGATTTGAAGGTGCTATTCTTGAAAATGGGGGGGATGGGGCCACAAGCCAAGGAAAGCTGGCTGCCACCAGAAGCCAAAAGAGGCCAGGAAAGAGACTCCTCAGAGCTTCCTGAGGGAGCTCAGCCCTGCCAACCAACAACTCCATTTCGGTCCATTGACCCTAATCTCGAACTTCTGGCCTTTAGAACTGTGAGAGAATCAGTTTCTGTTGCTTTTAGCCACCGAATTTGTGGTAGTTTGTACAGCAGCGACAGGAAACATATGCAGCGTTGAAGGCTCTGAGCTAAACCTCTAGGGACTCTTATGCATAAAGTAATCCATATTATCCTTCTTTTTTAAGTGCAAGAACTCTGCACTCAGAGAGATGAAGTAATGAGCCTTGGGGCCCAGAGCTAATAGGTTGGAGAACAGGGCTTTGAAACGGAGTTTGGCTCTAAGCCTCTGCTCTTAACTGCTGTATAGTTCTTTCTTCCTGTCACCTGACTTATTTCTCGGCTGCATGCCCTCTACATCAGGCCTAGGTCAAGATCATGCCTTGCGCCAGAGACTTCCTTTCCCTCTTTATGGTTTGACTTCCAGGCATACATTATTTTCTTTTTCCTATAGAAACACTTAGTCCCTCGTGGGCCTTGTGGATCCAGCAGCAGTTAGCTAACATTTCCCTTTTCCTCAGTGATGAGAACATGTGGGCTAGTGCTAAAAATGTTTTCTTTCTGGATTTGGAGGGAAGCAGTAATTTCCCCCACCCTGTTTTCCAGTAAATTCTCATTCCAAGCAGTCCATCCCTGTAATCCTTGGTGAATGGCATTTGGTATTTATAAGCTGTACTCTGTTGCAGCAGTTTAAGCTCCTTAAGAGCTTACCATTCATTCATTCGTTCAGTAACATTTGTTAATATCACAGTAATATCCATTCATGTAGACTTCCTATCTTGGAAAGTTGTTTAATATCTTTTAGACTCAGTTTCCTTATGTATAAAATTGGAGTAATGACCCACTTTACTGTTTGCAGTGAGAGTTAATGGATAACATGTATAAACCATTTGGCAGGTGTTCAGTAGTTGCTGTGATCTGAATACTGAATTTATGTAAGTACATGATGCTATTTGAGGGGATGGAGTAAAGTCTAGGACAAATCCCTTTTTCCTTCAGTTAACTCAGGGTAACAGACCTGCATCTAAAACAAAACAAAACAAAACACTTCTCTAATGCAAGTAAGAATGTTAGGAATTTTTTTCACACATGACTATTATAATAGAAATATTTCATATTTAAAACAAAGAAAAAATATACATGGTACATGGGTACACATTAAGTTGTATGTGTGAAAGAGGAGACATTCAGATTGTGAGAGAAACACCGTTGCTTTCTCCATGGACGATTCACATAAAAAATGTTCAGGAAATGTAAGTTGCATCATCAACACACTACTGTTTCATTATTAAATTCAGCAGCATGTACAGAAAATAGTGCTTCAGTTTGCTTCAACCTGCTGGGGGTCAGCCTCTGGGGCAGAGATCACTGTTTGAGAGGCCCCGGGGAGAGGGGTTAGGAGCTCGGTTTGCTTAGCGCCTGCCTGGCCAGGTACTGTGCCCCACAGGTAATCTCATTTGGTTTCCCTTTTAAGCCCCTGAGTCCCCCAGGGCTGCTTAGGTTCAGATCACAACACACACCAGCAACAGGTTTGATTCTCAAGAGGGCTCCTCTCAGTTAAGCTGGAGAAATGAATGCATTTACTGTTCTTTCATGCAAATCCAGGCTGTACCTCCCAGCCCCCATTTGGCTGTCTGCCTCTGCAGTGACCCTCATGTGTGAAGGTTGCGGGCTCTGTGTCTCTCTTCTTGGGGACCGTTCAGCTCTCATGGTAACCACCATTTACAGAGAGTCCACAAGGGCTAGGCCCTTTACCTTCATTATTTTGTTTAACCCTCGTGGCAGCCACTGATGAGGTAGGTACCATTATTCCATTTTGCCACTGGAGATAGGAAATGTGGCCTGACTGACCCAGGATCACAAAGTAATAAGTGGCTGGCCTGGATGGTTTGATGGAATACCCAGGACCTCTCTATCTCCCCAGTTACCACCCCTGTCCCAGTTGATCTCTTAGTTTCCTCATCTTCAGGGATGCCCTTGCCCAGCGTGAAACAGGGTGGGGCCATCATCTTTCTCTGAGCAATCGAATGTTAACTTAGTTTCAACTGGAATTGTCTCTTTGGTAAACCTCCACCAGCTCATCTTTTGCCTTTGTGTGAATCCAAAACAGATGCCTCTTCCTCTGGTTAGGTCCATCCCCTCCCTGAGAAGACACACTGCATTTCAACACCCAGGTGTCCTGGTGCAATGAATAACCTGCTCAACTACAAGTGGCAGCTGTGCAGGCAGTGGGTACTATTGCTTTCTATTGGTCTGAAGTTGGTTTCCTTGAAGACCCCCTGCTCCCGCCATGCCCTTATTCCACCCCTTGGGGCCCATACTGCACAAGCACCTGAAGATCAGTCCTGGCAACCCAGTATCATTCAGATGTGCAGCAGCACCTGGGAGCACTGTGGTGTTGTCCTTAGGGATGCTTGGCTGGCCTCCAAACACCATCCTTTAGACAAGGAGAAGCAGCCTATTGGCAAGATCTATTAACAAATCAGAGTCCAGGTATCTCCTGAGATCCTTACCCCAGAAGGACTGGGTCTGTTCTGAAGGCTGTTTATATTTGGGGTGTGTGGAGGTGGGGGGACAGTGCTATGGTCCTCACTGTCTGGGCTGCCAGCAGTTGGGTGGGGTTACTGAGAAGAAGGTTTTCTCAGGGCTTGGCTTCCTGGCGCAAAGAAGGCCTTTTAAACTCAGTTGCTCCAAAACCACCATTCTACTTCCTTTGCTAGATTCCAGGCATCTTGGTTCCTGCTAGTGCCCCTGAATCCATTGGTGAAAAGACCTCATTCCTTTTCTCTTATTAAAACAAATTCGTCATTTCCTCTCTCTCCCTTTGCCTCCCCAACTCCCCCACATGTAAGCCTTTGAGATCCTTCTTCCCTGAGGGCTCAGAGCAAACCTGTCCACTGATTCTTCCATTGGTCTTTAAATCCAGACCTTAAATACTTTCCGGGGAGCAAGCAGATCTGTTTAAACCGGCTAATGTGTGTGACAGTGTGTACCACCTAGTAGACAATCAGGAAAGCTTTTGTTTTCATCATCTTAATTTTTATTTCCCTAAGTGGTCAGAGTTTTGCCTCTTATCTGCTGTAGACAGCAGATAATTTATTGCCTGGAACAGCTCTGGCAGGACTTTCAGTCTTCTGAACTTCTAAGAAGACATATGCTCTCAACCTAAACCATTTGCTCACAGCCTCTTTGAACTCAGTACATGCTATCCTTTCTCCATTTGGCAGGTGATCACAATGGAACAGGGTGAGTTTTAGGAACACAGGGCTCTCTTTCCAGCTGTAAGCTGCAGACTCCTTTCCTTCCACCTTGCCTTGGATCACGCACCCCTTGGTGAACGCATGTTTCTGCTTTTCAACGCTGCTCCCTTCCATTCTTCCTCCCCTTGCATTTGAGTGTCAGGGTCTCTCTAGGTGGCCAATGGCTACTGATGTTTAATTTCACATCAGCTCCCTTTGCTTCCCACCCAGAAGTGTGGGGCTGCCTTGACTTCTTGCTTATTGGAACTCAGAGCTTTTATATTTCTGCTAATTGATCCACAGAGGTAACCTTTATTGACCCGTTGGTAAGAAATGGTGAGCAATTAAGCTCTGGTCTCAAACAAGTGTTATTTCAACAAACATTCACAGAGTGCCTCTGGGTCAGACCCGCTGCTAATCTCAGGGATTACACACACAGGAGTAAGAAATTGACAAGCCTTGCCCTCAAAGACTGGAAGACTTGGGGGGAAGCCAGGCCTTTTACTCAACAACATTACCAAGATGCAGTGTTAATGCCGTGGCAGAGGGGCGAACAGACGACAGAAAGCGCTCACTGTGTGGGGGCCGCCTGGGGGAAGCATGCGGGTGCTGATGTTTATTTTGGGCTAGAAGGCTGCTCCAGTTCAGAAGTTTGTAGGTAGGGTAGAATTCCAGGCAGGCTCTTGGAGGCACAAGAGCTCAGTGTGTTTGGAAAATGATGAGTGATTTTTTGTGCCTGGAAAGTGTAGGGTTGGTGGCAGGAGACAGGGGAGAGGATAAAGGCTGGAATTGAATCTGAGGTGAGAGACTGAGACCAGTTGATGAAGGTCTTAATGTGGCATCAAAATGAATGTGCCTTAAAACCATCTATGTTTGAACTTTATTTTCTAGGCAGAACAAAGTCATGAACATTTTTT
Source organism: Oryx dammah (assembly GCF_014754425.2). NCBI lineage: Eukaryota > Metazoa > Chordata > Mammalia > Artiodactyla > Bovidae > Oryx > Oryx dammah. The sequence continues at coordinate 82,749,069 of NW_024070210.1, read as the reverse complement.
TCTTTTTAATAGAGGGTAATGATCAAGGGGCGTGTTTATGAAAACGAATCTGGTGGAGAGAGAAGTCAAAAGTACGTGAGGGTCCTGAGTTTGACTTGGCTTCCTCATGGACCGGGATGCGTGCACAACCTGGGAATATGCTCTGGGGTGCATTTTGTCATCACTGTAGCTACTGTATTGGATGTCCAGAGTCAGTGCAATTCATTACCTAGGCTCTGTTGCCCAAGTACATCCAGATTCCAAAGAAGCTTGGCACAGGGCTTCTGATGGCCTTTGTTGATCTAAAATCTTCTGGGAGTATGTGACTTTTCAGTTAGTGACATTTCAGAAGAATATTTTCTCCCCTAACTGTTTATGCTCCTTTTGTCTTTGGGGATTACAATTTATAAATGGGTATTTTGTGTCCAACTGAAATGTCTCCATATTCAAGTATTAAGTTTGCTGACTTGTATTCTCTTTGTGATGTTGTGTATACAGCAGACAAAACCTTTAGAGAGAGTTCTGCCTAGGAATTTTGGCATTTGCTTTCTTAGGATCTTCCCCACATCCATAAAAGGCTACATTTTAAAAAATTCAGTGGAAAATGATTTAGTAGTATTCTTTTTGATATCACTTTCCTATATTGAAAACTTGTAGAGAAGACAAAAAAATTTTTTATGATAGTACAAAAGGGTAAGAAATGATAAATCTGCTTCAACTCCACCCTGAATCTGCTTCTCAAAGGAAATCCTTGCCTAAAATTTCATTTGCATCAGTTCAGAATGTATGCAGCATACATATGATATGTTGTATACATGTTTTCCTCCTTTCTTTGTAAACACAAACAAGGAGCATGAATGTTTCCTGTGTCTGCGTCTTGTCCTTTTTCATTGCAGGGTACTTTGGGGACCGTTCTGTATCAGTACATATGCATCTGCCTCATTCTTTTAAACAGCTTCATTGAACTCCACCAGCATGTACCCTGACGTGTACCTTCATTTAGCTAGCTCATTATTCTCCTCTTTAAAGATGCTTACATTGAGTTTCAAATTTAGCAACTCAGAGTTGCAAAATGCAATTTATTTTTCTACAACTATGGTAGAAGTTCATGAGTCTTGGTTCATGAGTCTTGGTTTCTGCTGCTGCAGGAAAACTGCCAGCTCCAGGAAGCTCAGATGATCAGATGCAGCAAGGCCAAAAAACACAAAGCAAAACAAACAAAAAACAAACCAACCAACGGCAACAAACATGACCAGTTCTGTGATTTATACTTAGCTCACTCAGGACTTCCCTCCGTCCTCGAATTGTACCCTTTTCCCTGAGGGAGACGTGGATCTCCAGATGAGCGGCTTCTGTGCAGCTGTGTTCAGTTTTGTGGTCGCTCCTTTGCTTCCATGAACTGCCTCCCACCCTTTGCAGTAACTGTCCCTGAGGTCTCCACCTGTACTGTAGTCAGAAGTCATGCGCTCTGTGTTCTTGTTAGAACCACAAAGACTCCTTAGGGATGACCCATCAGTGCTCAGGTGGGCCCCTCCTTCCCAAGTCCTCCCATGTTCAGGAGCCATGTTGGACATGGACTTCCCTACAAAGCTTGCAGGCCCCTTCTATTCTCAGGCTCCTAAACAAATCTGAAAGTGAAAGTGAAGTCGCTCAGTCGTGTCTGACTCTTTGCGACCCCATGGACTATAGCCTACCAGGCTCCTCCCTCCATGGGATTCTCCAGGAAAGAGTACTGGAGTGGGTTGCAGTTTCCTTCTCCAGGGGATCTTCCCAACCCAGGGATCGAACCTGGGTCTCCCGCATTCCAGGCAGACGCTTTAACCTCTGAGCCACCAAATCTGAGGTTTCTATTACTCCCCACCCCAGGCAGAATTTTCTACCCTAACCTCTGCCTCTGCCTCTCAGTTGCTCCCTCCTGTGCCTGCTAGCCAAACTCTTAATTCCTATAGGTTTGAGACGATTATTTCAGTCTTAGCATCTTCACATTCTGGAGTGTACACGATACCTCTGCTCTCTGTGCTCCCAGCTTTGGATCTTGCCAGACAAGGCCCAGCATTCCAGATTCTAAAGAAACCTCTTCTCTTCTGCTGATCTTTAGTTCTTCTCTTTTCTGGTGCGGTAATGATCAAGGTCATTCTAGAGGCACTGGTCAGGGAGAGAAGGGATTGCTGAGAGAGAGAGATGTACTGGCTAATTCCTTAAAACACTGTCTTATGAGGGTTGTTTCAGGTGTCCTGCCTGTTCAAGAGGCTGCACCGAGGACCCCTCAGGTCTCTTCGTGCCTCTGTACGTAGATAGATATATATATATAGGTATGCGGCCCAGTATCTTTTAAGATGTCTATTAAAACTTCTTTATAAATGCATTTGGGGATTAATTAGGAGTTTCGGATTAGCAGATACACACTGCTGCTGCTGCTGCTGCTGCTGCTGCTGCTAAGTCGCTTCAGTTGTGCCCGACTCTGTGCGACCCCATAGACGGCAGCCCACCAGGCTCCCCCGTCCCTGGGATTTTCCAGGCAAGAGTGCTGGAGTGGGTTGCCATTGCCTTCTCCAAGATACACACTACTATATATAAAATAGATAATTAACAAGGACCTACTGTATAGCACAGGGAACTATAGTCAAGATCTTATAATAAACCTATAATGGAAAAGAATATCAAAAAGAAAAGAAATACACACACACACACACACACACACACACACACGTGTGTGTGTGTGCTCAGTCGTGTCCCACTCTTTGGAACCCCATGGTCTGTAATCCACCAGTCTCCTCTGTCCGTGGAATTTTCCAGGCAAGAATGCTGGAGTGGGTCGCCATTTCCTTCTCCAAGGGATCTTCCTGACCCAGGGATCAAACCCATGTCTCCTGCATTGGCAGGCAAATTCTTTACCGTCTGAGCCACCAGGGAAGGCCAATGTATGTATGAATGAATATATGTCTATTACTTTGCTGTACACCAGAAACTGACACAACATGGTAAATCAACTATCCTTCAATTAAAAAAAAAATCAAACTGAAGGATTTGGGGGAAAGCATTTCACTTGATAATAGGTGTGACTCACATCTTCCTTTGCTCTCTCCACGCTTAGCATGCTGAGTGGAAGAAGAATGTGCACAATTTGGAGGCTAGAGTAGAGGCAATCCTCAGATGCAGCTTCTCCGCATCTGTAACTAGGAGACTGATTTTAGCTTCTCATATCCTCAGACCTGTCTTTGGTGCTAAGACTGGCCAGGTAAATTTGCACCCAAACATTAGCTTGGGAAGAATTTAGTTTTGATATGTAAAAACAGTGCAGCGTGCAAATGTGGCATAATGGATCCCTTTAAATCATATGGAGATTACTCATTAGATACATTAAGATTTAAAAAGATCTTAGATTTTTCTCAACAGCATCTAGTACAGGAACTTCCACCCACCCTTGCTTCTGTGAACCTCTCCAGTAATATCCTGTCTCCCAAGCCTCCTTCCCATCTTTGCTATGGAAGGATTGACTTCTGTTTACCTAACAACTCAGGTAGCTTGCTGCAAGGAATGCGCCTCTTTAAATGCTGTAAAACCTGGAACCTCTGAGCTGAAGGCATACAAAGGAGACTTTTCAGTTGAGCAGGGACACCAACCTCACTGCCCAGCCCCCAGCTGGCAGACTCAGGCTCCTGGGGACCCCAACAGGCTGGTCCCAAGGGCTGCTGCTCTGTTGGATGCTGGGGCCAATGTGTGGTTCATGTTAGCACAGCTGAGAGAGGCCAGGCCTCTTGCAGAGACCTGACTGAGCCCGAAGCTCGAAGGGAAATAAACATGAAGAGTGTAAGAACTACAAACAGCCTGGCTTCCAGAAGGCAGGGTTCTCTCTCTGCCCGTTCTACTCCATACTGGGAACTGAGACAATAGATGGAATGCCATCCTGTATCCGCAAGCAGCTGACAGACAACCTCTCCTGGGTGGCTCTCAAGCTCTGACAGGCTTGCATGGAGCACCGTGACCTCTTAGTTCTTCCCTCCTTTTGAGAATAAAGCTGAGTCCCAGCCTCTGTTGGATCTTCTGTTTCATTCTAAGGATGTGTTTCTTCTCCAGGTGTTTGATACCAGGAATGGTCTCGCTTAATAGATGAGATTTTATTCCTACACAGAGGGATATTTCATGTACTGGCAATTAAACATGGATAGTAATGGGAAGGTGGTGGCTCAGATGGTAAAGAATCTGCCTGCAATGCAGATTCAATCCCTGGGTTTGAATCCGTGCATTTAATCCCTGGGTTGGGAAGTTCCCCTGGAGGAGGGCATGGAAATCCACTCCAGTATTCTTGCCTGGAGAATTCCATGGACAGAGGAGCCTGGCGGGCTACAGTCCATGAGGTTGCAAAGAGTCGGACACGACTGAGCATCTAACACTTTCACACTTTCTTTCAATAAGAAGGGTTCTTGCTTTGGCAGTCATGGTTGGAGCCATTCATTCATTTGTTATTTCAGTTTTTCAACAGTTATTGAATACCTGTTCTATGCTGACCATTGTACTAGGATCTAGAGATATAAGACAAATAAGACATATCCCCTCCTCTGAAGGAGCCTGCAGTCTGTTAAACTAAGGCAGTCTAAAGAAATTGGTACAATAAAAGGTTATTATGCTGTGACAGTTACATGGGGTCTGGTGGAAGGACAGAGGAGATGAACATTGATTCTAGGGAGTGGAGGGGTGGGGTTTGGACCCAGAAGAGCTTCGTGGAGGAATTATTGCTCAGCTAAGTCCTGAAGGGTGACTAGCTGGTTGTTGCAGAAAATGGTGGGGAAGGCAGCCTAGAGGAGAAAGCAGCGTAGCCAGAGCATGGAGAAATAAACTGGGTTGTTCTGTTGGGAAACTCCAAGGAGTGTGGTGTGGGAGGTCTCTTGAGTACCAGGCTGTGATAGGAGCTTTGCTGTGCAGGCTAGGTGGCTGAGCTGAAGAGTTTGAACTTACAATCACAGGGTTGAGGAGAATAGAAGACCAAGCTGACATCAGGGCTGTGACAGTTACATGGGGCTCAGTGGAAGGACAAAAGAGAAGGACACAGATTCTACGGAGTGGAGGCTTGGGTCGGGTTTGGACCTGGGGATGGTGCGGTACTTGGGGGTGAAACAGAGCAGTTTGGCCCCCAGACCAGCATCAGCATCCCTTGGGGACTTGTAAGAAAGGCAGATTCTCAGACCCCACCCAAATCTCCTGAATCATACTCTTTGTGGGCAGGACTCAGTGGTCCGATTAGGTAAGACCTCCAAGTGATTCTGATGCTTGCTCAAGTTGGAAAACTACTGAGAAGACGGAGAGTATAGGAAGAGCTAGAAAGAGAACACTTTTGTCTTGTGGGGTGAAGATGATGAATTTGGGCTTAAATGTGTGGAGTTTGAGATGTCTGAGGGAATGTCTAGAGCAATTAAAGTATAGTCCAGGGACCCACAGCATCAGTGTCAGCTGGGACGTGGTTACAAGTGCAGAATCAGACCCCCACCGGCTGACCTCCTAAATCAGAAGCTGTATTTTGACAAGATCCTCAGCTATTCTGCATGTACATCCCAGGTGAGAAGCAGTGCTAGTCTAGAGGTTAGTTAGGTCGATGGAACTGATGCTCAAAAGAGGGGTCTGGGCAGGCAGTAGACATGTGGGTGTTGTCAGTTCAGGTGGTGGTCATAGATGACACACTTCAGGGTTCATGTCGAGCTGGGAAGAGGGAGCTAGATGTGACGTCTTTGCTTGAATCATCACACTGACTGGTCAGGATTAACATCACCAAGCTGGACAGCATCACACTTAATTAGCCCCTGGGTGGCAGCCAGCCGGTTGTAGGGAACATGTTTTATGTGTTTGTTACTCTTTCCAAAACGCTGTTTGTAGCCATTTTCTCAAGAAACAACAGTTTCCCCAGACGCCCATAGAAGGTCGTTGGAAGGACTGAGGCCAGAACTTGGTGTCAGAACCCTTGCTGTCATGCTCTTACCATTGTTGGGGAGGGAGGCTCTGCATTTACTCATGTTGTCAGGCTTGGAAATGTGAACAAGCAGGAAAAAATATCACACATGAAGCTCATAGATCAATAGAAGTTTGTTAAAGGTTGTTGAAACAAGTGATGGAAAATGAATGATAAAAACTGCTTTCAGATTCAAAACATGCATTCCTATTGGTAACCTCAATTTGATCTTTACATCTTCGTAAGTAGATAAGCTGGGAATTATTCATGATCTCATTTTAAAAAATGACAGTTGTATTGAGATAATTAATGTACCATAAAATTCACCATTTAGAGTGTATAATTCAGTGATTTTTAGTATATTCACAAGGTTGTGCAATAGTCACCACTCTCTGATTACAGAACATTTCCACCATCCCCAAAAGAAACCCATATCCTTTAGCAGTTGCTGCCTAGTCTCCCCTAGTAAGCAATAATCTGCTTTCTGTCTGTCTCTATGAATTGCTTGTTCTGGACATTTTGTATAAATGGAATCATGTAGCCTTTTGTGTCTGGCTTTTTTCACTTAGAATATTGTTGAGGTTCATCAGTGTTGTAGTTTGTATCAGTGCTTCATCCGTTTTATGGCTGAGTAATAATCCAGTGTATGGATATACTATGTTTTGTTTATCCATTCATCAGGTGATAGGCATTTGGGTGGTTTCCATGTCTTGGCCATCATGAACAGAGCTGTTATGAACATTCATGTACAAGATTCAGTATAGGTCTTTGCACAGACATACGTCTCCATTTCCCTGGGGTATATACCTAGGAGGATTGGAATTGCTGGGTCACATGGAAATACTCCATGCGACTTTTGAGGAACATCCGGGTAGTTTTTAAATGACTGCACCATTTTACCTTCCCACCAGGAATGTCTGAGGGTTCCAGTTTTTCTGCATCCTCTCCAACACTTTTTTTATTTGTTCCTTTTATTATAACCAGCCTAGTGGCTGTAGCTCTCATTTTCTAGGTAAGAACATAGAGGGTGTGCTTTTTGTCCAACTTTGGAGAGCTGGTAAATGGCCAAGCTTGAACACTTTTTAAAAAAGCAAATATTTATACGAAACATGCTGTGTGTCAGGCATTGTTTAAATCCTTTGCACTTAAGTTGTTTATGTTTTACAACAACCTGGAAGCAAGGCACTATTGTCATCTTTATTTATTAATGTACGCAGGGCCAGGGCTGGATCTGAGATGCAACATTTAAGGAGACATCACAATGCTGAGAGTGACTATCTCTTTTTTTTATTAATTTGGAGTATTGTTGCTTTATAATGTTCTGTTAGTTTCTGCTGTACAGTGAAGTCGATCAGCTATACATAGAGAAGGCAATGGCACCCCACTCCAGCACTCTTGCCTGGAAAATCCCATGGACGGAGGAGCCTGGTAGGCTGCAGTCCATGGGGTTGCTAAGAGTCGGACACGACTGAGCAACTTCACTTTCACTTTTCCCTTTCATGCATTGGAGAAGGAAATGGTAACCCACTCCAGTGTTCTTGCCTGGAGAATCCCAGGGACGGGGGAGCCTGGTGGGCTGCCGTCTATGGGGTCGCACAGAATTGGACACGACTGAAGCGACTTAGCAGCAGCAGCAGCAAACATACATATATCTCCTCTTTTTTTTGGATTTCTTTCCTATTTAGGTCACCACAGAGCACTGAGTAGATTTCCCTGTGCTATGCAGTAGATTCTCATTAGTTGTCTATTTTATACATAGTAGTGTATACATGTCAATCTCAGTCTCCCTGTTCTTGCCCCCTTCTTCCCCCTTGGTATCTATCCATTTGTTCTCTATGTCTGTGTCTCTATTTCTACCTTGTAAACAGGTTTATCTATCATTTTTCTAGATTCCACATATATGCATTAATAAACAATATTTATATTTCTCTTTCTAACTTACTTCAGTCTGTATGACATTCTCTAGGTTCATCCGCATCTCTGCGAATGACCCAGTGAGCATCTCCAAAAGGACTAGTGACCGACCCAAATTGCATAATTAGCAGGTGGCAGAGCTGGGGTTCAAACCCAGGAAACCTGGCTTCAAAGTCCAAGTCTAACCACTCTGCTATACAAACATCAATGTCCTTGACTTTCAAGTCAGGCTTTTTCTGTTACTTTTTCAAGACCTAACTTTCCAAAGTTAGCTAGGACTTTGACAAATGGAAAAATCCCAGAGCCGGGTGATGGGGAGATTAAGCAAAACTGATCACCCTAACAGCTCCCAGGCACCTACCACATGCACCCCTGGAAGGGTTAACTAGCTACACAGATCCCCTCGGCCACATCTGTGCTTATTATCCCAACTCTGCATAAATCTACCCTTGCAAGTGGCCAGATGGACTCTGTCCTGTGGGGAAGAGGCCATTCTGAACCATCAGGATTATTAGCTCTGACCGGCTGTAAGGAAAACACACATTGTCCTGGCCAAGTGGGGATGAATCTGCTGCTTGTCCAAGTGTTCTGAGTCAAGAATTCAGAAATCATATCTCTCACAAGCACTCGCTAATTGGCTGCTCATCCTCTGTAGTCTGTTTATCAGAGTTAACTGGTCGTTTGTTTCTGAATCATCCTCTTTCCAATGGTGTTGCTGTTTGGGTAGGTTTTGAATGGTTCTCGGCAGAGCCTCCCATGAGGCACTGTGAATATAAAAATATACATTTGCACATGTATATGTTACCCCCTCTGGGGTGATGGGCAGCCTTTGAAAAGATGCTTACACAAGTCACTGGCCAACTGTAGGTTCTCCCTCTGCCTCCTGGACTTCCCAAGAGCAAGGTCAAGTCCGTCTGGGTTCAGCACCTCTCACTGATGGAGCTACAGCAGGGCATCCTGGCTCAAACCAGCAGAATTTTTGTCTGTGTCACAGGCTAAGAGGTTTTTGAAACAATTTTATAGCTGTCTTTCGCCATTAAACCTGACAAATGTTGTTGAATTCTCACTCTTTTGCTTGGAATTTCAGTTCTATTCTGTGACTTTGTCAAAGTAGTGGGTCTATGGACCCCAGCATCACCATTATCACCTGGGAACTTGTTAGACATTGAAAGGATGCAAAGATGCCCGGATTCTTGGCCCCCAGAGGAGAAGAATTTAAATCCGAGGCCAGAGACGAGGCTTGATCACGCAGAGCTTTTGTGTAATAAAGTCTTATTAAAGTATAAAGGAGATAAAGAAAGCTTCTGACATAGCCATCAGAAGGGGGCAGAAAGAGTACCCCCCTGCTAGTCTTCAACTGGATGTTATATAGTCACTAGCAGTCTGTTAATGAAAGAAAGGAATGTCTTAAAACTCAGAATGGCACCAGGCCCCTCACCCATAAGATGCATTTTGGGATAATCTTGGCACCAAATGGTTCATCCTGGGCCATAAAATGATTAACTTGAATCTTGAAGAAGGGCAGATCACCGTACAAATAGTTTCATTTACACAGATTAGAGGAACAATATCTGAGTGTAACATACTGGTTTGTCAAGTAGGTTCTGAGCCAAGAGGTGGAACCAACTTGAAGACAGAGTTTGGGGTAAATGCATAGTACATTAGCGTAGCTTAAGATAAACATTTCCATAAGAAAAAGGCATTGGTTAACTTCAGGTAAAACCAAGTGTCATTAGGACAACACAGTACTTTAAGAGAAACCTCTTTTTAAATTTGTATAGAGAAGGAAAAAATACCCCTAGTTTGTTTCCTCCTGCCCCTTAAGAGAGATAAAAATGTCTGACACTTGCAGGCTATTTCCTCCGTTGGGAGACCCCTGGGCTTCCTGCCTGTTACCCTCTCAACATGAAGAATCCTACCCCTTCCCCAACCTACTGAATCAGAATATGCCTCCCAACAAGATTTTTTTGCCCATTCAAATCTGAGAAGCATCACTCCACATATGTTTATTTCTCTGTTACCTTCTGTTGGGGTTTCCACTCGTACTTACTTTGAAGCTAGAATTTCTATTAGGCTTTCAGATCTTTAAAAAAAAAAAAGACACACACACAGAAAAATTCTTTCCTTCACTTTTACATGATTTCATTCATTTTACCTGGCCTGCTACAAGAAGAAAAAAGCAAATTACATCCAACATATATATACACACACACATACACACACACACATATATATATGACTAACTTCTTAATTGCGTCTCTTAAAGCAGCATTCTGAAACTCCCATCATTAATAGAGTCCTAAGTGTTGCCAAGATTAATTGAGAAATGCCTAAAGGCAAAATAAACACCAGCACAGTTTAATTCAAAACCATATCAGCTAAGAATGAAGGTGCAATTTGTGATAAAGATGTTAGTAATTAGTTGTGGTCTGTTAAATTTTATATTCAGTGGTTCTGTAGAGTGAAGAAAGAATTCTTCAAGAGGGCAGAAATTAATGTTTCACCTTGATTGCTATTTTAATGTGCTTATTTTAACGGGGCCATCCCGTAGGAACCCTTGGGCACATTTCCAGTTTTACATCAATGTAGAATTAATTATTATGGAAGCATATAATTTTAGAGCTGGAACAACCCTCACAGTTATTTAATCCAGTTCAGTCATTTTACAAATAAGTAAGAGTTATATGACTTACTTAAATCCTTCCACAGAGTATTGGAACCTTGCTTCCCAACTCTCAGATCCGTGATGATGAAACCTTCTGAGATTACCCAGATAGAAGTTCTTCCTCTTGCCTCAGATTACCAATGCATTGCTTGTTGTATTGCTTCCAAAGCTGTTTCCCACTTTGTGTTATGTTTTAGTTACTTTAAGCTGTATGTCTGGGGTCTCGGGTACCCCATCTGATTCACTTTTATATTTCTTCATCATTCCTAGCTCTGTTTTGAAAACAGTAGTTGTACAATGAATTTGCATGCAGTGGTGTGCTAGAGCTGGTTTTGCCCTGGTTGCTAGAGCTGATTGTGTCTTCACATCAGTTGGCCATGGCGGGAGTATTTGCACCATGGAAATGGACAGAAGCTATAAATCAGGGATTTTTTTCTCCCTGGCGGGGTGGGGGGAACCTCTGTTTACATAATTGTCATAAGATCCCACAGGGCAACTGATCTTGGCAAAACCTAAAGATCCATATGAATGTGAACATGGCCCTTTACCCATTATTCCTTGTGAGGTGACTTAAATGATGGAGTAGCCAGTTGCTCAGATTCCTGAAGTTTCTTCAGGGATTGAGTTTGACCCAGGGAAAGTCAAGACTCAGGACTGCATTAGTCTTTGGTTGCTTAGCTAAGTTCCTCTTTCCTGCAAAAGCTATTTGGACATGAATGGTCATGGAAACAGGGTCTGAAATATTAGTACAGTTGAGTGAGAAAAAAACCCCACTAACTATTATTGGGGGGAAAAAGTGAACAGGATGTAACTATGGCTGAAATGATAATTTTCTCTTTATTCTTCTCAAATACTATATATAAAATAGATAACCATTAATAATAAGAACCTACTGTATAGCACAGGGAACTCTACTCAATACTCTGTAATGGCCTATATGGGAAATGAATCTAAAAGAGTGGATATATGTATATATATCGGAGAAGGCGATGGCACCCCACTCCAGTACTCTTGCCTGGAAGATCCCATGGGTGGAGGAGCCTGGTAGGCTGCAGTCCGTGGGGTCGCTAAGAGTCAGACATGACGGAGTGACTTCACTTTCACTTTTCACCTTCATGCATTGGAGAAGGAAATGGCAACCCACTCCAGTGTTCTTGCCTGGAGACTCCCAGGGATGGGGGAGCCTGATGGGCTGCCGTCTATGGGGTCGCACAGAGTCGGACACGACTGAAGCGACTTAGCAGCAGTAGCATGTATGTGTATAACTGACTCACTTTGCTGTACACCTGAAACTAACACATTGTGAATCAGTTGTAGTCCAATAAAAATTTAAAAACCTTCAGTGGCTCCCTACAACCTACAAAACACCCAAACTCCCTGACATAAGTCACATACTAGCCACAGCTTACTGTTCTAACCTCATTTTCTACCGATCACATCACCCACTGTTGATTCTCACTTTCATTCTGCGTTCCAGCCTCTGTAGAGCCTCTGTTTTGGCCTAACCCTTCCCCTGGAAAGCCCTCCTGCTGCCTCTCTGTTCCACCACAGGCTCTCTCTCAGGCTTCTGTTCCTACCCAGTCCCCTCTCCCATGGACCATAGTTTCTGGGTAACATGAAAATTCTCTCTTGTGTGTTTCTCTTTAGGAGCAGGACCCGAGGTCCCATCGGCCCTGGCAAGTATGGTTATGGGAAAGCCCCGTACATCTTACCATTGCAGACAGACTCTGCACAGCCACCCCAGAGGCTTCGGCGGCAGAAGCCCTCATCCCGGAATTCCAGGTCCCAGGGGGCATCTGGCTCTAGCCATGGCTACCACCCTTCAGCTCACCAGCCCCCCCAGCATGGACCTCTGTACCAGAGTGACAGTGGCCCGCGTTCTGGACTGCAAGCCTCAGAGGGCTCTGTCTACCAGCTGCCTTTGACCCATGACCAAGGCTTCCCTGCAGCCTCCAGTCTCTTCCACAGCCCAGAAGCAAGCAGCAGCCCTGGGCTGGGGGCCCCCAGGGCAGCTCAGAGCTTCTCGCAGCCCACCAGATCTACAGCCATCTCCTGCATCGGGGCCTACCGGCAGTACAAGCTGTGCAACACGAATGTGAGTACATACTGCCCGAGACTGGCCCTAGAAACAGCTGCTACTCATCTTTCTGCTGGTCGGCAGTACACATGGTAGAAGACAGCAAGGGCATGGTTTTTTAGACCATGTGAATGCTCCCTTCCTCTCATTCCTTTTCATGTGTTCTCCCATATACTTTTCTAAGGTTATTACTTTAGTAACTTATGGATAACTTCTTGAGTCATTTATTGATGATTGCTATTGCTGACCAAGCTACTTCCACATTCTCAGTGGCTTTATATCAAAACTATTTCTTCTTTGCTCTTTGGCCTGTGAGTCAGGTGCAGTTTAGTTAATTTAGGGCAACCAATGGTGGTGCCAAAGATGGGGGAGTTTCGGGAGGTTTGACCAGCATGAGTGTCATCCAGTAAGTTTCCTGGCGGTTCCCTGAAAAAGTCTGACAGTGAAAAATTGCTGAAGATTCCATAGCTGATGACTCTACAGCAAAGCAAATTATAAATAGAAGCTACACAAGATGACCAAATATGCTTAAAAAAAAAAAATCAGTTTGTGTGCTGTGCTCACCCAGTTGTGTCCAACTCTTTCGACCCCGTGAACTCACCAGGCTCCTCTGTCTATGGAATTTTCCAGGCAAGAACACTACAGTGGGTTGCCATTTTCTCCTCCAGAGGGCCTTCCTGACTCAGGGCTTGAACCTTTGTCCCTTGCATCTCCTGCATTGGCAGGAAGATCTTTTTTTTTTCTTTTTTTTTTAACCACTGAGCCACCTGGGAAACCAATATCAGTTTAAAGACTTTATACTGAGTTGGCCAAAAAGTTCTTTTGGGTTTTTCCATCGTACAGAAAAGTCTGAAAGAACTTTTTGGCCAACTCGATATAAAAGAGAAAGAAATAAGAGAATCCTTAAAGGTTAAATTTCCAAGTTGCTATATTTCTCATTAATTATTTAATCTGCCTTAATAGTTTTACTGGGTAACAGGACAGCTGCTATATATTAGCTTCAATTTCCTCATTAAAAATATATTTCCTGCCACAGAGTCCATAGAAATGACTTAATTTGTGATTTTAATAATTCCTCTGAATGCCTGGATTTCTTTTCAGCATGTTCTTCCACTGACAGACTTCAGGAATTATTGATTTTTTAGAGCAATAATTTTCTTAAAGCCATTACTAATCAGTCAACCAGTAAGTCTTAATTGAGCATCATGGCTTGTCATGAAGCTCCATGGAAGACAGAAGAAAAGTCATATTATCTACCTCATAGAGTTGTTATGAGGATCAAAAGCGGTGATATTAAGAAAGTGCTTTGTAAACAAAACAAAAAAATACTTGTGCTCATCATAAGACATGGTCCCTGTTCTTGAATATCCATTGCAATTCTTTTAAAAATGAAATGGATTAATTTCTAATGTAGAATACACTCTTCCATTGCCTAGTATGTGTCTTAATTTTGGGGACCAAGTAATCCATAAGGAGAAGGAAAAGAGAGAAGGCATTTAGCATATATCAGCTTCCCAGGTGGTGTTAGTGCTAAAGCAGGAGAAGTAAGAGATGTGGTTTGATCCCTGGGTCGGGAGGATCCCCTGGAGGAGGGCATAGCAACCCACTCCAGTATTCTTGCCTGGAGAATGCCACGAACAGAGAGCCTGGCGGGCTACAGGCCATGGGGTCACAAAGACCCGGACGTGACCAAAGCAACTTAGCGCACCCTTCAGACGCTCAAACAGACCTGATATGTACTTAGCATTTCTTTCATTTAACCTCTGTTTTTAAAGCATGCACTTTTTTCCAGGCCTATGCTGCCAACAGCAGGGCTGTATTTGCCTATGGAGAAGCTGTGGTTTCTTCTGGTGCTGGATAACTCCACTACTGAGGAGACTGAATTGCAAGGAAAATTTTTTTTTAATTCTTGTGAATTCATGATGTCTGCATCATTTTGCAAGTAGGTAAAGCAGTGTCTCACACATCTTCTTAGACAAAGAAGTAAATGTTGACAAAGGATCGACAGGTTTAAATCCCTTCTTTTCACCCCTGTAACACTTTGCACCCCGTCAACCCAAGCCACATCCTGCTGCTGCTGCTGCTAAGTCGCTTCAGTCGTGTCCGACTCTGTGCGACCCCGTAGACGGCAGCCCACCAGGCTCTCCCATCCCTGAGAGTCTCTAGGCATCCTACTTATCCTTATTGAGAGATTTCTTTCCTTAGAGGTCACAGTAATACACATCTTCTTTTTAAAATATTGGGGTATGGTTGCTTTACAATGTTGTGTTTCTGCTGTACAACGAAGTGCATCAGCTATACGTATATGTATATCACCTCCTTCTGGGACCTCCCTACCACCCTCCTAACCCACCCATCTATGTCACCACACAGCACCGAGCTGAGCTCCCTGTGCTTACAGCAGGTTCGCACCAGCTATGTCTTTTACACATGGTAGTGTATATATGTCAGTTCTCATCTCCCCGTTCATCCCACCTGCTTCCCCCTGTGATGTTCACATGTCCCTCTCGACACCTGCATCTCTATTCCTGCCCTGCAAGTAGGTTCATCTGTACATTTGCTAGATTCCACATATATGCTTTAATATACTTTATTTGTTTTTCTCTTTCTGACTTACTTCACTCTGTGTGACAGACTTTAGACCTGTCCATATCTCTACAAATGACCCAGTTTGGTTCTTTTTTATGGCCGAGTAATATTCCATTGTATATATGCAACACATCTTCTTTATCCATTCCTCTGTCCCAGTGTTCATTGCAGCACTATTTATAGTAGCCAGGATGTTGAGGCAACCTAAATGCATATCTTCTTTTTTTAAGCCCGTGGCTTCTTCTGACTTCGGCTATGCCCCATGAACACTTTAAGACTCCCTGTGTTAGTGGCTCCTAGAACCATGCCTTGGTCTAACGATTTGTAGGAAGACCCATTGGACTCAGCATACACTTGAAAGTACAGTTATGATTTATGACATTGAAAGGCTACTGGGAAAATCAGCAAAAGGCAAAGTGCATGGGGCCAGGTCCAGAGGAAAGCAGGCTCAGTCTTCCAAGAGTCCTGTCCCTGTGGAGTCACACAGGATGTACTTCTTCATTCCCTCAGCAGTGAGTTATTACATGAGTGAAGTATCATCTACCAGGGAAGCTCATTACAGATTCCATGGCCAAAGTTTATACTGGGGGCTAGTTCAGAGGCACCCTCTGCTTACTACTAAAGTGCCAGGCTCCCAGAAGAAAAGCAGGGGCTTAGCATAAAATATATTGCTTGCATAATATAGACGGAGCATAGTGACTCACACTTACCACTTAGGAGGTGGTGGGAACCCTTCTGAAATCCAAGTCCCCAGACATCAGCCAAAGACCGACATTGCAAGCAGGCTTTTCTGAGAGCAGTCTCAGTCCTGCTGTGCTGTCTTATTTGTGCATTCTCCATGTGGACCCATGAATTCCAGCATCTTAGCCTCAATGACCTTATGTAGACATATTTGTATCCTTCTCAATGTCCAAAAGGGGTGATTGCATGAGTCCCCCAATTATGTAAATCTTCCTACTCAAAAATGAAAGAGGTGAAGGGCAGTGGTATGAATAATTCCCTGTGAACAGGGAGTGCAGGCTTTCACTTATGTCCTTTCAAAGATTAAAAAATAGTGCATACATTTAGAGTTCTCTCCCAGTTATTATCTGGGAGAAGAAGAAGAAGGGAGAGTAACCCAGAGCTGGTTGGAAATATCCACTGATTTCAGAACTTCATCCCTTTAACTAAGTGCCCAGTATATCCCACCCTAGTTGTTTTATTTATTTTTTAATAAAAAATGTTTTTGGCTGCACCACAGGGCATGTGGGATCTTTGCTTCCCAACCAGGGATTGAACCAGTGCACCTTGCCGTGGAAGCACAGAGTCTTAACCACTGCCTCCCCTCCCCAGGGAAGTCCCTCCCACTCCAGTTCTTGATGGAATGCCCCCTTTCTGAGACTTCCTTCACCGTAAAGGGCTCAGTTCTGAGCTGGGAGGTCATGTATATGGCAGGTGGTCTGAATTAAGGGAAATGTTTTTGCAGGCGTCCAAATTCTGAAACGGTGTCTCATCACTGGTCATGATGTCGCCTTCAACACAGCAGAGAAGGTGCTGAATGAGTTACTTATAAGTCATTACACTCAGTGCTGGAGCACTTAGTGAGGGAAGAACTCTAGGAGCACAGGGCAGGAGGTCATAGGGTTGGGGAAGGGAACAGTTGAGCTGGGCTTTCAAGGATGGCCAGAACAGGGGAGAGAGCATTTGAGATCAAGGAAACGGCATAGTCATGGACGAGAAGACAGCGCTGGGTCAGGATCTCGGGTGTGCAGAGCCTGCCAGGTGGTGGGGACTCCCTTTCTTTGACCTCTTGCCTCCTCTTCTGTTGTTGTTCAGTGGCTGGGTCGTGTCCCTCTCCTTGAGACCCCATGGACTGCAGCACACCAGGCTTCCCTGTCCTTCACTACCTCCCGGAGTTTGCGCAAACTCATGTTTTTGCCCTCTTGCCTCCTCTTATCCACTATAAATAATCACAGTCTTTCTTGTCTCTTTTTTTCCTTAACTTTCTTTATTTTATTCTTTCTTTCTTACTTGCTCTGCTGTGCATGGTATCACCATCTTAGTTCCCCAACTAGGGATAAAACCTGTGCCCCTTGCAGTGGAAGTGTGGAGTCAGCCACTGGACGGTCAGGGAAGTCCCAAATAATCACAGTCTTAATGGGCAATTTATTCTTTAACATCTCAGAATACAGAAGTATCACATGGTCTTGCTGGTCTTTCTTACATGAGATTGACAGATGAGAAACATTTAAACACAGTACAAAATCAGAAAGTAATTCTAATCAACTGGCTTAATTGGTTAAGTCTTAAAGGCTTACTGAGCTTGGGAGCAAATCTGAGCTGGATATAAACCCCAGCTCCAACGCTGGGAGTTGAGTTTCCTTGGGCAAGTTACTTAACTCTTTGAGGACCATCTGTAATCTGGAGACAGTAATTGTACCTACTGCACAGAGTTGTGAGGTTCAGATAAGGTCAGGTTCAAGCTTGGCATGTGCTGACACACTGTTAGCAGGAAAAAAGATTGGACCTGGATAAGTGAATGTGGCTGAAGATAATGGAGTAAGATGTCTACATATCTGAACAGGTCCCATTTCCTAAGTGTTCAGTCATGGAATTGTGGATGAAATGGTCAGACTTGCTCAGAATCCCTTTTTGTCCTTTGACTTACCTGTGGCTGAGAGTCCTTTCCTTTTGAAAGTGAAAGTGTTAGCCTTTCAGTCGTGTGTAACTCTTTGTGACCCCCATGAACTGTAGCCCTCCAGGCTCCTCTATCCATGGAATTCTCCAGGCAAGAATCCTGGAGTGTGGAGCCATTCCCTTCTCCAGGGTATCTTCCCAACCCAGGAGTGAAACTGGGGTCTCCTGCACTGACCAGAAGATTCTTTACCATCTGAGCCACCAGGGAAGCCTTTTCCTTTGCCCAACCATAAAACAAGCAGCGAGACCCAGCATTTCAGCTGTGATGTGGTTTTAATCTAATCACCCTTGGGTCATATTTAAAGTGACAGAAATCAGCCTACAGGTAACTCCATGCCAGTGAAGCCTTTATGCCCTCAGATGTGTGTATTTAATGTTAAGCCATACCATACATGATAGTGTGTCTTTAAGATTGTTCCGATCATATAAGATGTCCTCGATGAAACAGTACTTCAATAGCAGTAATAAATGCAACGTTAATGATCTCTGAAAGTAGACTTTAAAAATAAGGAAGACTTTCTTTATCCTTGCCTACATGTGTATGAGGAAGAGAAGCTGACACATTTCAGTATGAATAAAGAATTTATGGGGACTTCCCTGGTAGTCCAGTTGTTAAGGCCCCATGCTTCCGCTGCAGGGAGTGCATCCCTGCAGGGGGTGTGAGTTCAATCCCTGGTCAGGGAACTAAGTTCCCATATGCCACATGGCGCAGCCAAATAAAGACATCATCAATAAATAAAGCTAGTCACTTAAGAATAAAAGTTTACAGCAGGCATCTTCGTAGATGTCTACTAGTATAACACTCCCTACTGTTACAAACACAAGCTGGAATCAAGATTGCTGGGAGAAATATCAATACCCTCAGATATGCAGATGACACCACCCTTATAGCAGAAAGTGAAGAGGAGCTAAAAAAGCCTCTTGATGAAAGTGAAAGAGGAGAGTGAAAAAGTTGGCTTAAAGCTCAACATTCAGAAAATGAAGATCATGGCATCTGGTCCCATGACTTCATGGGAAATAGATGGGGAAACAGTGGAAACAGTGTCAGACTTTATTTTTGGGGGCTCCAAAATCACTGCAGATGGTGATTGCAGCCATGAAATTAAAAGACGCTTATTCCTTGGAGGAAAAGTTATGACCAACCTAGATAGTATATTCAAAAGCAGAGATATTACTTTGCCGACTAAGGTCCGTCTAGTCAAGGCTATGGTTTTTCCTGTGGTCATGTATGGATGTGAGAGTTGGACTGTGAAGAAAGCTGAGCGCTGAAGAATTGATGCTTTTGAACTGTGCTGTTGGAGAAGACTCTTGAGAGTCCCTTGGACTGCAAGGAAATCCAGCCAGTCCCTTCTGAAGATCAGCCCTGGGATTTCTTTGGAAGGAATGATGCTAAAGCTGAAGCTCCAGTACTTTGGCCACCTCATGCGAAGAGTTGACTCATTGCAAAAGACTCTGATGCCGGAGGGATTGGGGGCAGGAGGATAAGGGGATGACCGAGGATGAGATGGCTGGATGGCATCACGGACTCAATGGACATGAGTCTGAGTGAACTCCGGGAGATGGTGATGAACAGGGAAGCCTGGCGTGCTGCGATTCATGGGGTCGCAAAGAGTCGGACACGACTGAGTGACTGAACTGAACTGAACTGAACTGTTAAACTAGTCACTCCCTATTGTGGATTTTTGCTTAGAGTCCATGAGCACAACCCTGACATTGATTGGGGGTCAGGGACACTGAAATTAGAGGAAGCTCTGACCCTAAGCAAGTCAAAGTTCAGTGGGAGAGGGAGGCTTATAAAATATGTAACAACAAGTACTAACAGAGTTTTGCCAAGAGAATGAACTGGTCTTAGGAAACACCCTCTTCCAACAACACAAGAGATGACTCTACACATGGACATCACCAGATGGTCAATACGGAAATCAGATTGATTATATTCTTTGCAGTTGAAGATGGAAAAGCTCTATATAGTTAGCAAAAACAAGACTGGAAGCTGACTATGGCTCAGATCATGAACTCCTTATTGCCAAGTTCAGACTTAAATTGAAGAAAGTAGGGAAAACCACTAGACCATTCAGGTATCACCTAAATCAGATCCCTTACAATTATACAGTGGAAGTGACAAATAGATTCAAGGGATTAGATCTGGTAGACAGTGCCTGAAGAACTGTGGACGGAAGTTTGTAGCCTTGTACAGGAGGTGGTGATCAAAACCATCCCTAAGAAGAAATGCAAAAAGGCAAAATGGTTGTCTGAGAAGGTCTTAAAATAGCAGAGAAAAAAAGAGAAGCGAAAGACAAAGAAGAAAAGGAAAGATATATCCATCAGAATGCAGAGTTCCAAAGAATAGCAAGGAGAGATAAGAAAGCCCTTATAGAATGGGAAACAATAGAATGGGAAAGACTAGAGATTTCTTCAAGAAAATTAGAGATACCAAGGGCACATTTCATGCAAAGATGGGCACAATAAAGGACAGAAACGGTATGGAACTAACAGAAGCAGAATATATTAAGAGAAGGTGGCAAAAATACACAGAAGAGCTATACAAAAAGATCTTCATGACCCAGATAATCACGATGATGTGATCACTCACCTAGAGCCAGACATCCTGGAATGCGAAGTCAAGTGGGCCTTAGGAAGCATCACTCCAAACAAAGCTAGTGGAGGTGATGAAATTCCAGTTGAGCTATTTCAAATCCTAAAAGATGATGCTGTGAAAGTGCTGCATTCAATATGCCAGCAAATTTGGAAAACTCAGCAGTGGCCACAAGACTGAAAAAGGTCAGTTTTCATTCCAATCCCAAAGAAAGGCAATGCTAAAGAATGTTCAAACTACCACACAATTGCACTCATCTCACACACTAGCAAAGCCATGCTTAAAATTCTTCAAGCCAAGCTTCAATAGTACATAAACCAAGAACTTCGAGATGTTCAAGCTGTATTTAGAAAAGGCAGAGGAACCAGAGATCAAATTGCCAACATCCGTTGGATCATAGAAAAAGCAAGAGAATTCTAGAAAAAAACATGTACTTCTGCTTCACTGACTATGCTAAAGACTTTCACTATGTGGATCACAACAAACTGTAGAAAATTCTTAAAGAAATGGGAATTCCAGACCACTTCACTTGCCTCCTGAGAAATCAGTATGCAGGTTAAGCAGCAACAGTTAGAACTGAACATGGAACAATGGACTGGTTCCAAATTGGTAAAGGAGTACATCAAGGCTGAATATTGTCATCCTGCTTATTTAACTTGTGTGTAGAGTACATCATGCAAAATACTGGGTTGGATGAACCACAAGCTGGAATCAAGATTGCTGGGAGAACTATCAATAGCCTCAGATATGCTCATGACACCACCCTTATGACAGAAAGGGAAGAGAAACTCAAGAGCCTCTTGATAAATGTGAAAGAGGAGAGTGAAAAAGCTGGCTTAAAACTCAACATTTAGAAAACTAAGATCATGGTTTCTGGTCCCATCACTTCATGGCAAATAGATGGGGAAACAATGGAAACAGTGATATAGTTTATTTTCTTGGGCTCCAAAATCACTGCAGATGGTGACTGCAGCCATGAAATTAAAAGACATTTACTCCTTGGAAGAAAATCTATGACCAACCTAGATAGCATATTAAAAAGCAGAGACATTACTTTGCTAACAAAGGTCTGTCTAGTCAAAGCTATGGTTTTTCCAGTAGTCGTGTATGGATATGAGTGTTGTACTATAAAGAAAGCTGAGCCCCGAAGAACTGATGCTTTTGAACTGTGGTGCTGAAGAAGACACTTGAGAGTCCCTTGGACTGCAAGGAGATCAAATCAGTTATCCTAAAGGAAATCAGTCCTGAATATTCATTGGAAAGACTGATGATGAAGCTGAAGTGCCAACACTTTGGCCACCTGATGCAAAGAGCTGACTCATTAGAAAAAACCCTGATGCTGGGAAAGATTGAAGGTGGGAGGAGAAGGGGACGACAGAGGATGAGATGGTTGGATGGCATAACCGACCTGATGAACATGAGTTTGAGCAAGCTCCAGGAGTTGGTGATGGACAGGGAAGCCTGGTGTGCTGCAGTCCATGGGGTCACAAAGACACAACTGAGTGACTGAACTGAACTGAAGAACAAGTGCAGTGCTCAGGCACCACTCTACATGCTGTGTAGATCCTTTGAAATCTCCAGATAGTGGAAGTGAACCTGGCTTGGGTGAAGTGAAGCGAAGGCCTCCTGAAAGAGTGCAGCTGATTCATCAGAGAAGAGAGTTTCCTAGAAAGGGGGAGTGACAGAGTTACGAGAGTCCTTCCAGGCTCCAGTAAGGGCTGAGAAAGAAGAAGGGATATTGGAGGACCTCTCAGTGGAATGAGATGCTTTTGCTTGAGCGGTGACTTGACCTGCAAATATATCTTCGGCAGTGAAGGAGCAACACCAGGAGGTGAACATGGTTTATCCACAGCCCTGGACACGTTCTCAACTGTGGCTAAAAATAATAAGTATTCAAACATCGTGTAAACAGACACATTTCTTTTATTTTTAACTTTTTATTTTGTATTGGAGTATAGCTGATTTGGCACCCCACTCCAGTACTCTTGCCTGGAAAATCCTATGGACGGGAGAGCCTGGTAGGCTGCAGTCCGTGGGGTCGCTAAGAGTCGGACACGACTGAGCGACTTCACTTTCACTTTTCACCTTCATGCATTGGAGAAGGAAATGGCAACCCACTCCAGTGTTCTTGCCTGGAGAATCCCGAGGATGAGGGAGCCTGGTGGGCTGCCGTCTGTGGGGTCGCACAGAGTCGGACACGACTGAAGCGACTTAGCATAGCTGATTAACAAGCTTATGATAGTTTTAGGTAAACAGCAAAGGGATTCAGCCACACATATACATATATCCATTCTTCCCCAAACTCCCCTCCCATCTAGGCTGCCACATAATATTGATGAAAGTTCCTTGTGCTATAGAGTAGGTCCTTGTTGGTTTTCCATTTTAAATATATGCTTATTGAAGGTCAAGACTTGGGAACAAAATGACTAGAGTCTTTCTTTATAGGGGTGACACATGGGAAGGAGAAAACCAAACCACAATCTCTCCTGGTGTCTGTGGAGATGCAGTAAAAATACAGCTCTTTCTGCTAGCTGTTTCTAGGCTTTTGTGTTATTATTATTTGCAATGTAATTAACCAATTGAGACATCTTATGCTGTTTGTCCTGGAGCCCTAGATGTCTCTCTCCCTCCTTCTTCTCTTAAGCACTCTGAGTTCAGTGCTTCCTCCCTGGAGAGGAAACTGACACACAGGCTCCTTCTGGATCAAGGAGGCTGCAGTGAGTCACCAGGTGCAAGGCGGGGACAAGGTTTTGAGTTTTTAAAGGGCTTTGCTGACAAAGGAGGCATGATCCTGAGTTTAGACAGAGTGCACTTAGCATTTTGAGGGGAAAAACCTCTGGGGCCAAAAAGCAGCTTTTAGCAAAAAACGGCTGTGATGAGTTGTGGTATCTCCAGTGACTCTCCAGTAAATTTCCCTGGGGTGGGACTGACTTCTGACAATGGATTTATCCACATGCAGAGTTGTTTCTGGCTCAAAGTAAGTGAAAATGAAGGGAGGATGTTGGACAAATCTCAAATATAGCTAAGCTCTCTTTAGGCAGATTTTAGTTCTATCCCATTGCTACTCTTATATGAAATGAGAGAAGAACTGATAAACAACTTCCCGCATGCAGTTTAAGGAGAAACTTTGCAAATGGGCCACATCAAGAAGTCAGTGCAGTTCTGTGAGGGGTAAAATGTACCAGGAACTATGGGACCAGTTACTGGATACACAAGTTCTTTAACTTCAGGGCTCAACTTAGGCTTCTCCTGTCATGAACTTGGCCCCAGCTGCCTTGTCTGGGAAATAGATGTGAATGTCAGTGGTGTTTGCAGCACTCTGCTTTCATCTTCTCAGGCCACTCGGAATTTTCCATAGAAATACATGTGTGTGTGTGAGAAATGGGCTTTCTGGTGGCTCAGATGGTGAAGAATCTGCCTGCAATGTGGGAGACCTGAGTTTGATCCCTGGGTTGGGAAAATCCCCTGGAGAAGAGAATGTCAATCCACTCCTGTATTCTTGCTTGGAATATTCCATGGACAGAGGAACCTGGTGGGTTATAGTCAATGGGGTTGCAAAGAGTTGGACACAACTGAGTGACTAACAGATATATATGAAATATGTATATGAATATTTTGTGAACAGTGGCCTTATATGTATAGTATATATAAACATGTAAATATTAGATACATTAAACATAAATATTCAAATAAATTTCATACAGATATATGTGTGAAATATAA
Organism: Oryx dammah; assembly: GCF_014754425.2. NCBI lineage: Eukaryota > Metazoa > Chordata > Mammalia > Artiodactyla > Bovidae > Oryx > Oryx dammah. The sequence continues at coordinate 82,724,909 of NW_024070210.1, read as the reverse complement.
ATGTGTGAATCATACCCCTAAATATGTTGTGGTTCAGTTGCTCAGTCATGTCTGACTCTTTGCAACCCCATGGACTGCAGCACACCAGGCTTCCCTGTCCATCACCGTCTCCCAGAGTTTGCTCAAGCTCATGTCCATTGAGTCAGTGATGCTATCTAACCATCTTATCCTCGGATGCGCCCTTCTCTTCTTGTTCTCAATCTTTCCCAGCATCAAGGTCTTTTCCAATGATTTGGTTCTTTGCATCGGGTAGCCAAAGTATTGGAGCTTCAGCATCAGTATTCCAATGACTACTCAGGGTTGAATTCCTTTAGGATTGACTGGTTTGATCTCTTTGCAGTCCAAGGGACTTTAAAGAGTCTTCTCCAGCACCACAATTCTTTAATACTCAGTCTTCTTTATTGTCAAGCTCTCACATCCATATATGACCACTGGAAAAACCATAGCTTCGACTGTGCAGACCTTTCTTGGCAAGGTGACATCTCTGACTTTTTAATATGCTGTCTAGTCTTGTCATAGCTTTTCTTCCAAAGAGCAAGCGTCTTTTAATTTCATGGCTGCAGTCACCATCTGCAGTGATTTTGGATCCCCATCTATTTGCCATGAAGTGATGGTTCCAGATGCCATGATCATAGTTTTTTTAATACTGAATTGTTTATTCACAACTGTCACTTTTCATGATTACAAAAAGAAGTACAAATAGGAAGGAATATCACAGTGGCAGTAAGAGAGGTATATCCTCGTCCCTCTCTCAAGATGTAATTACAGTCAATCATTTCAAATTTAAATTTCTCCATAACTTGAAATAGTATACCAACACCTCGCTTCTTGATATATCAGCTTCAAATTTTCTCTGTTGACTCCTCACTCTGAAAGATAAAGAAATGACCCCCTTACATCCACTCTGCTGTTCTCTGTTAGCCACATTTTATTTTCAGTTATATTTTTATTATATATAGTATGTTAATAATTTTTGTTTTGTTGATTTGTCAATGTTTCGAAGGATCAATCAACTCCTTATTTTTCAAGATTAGAAATGTAGTGCCTAAGTGGTTCACCAAATTCTTCCCATGGCATTACATGTTTTGGTTTATTTCTTTATTTATTTTACCTTGGCCTATGAAATCCTTGCAGGAGACTATTTTGAGGAATTTTTCTTTGCATCCTCAATAATTGCAATCATAGCAAGGGTACAATGACTGTTTGCCTTTGAAGGAATTTCACGTCTTGCCTCAGCAGATGGCAGAGGGGAGGGAAAACAGGCTTATTAGTAAGATTCCTAAAGTAGCTACTGTAAAATTTGTGTTCCTTGGGGGAGTAAGAGCTTTGAATTTAAAAGTTTACTTTTTCCCACATACTTCTTGGTTAGTTATATAAAGGATATTCTCTTTTAGAGAATATCCTCTAATTCTCTTTTAGAGCTATTCTTCTTACAGATCTCGATATACATGAATAATCTAAAAAGGGAGAAATAAACAAGCATTCCTGTGATAAACCTAGGTTTGTATAGACATGTGTACAGAGTATTTAAGAAATAGGGTTCTCTTGGGCGAATGGATGGGCTTAGTTACATTAACATCCTTTGAGTCTTTGGTGAACTTACTAAGAGGGAAACTCCTTTCTCTAGGAGAACAGTATGAATTTGGATAGGAAAAAAAAAGTGTCTGAGAATGGAGAAAATCTCAGTTATTTGTTTTTTAAATCCAAAGCCTTTACCAAGCTCTTTTGGAAAAACCAGTTTGCTGACTGTCTGGAGGGCCCGGGAAGTGGTGGGAGGTGGCAGCATTATTGCAAAGCTGAGTTTGTTCCAAGTGGCTTGGGAAAGCAGTTATTAAACATATTTGAAAACTGTGCTGGATCTCTTGTAAGAAATTTTGATCCATGGTTGTATGATTCTACAGCTGGGAAACAAAGCCCATCTTCCATCTGTAGAAGAGAACACCCACCTGTCAGGCACTTAGAGCTTCTGGAACTGCTGGGTTCATCTTTGATGTCTTCTTAGATTTCAATTCAGCTAACATGTATGGCATTAGTATGAGATACAAACTTGAATATATTACTAATTTACTCCTCATGGAATTCCAGGGTTGGGGGCAGCAGCACAGGGCTTGGGATTGAAATGCAGTCATTTAGGCTATTTTAGAGGAGCAGAGTACTTTTCCCAAGGTCACGTAGGCACTTTCTCATGGCAGTGCAAGGACATTTTCTAGAGCTTGTTCTTTAGATTTTTTCACTGTGATGATGTTAAATAGATCATGTGTTGCTATGGTAGCTGGTCTTTTGATTGAATCCAGAGCAATGCAAAAGCTTAGAGAAAAAAAAAAAGTGCATATTGGACCCAGGCAGACCCCAAGGTCATGTTCCTTGGTGTCGTCTTCATCAGGGGTGATATTCTTCAGTCTCTTGGGGAACTGAAACAATTAAATACTAAAAGGTAATTGTGTGATCACTGACAGGGACCTCTTGAGCAGTGAAGTTATGTATGGGCAGCTGTCATCTCAGATTAACCAGGGTCACTGGAAACATAGCCAGAGTTTCCATAATAATTTTTGTGACTCATCGCAACTCTAAGCAATTGTCTAGATGGAACTTTGGATAGGGTCTCAAGTGCTTTATAAGGATTCTGCTCATTATATTAAAGTACATCTTTATTCCACTTCCCATAAGAGACCGGTGGGAATAACCCTCCTTCTCTGGGATGGAAGAGAGTCATTTGAAGGGAGGTTATCTCCCAGGGGCATTCTTTGGCTGTAAAGCTCCAGTCATAGCTGGCCCTATGCTGAGCGAGCCTGATCTCTATCTCCATGGCTTTTCCCTTGTTTCAGTTTTTCGGCCTGAAGATTATAAGGATCTGTGCCCATGGAAAGGATCAGCAGGAAATCTGCCCCAAGCCAACTCGCAGTGTAATATAGAGACAATTACTGATAAGGTGAGGGTGACTCAGTCTGTGGCATCAGGAAACAACCCACTTAAAGTGTAACAAATGTAAAATGATCTGTAACCTGGAAGTTTTAACTTCAGAGAGTCTGTTGAAATGAGAGGAGATCGTACACTGATAACAGTATGACAAGTACAAACAGATGTAATCTACAGAAGAGACATGAAACAGAAATTCCCCAGCCCTCCTTGGTTTTCATCCTCAATCTTCAGCTCCCTAGTCTTTGTTACTGGGGCCACTCCAGCAGGCCTCAGAGACCGAATCTAAACCTGTTCTCCAGGATGTCTCCTGACAGTAAGCAAGAGGAGCTTACGGCTCTCTTGTCTGAGGATCCATTACAAATGAACTATGCTGTGCACACGGTCTCAACGGGCACCTTGGCAGAGTGGTTACTGTCATGAGTTCTAGAGTTAAATCCTGACTTCCCCACATGCCCTGTGACCTTGGGCAGCTCCTTTAACTTTTCTTCACCTTCGCTTCCTCATCTATAAAATGGACATGAGTGGTTGTGCAGATTAAATGAGTAAATATACATAAATCATACGGTGGAATAGCTGACATTTGGTGAGTGTCGATAAAAGTTAGCTATTTCTTTTTATAATTTTATTCTTTGTTTAATTTTGGCTGTGCTTGGTCTTCGTTGCTGTGTGGGTTTTTCTCTAGTCATGGAGATCTTCCTGGATCAAGGATCAAACCCTTGTCTCCTGTATTGGCCGGCAGATTCTTTACCACTGAGCCACCAGGGAAGCCCCCGAATTTAGCTATTGTTAACACCGTCATCATCATTATCACCCCAGACATCTATGTTCCTCTCCTGTACCGTAATTCTGTCTCAGTAACCCACTTCCATATCTGGACTCTGTGAGGCTTGCATTTTTCTGACCAGGTCTCTCCCCTCCTCTGGAAGTGATGGCCTGACTCTCACTGGCAACTCACCTGGCCTCCTGTGGGTCATCTTTCAGGGCACCTTGTTAACCTCCTGCTGCACCTTCCCATGCCAGGTGATCACTGGGTACCATGGTCAGTCTCTGGGCTCATCTGCTTCCTGGTAACCATAGGTGGATTTGCTGTTTTAGCACCTGACCCCTCATGGGTCAGATGTCCACAAGCACCCTGGCCTCAGGAGGTAACTGAGGCCACACTCAAATCTAAAGAACTTGTTGATCTGAGACAAGATATCCTGAATAACCTATCACAGGTGGCTGGTAGACTTGGCAGATGCATATGGACATAATAAAAGCACCAAGCATTAGAATTAAAACTCTGCAAAAATGTTAACAGTATTGAGCTGTTCCAGCTTTGCATGGCTATGTGTTTAGAAGAGCTCAATAGTGATACATTTGTATTATATAAATGTTAAATATTGCAGAAAAACTAGATAATACAAATAAACCAAGTTAATTATAAAAAGAAAACATCTCTAACCCATCTTCCAGAGATAACCATTTTAATCTCTCTCACTGTCTCCACACACACAGACCCCGCCAACACACACACACATAATTACTTTTTTCAATTAGTAGATTGTGGACTGCTTTCCATGTCATGAAATATACATTTAGATTATCAAGCATCAAATAATTCAAAATGATTCTGAAGCTGTGTTGTTTCGTGGTCCAGCTTTTTGGCACTATTTTGCTGCCGAATGATAACAGTGTTGGTGATGTTAAGAATAGCTAAACTTTTGGGCTTCCCTTTGAGCTCAGTGGTAAAGAATCTGCCTGCCAGAGCAGTAGACAAGGGTTTGATCCCTGATCCAGGAAGATCTCCACAACTAGAGAGAAGCCTGCACAGCAACAGAGACCTAGCACAGCCAAAAATAAAAAAAGAATAAAATTATTAAGAGGTTAAACAGACTGGCTGAGTTTTTATGGTGTGCAGCTTCTGATGCTGGTAACTGCCACCAGGTTAATTAGGGTGGCTCCTGGCTGGAGCCTCCTTCAGAGCAGCTTGGCTCTATGTAGGAGTGGTTATTTGAGGAACAGGACTTTTGGCCCATTTTTTCTAGTCTCTTTCCATTACGAAAACGTGCCACCCAGCAGTGGATCTCAAGTTTCTAGTGATGGCCAGGGTGGGTGTTCAGCATTCTGGGCTCCATCTCTATGTCACTGTGAGATGTCTGGCAGGGTAACCCGTCTCTCCATGCCTCTGTTTCCTCCTCTTTAAATTAAAGGAGTTGTACTTGCTTTTCTTCCGCTCTCACACTCTGATTGCATGTTAAATCATTTGGAGTGTGATTGAGGCCTGGGAGTGGCTCTTATTTGTGGCTGCATAATCTGGTGCCAGGCTGGCTGCCCCAGGATCAGCAGAGGGGGTGCATTCCAAGTGTATATTCCTGGCCCTCTTCCTTATCCTCCACTGGATAAGGAAGCCCAAGAATCTGTATTTTTAACAATCCCCTTAGCTAGTCTTTCTCATTGAAAGGATGGTGCCTGCTCCTAAGCTGCCCAGCTGATCTCATCCTAGTTGAACTCATTCTGGCCAAAGGGTTGTAAAAAGCATCTTAACCCCAAATCCTTCATGAAGGCAGCTGGTTTTGCTGGAAGCCTACATGGTTCCGGCTTTAGGACCGCCAGCAGCGTGGCTTCCGTGGCCCCTGGAGACAGCTTTCCCCAGCCTGTTAGCTTCTCACCCATTGTCAGAGCTCAGCACACGCTGCCCAACCACCTGGCCCCCTTCCTCTGGCCCAGTTTCCATTATGTTCTACTTCACATGGTTTCTTGTTCTATATGGCTTGGCTCAGGCTGCAGTAGGGTTATGACCATCCTGTGTGTTTGTCCCAGCAGCCTTCCCCACTGCCCTTCTTCAAGCAGGGGATGTTTTTCCTTCCGCCTGGTTTCATTCCCCCACTCTGTTCCCTCATCTTCCAGGAGACCTGATGTTTCTGATACATATAGTAGATTTCCTTCTAATCCTGTAGGACTTGATCTATTGTATTAGCACTTTACTTCAGAGACTTCTATACAGGGCTTTAAATATTTGAGTGGCCGCATTCTTTTCCTGTCTGATTATTAAAATACAGACACACAGGCACACACCCTTCACCTTAGAATGTGCTGGATTTAAAAAGCTAGAACCTACCTTATCCACAATTTGAATAGGAGATTCTGATCTTATTTCACATTTATGTCCCATTTTACTCATATTCACCATTTATAAATAAGAAAGAAATAAGCCAGAAGCAGCTGGATATTAAACCTGAGTAGACTAGTATATCAGAATCACCTGGATAAATTAACAAACTACAGATTGCTGGACCTCGTGCCAGACTTACTGAATCCTTGAGGGAGGGATCTACAAGTCTGCACTTCCCAGGAGCTCTCTGAATGTCTCTTCTGTAGGCTGAGGGCTTGGATCTCCTGCAGTAGATAGTGAAGAGAATTTAGACAAAACAAGATGCACCATCCTGCATTAGACAATAGAGAGAATTTAGGCCAGAATTTAGACTGGCAGACAGCCTGGTGGGCCCTAGACTTCTTGGAGTTCAATTCAGCCTCTGCCCTCACTGGCTGTGTGTGACTGCTTCATGCCTCAGTTTGCTCACTAGTAGAAACAAATCTGTAAAAATATTAATAACATTGTCATCATAAGGATTAAATCAGTTAATATGTGCATACATGCTAAGTCGCCCCAGTCTTATCCAACTCTTTGTGACCTCATAGACTTAGCCCACCAGGCTCCTCTGTCTGTGGGATTCTCCAGGCAAGAATACTGAAGTGGATTGCCATGCCCTCTTCCAGGGGATCTTCCCCACCCAGGGATTGAACCCGTATGTCTTACATCTCCTGCATTGGCAGGCAGGTTCTTTACCACTAGCGCCACCTGGGAAGCCCTAGTTAGTATGCTTAAAATAGTGCTGCACATTGGTAAGAGCAGTGTCTGTGTCCACTGTGAATGTTACCCCATGCACAAGAATGGCATGAGCAAAGTCAAACAGATGCGAATGGGTGGCCTCTCTGAGGGAGGCGAGCAGACGTCTTTGTTAAGAGCAGGTTTAAGTCAGTAGTTTTCAAATTATGGTATGCAAAAACTTCACATGGGAAGCATGTTAAAAATGTAGTGCCCTTCCAAAGACTTGATTTAGTAAACTTGGAATGAAGCATTTAAAATTTTTGATGTAGATGATCAGCACATTTTTAGAAATCCAGGTTTCAGTGGGGAAGTACAAGCGTTTAACATTGGTGAGGCCTCATGGGATTTGGCTTGGGCCATGAAAAGATATGGATGCTAATTGCATATTTAATATCTGCTTTATTAGGTGTGTCCAGAAAGCAGTAGAAGTATCTGGGAGGTACAGTGTGCATCCTACAACAACAAGCCGTTCATGGGCCGGTTTTATGAATGGGAACCATTTGCAGAAGGTAAGAGTAGCCCCAGCCCTGTCCACAGGAATCAGTTTTGTCTGTTCTCCAACCCTGTTGCCTTTTTGTTGTTGCTGGAGGAACTGGTGTGATGCTGGCTAGAGTGGCAGTGTGAGGAGGAGCTGGTACGGGTCTTTACTGAAGGTAGTAATAGCTCTCAGGTGACAGCTGAACCATTAGTCAGATGGGAGAGGCTTTGATCGAAACAAGCAGCATCTGAGGATGACAAGATGAGTGAGACAGAGCAAGGGTCAAGAAATGAGTAGAAGCAAGAGATTCAAGCTAAACTTGTGAGGAGTGAGCAAGGCTAGAGTTTCCCTTTTCCTTGGTTCCTGCTGCAAGGGCTGGTATAATGGCTTAAGAGAGCCTAGAGGTGTAAGGCTGACAGTTGTTTGGCTTTAGTGCTGGGGGAGCCTCAAATGCAGTTTCCCAAGAGGAAGTGTGGTAGGCAACCACTGCAGAGCTCATCAGTACTGTTCCAGATCTTGGAGTCACTTTCCTTTGTTGTTTGCTTTGTTTTGATGAGAACCATTTGTAAAGTCTTTGTTGAGTTTTTACCATGTTGCTTCTGTTTTACGTTTTGGTTTTGGGGCCATAGTGAGTTGTGCTGATTCCATTATAGAATCTGTGTCTACATGTGAGAAGTCGTGCCTAGGTGTAAGACCATGGGAAGAGGGAGGTGAGGTGGATGTCTGCTCTGAAATGGGATGCAGAATTATTCTTGTCTGCACATTTGTCTCAGAGAAGTGTCTGTAGCTTGGGTTGGATTCTTAAAGTGGTCTCATGACCACTGCCCATTAGAATCACTAAGGAGCCTTCTAGAAATACTGAGGCCTGGGTGCCACTCCCAGAGATTGTGATTTAATTGATTTGGGGTGCAGCCTGGGGATGGGGATTTTTTTTTTTAAGATCACAAGTCATTCTGTTGGGCAGCTGGGGTTGAGAAACTCTAATCCAAGATGGAGGCAAGATCTCAGAAGAGGTGGTGACTCTGGCTTAAATTAAGGCACAGAATCATGAGTGTTTTGTCAACTGTGAAACATATTCTTATGTCAGGGCAACAGTACTTGGCAGTGAGCACTTAGAGAAGTAACCCTTTCTTTTGTCTGAGCTGCACCCTGGCTTTATTGTTGGCTGTGGGTAGTAATAGCTGCTTTACCGTAGTTCACTGGGAGGCAAGGTGAATTCCTCCAGCCATGAGCTGTCTGTCTGCATTGTTTACCCTGAAGCTGGAGCCACGTCACCCAACCCTCTCTGCTTAGTTCCACGTGGTCCTCTGCCAGCCACCTGATCCTGTCAAGCCTGGTAGACTCAAGTCTAGTATCAAAAGCTCTTTGCATCCCACAAAGAAAACTCATGCTAATATTTTCACCTATCATCAGTATTGCCTGTGGATGCCAGCTGTTGTCTATCTATGATTCTACTTTTTCTGTCCTTTTGTTTGCCCTGACTCAGACTGGACTTTAATTGTGAGTCCTCAGGTAGGAGGAGGAGTAATTAACATCTGATTCAACTTTTTATTTTGGAAAGTTTCAAACATATGTAAAGATAGATAGAATGGTATAATCATATGATAATAACCTCCTATATACCCATCACTTAGTTTCAACTCATGGCAAGTCTTTTCATGTATAGTCCACCTGTTCATCCCCATCCAAATATGGCAAATTATTTGGATTTACATTATATAGCATTATTCACTGGTGCATATATTGATTAGAACTCTTGGCTGTAAGTGACCGAAACCAAGCCTACCTATATTTAAGCAAGAAAGATACTTTGTTGGTCCTGTTACTGGGAAGTCCAAGAATGGGGCTGGGATTTAGATGTGGCTGCATTCGAGGGATTCAATAACGTTGCTGCTGCTGCTGCTGCTGCTGCTGCTAAGTTGCTTCAGTTGTGTCCGACTCTGTGTGACCTCATAGACAGCAGCCCACCAGGCTCCCCCATCCCTGGGATTCTTCAGGCAAGAACACTGGAGTGGATTGCCATTTCCTTCTCCAAGGCATGAAAGTGAAAAGTGAAAGTGAAGTTGCTCAGTCATGTCCGACTCTTCGAAACCCCGTGGACTGCAGCCTACCAGGCTCCTCCACCCATGGGATTTTCCAGGCAAGAGTACTGGAGTGGGTTGCCATTGCCTTCTCCCCCAATAACGTTAGGAGCCTGCTTTTCTCTCTTTCTCCATCTCTTGGTCTGTTTACTTACTTCTCAGGTGGATGGACAGGCTTACATGGCTTTGAACTTGCAATCATAGAGAGAAATACTCTCTCTTACCCAGTGTTATGGGTTGAATTATGTCCCCTGATTTTTCTATCCCTGGTGCCTATGAATTTGCTTATCTGGAAATAAGCAAAGGTCTTTGCATGTAATTAAGGTTCAGGTTAAGAAGAGGTCATACTGGATGAGGGTGGGCCATTAATCCAATGCGACTGGTGTCCTTATATAAAGAGAAGAGACACAGAGGCACACATATAGAGGACATGCAGGCACAGAGGAAAGATGGCATGTGACACCTCGGCAGAGCTCAGAGTGATGCAGCTACAAGTCGGGGAACACTAAGGGTTTCTGGAAAATGCCAGAAACCAGGAGGCGTAACAGAAAGATTCTTCCCCAGAGATTGCAGAGGGAGCAGGGCCCTGCCAACACCTTGAGTTTGAATTCCCAGCCTCCAGAACTGTCAGAGAATAAATTCTGTTGTTTTAACCCACCCAGTTTGTGGTCATTTGTTATGGCAGCCTAGGAAACTAATATGCCTAAATGAGGGCTTCGGTCTCAGAAAAACCACTGTGATCTTTTTTGGGTCATATTCCCATCCCTGGACATGACATGGCGTAGGTTGGGGGCAGTGGTCCTTGGCTTAACTCAGATCACGAGACTAGCCCTCTGGTGGGAAACCCACATCCCAGGAAGCAGAGGTGGGAAAGAGGGAATTGGGACAGATGGAAAAACAGAATCTTCTACAGTAATTGTTATCTACTTCTTCAGCATAAGCCACTGACATTTTGAAGGAGCCAGTGAGAATGCTATTTTACAAAGCATTTTTACAAATGTTTTACAAAGAAAAGAAAAATGCAGAACAGCAGCAGATTAAATAAATCAACTATCTTCTGCACTGTTTGTTACTTTGTCTAGAAAATTCAGCATTCTTTAAAAATATTTACTGACATTAATATGTCTCACATGCCTAGGAGGAGAGGATCCCAGAGTCACTGAAACTGCATTTACTTTGGCTTTCTTTAAACAATTCTTCTCGCTGCTAAGATTGTTTTCTTGATTTTGTCCTCTTTCCTCTTAAATGACTCCCAGGCTGACCAGTGGGAGGAAGACGCTGTTAATGTTTCTGCGGGGTGTTCATATTTTACGGCTGGATTTTGCATTCGGCTCTGGGTTTTGTTTGGATGTCTGTTGCTATTCGCATGTGCCTACTTAGGGGAACAGCTGCACTCATTCAGCCCAATGCCACATAGAATAGTAAAAGCAGAGTACACTCTCTGATAAACACATTAATTTCACCACATGCTTCTTCTTAGACCCTTAACTGCATTTCCTGGATATAGTGATCTGTCCTAAGATAATGCCTCCAGGAATTTTTCTCATAGACTTAATATTGTAAAGACGATAGAAGTAGAATTCCAGGGTCTACACGTGCCTGTTTACTCAGTATAGTCATAGTTCATGTGTCTCCCTCGTCCCCCTTCACTCCAAACCACTTTGGACTATAAATTGCATGGTCAGTGTAGCTAGAAGAGGACACTTGAATAGGTAGAGTCTTGTTTGGGTGCATTGGAGAAAATTGTACCTGTTTTCATAACTAGAATCTAGAGTTTTGCCGGGTCACTGTGGGCTCTACAGCAGTGAGTATCAGTCTTAATCCATAGCTTTGTATTGGTATTTTAATGCACCATATGTCCCCAAGAGCTGAACTAAACAGAGCACAAATCTAAAAGCCAGAAGTGAGACTGAGTCAGAAACTGGAGGTTGCCAATGGTCGTATGACCGGGGCCAGTGGATCTGTCAGGACTGAGTAGCTTGAGCTGCATGAACAAAGAGCCCCTGAGTCCTGATGACTTAAAACAGAACAAGTGTGTCTCTTGCTCAGCCCACCTGTGTGATGCAGTATGTATTCTGCTCATTCAGGGGTCCAGGCTGATAGAAGCAGCATCTCAACTTCTGCTTCCACTGCCAGGAAAGGGAACAAATGAATCACCCATGGGTCCTTCACGCTTCTCCCAGAAGTGATCAGTGTTGTTTCTGCTCACATCTCTTTAGCCGAAGCAAGCGACACATCGTGTTTAACTTCAAGGGCAGCAGGGAGGTACCATCCTGCTGTGTGCTCAAAGCAGACGTGGAATATCCACGACCACCCTAATGACTAGTACAAGCAGGAAGCTTCGAGAGAATTCCGTGAGCTGTGTCTTCCTTCTGTAAGTTCAGGTGACTTTTATTAGGCTGCTTGCAAGAAGAGTAGATTTGGCTCTAGGGAATGTTATAGGTGACAGAGTCTCTAACAGTTACAGGGCCCTGAGCCATTTAGACTATTCCTTCTCCTTGATTAAAGCTCCGAGGGGCAGGGATGGAATGAATGTTGGTGCCAAGGGGTGCTGCTGACTCCCCCGCAAGTCTAGCCCTGGCACAGACCACGTTGGTACGGGGGTCAAGGACTGTCATAACCATGGACAGTATTATCAAAACTGTATGATGTGAGGAAGGAAGGCTTAGGGCCAAGTGCTGGTGGACCTGGGGTTCGGATGTTTATATTTTACTGAAGCAACTTTATTCATTCCTGGAATTCTCGCTCCCTCAGCCCACCCCTCCTGCACAAGACAGTTCATAGTCATCATGGACTTTTCAGAGTGGACAGGGAAGGCCTAAGGGAAAGGAGAGGAGTTTTCCAGTTTTCTACCCTCCACAGATCCATTCTGAAGCTCTTTTATCCAGGCGTAGGAATACCTGGCAAGACAAGGTCATGTTTGCTCCGCATTTTAGTGTATCATTGAGGACAAGGGGCTTCCCTTGTAGCTCAGTTGGTAAAGGATCTGCCTGCAGTGCAGGAGACCCAGGTTTGACTCCTGGCTTGGGAAGATCCCCTGGAGAAGGAAATAGCAACCCACTCTAGTATTCTTGTCTGGAGGATCCCATGGACAGAGGAGCATGGAGGGCTACAGTCCATGGGGTCGCAAGAGTTGGACATGACTTAGCAACTAAACCTCCACTGAGGACAAAGCAAAATCCTGAGAGCAACCTCTTTGTGAAAACAAAACAGTGATTTTGGTTTCATACATTAGTTGAGTATGAATGAATGGTAGTGAGCTCCCCAGAAAGAAGTTGGGGGTATTTAAGGAATATATCTGAGGGTTGTAGGGCTATATTTGAAGTCATTGTCTTTAGTGTGATAATTAAAGGCACTGTGATGAAGACGTTCAAGAGAGTACAGAATCACGAGGACAAGGGATTCAGGAAGGAGGTTTGACATATATCCACATTAAAGAAGCAGGGGAAAGAGATCCAACGATGAAAGGAGCCTGAGAAGAGGTGGCACCAAAGTATTATAGTGCCTTATATCATCTCTAATAGTAATAAAGTCTATTATGGTTTATAAAGTTCTATTACATACACCACAATGAGGGACAAATGAGATAATAGGAATTGCAAGCACTTACTGTGTACCAGGCTAACTCATTTAATCTTTACAACAACCCTGTGAGGTGAGTCCTATTATCAGCCTCACTTTACACAAGAAACAAAGTATATAATCGTTAAATAATTACCCAAGGTCACCCAGATAGTAAGTGATAGAGCCAGGTTCAAACCTCAGAATCTGGCTACAGAATCTCTACTCTCAATGTATATGAAAGCCAGGAGAAAGATACGTAGACTGGTGAGCATTTTAGACCAGCCTTTCGGTGCCTGTTTTCCTTGTAAAAACTATCTGAGTAATTAAAGTTTAACTTTTCTTTAAAAAAAGATAAAAGAAGGAGTGGTGGGGGAGAAGCCGTGAACACAGCTTAACACAGCAAGAAGTCAAGGGGAGGATGGGGCCTGAGAAAGCCGGGTGGAATGAGCAGGGAGGGGAGGGATCTCTAAGAGGCAGGGGACATGGGTATGCCTATGGCTGATTCACGTTGATGTGTGCTAGAAACTTTCACAATATTGTAAAGTAATTATCCTCCAGTTAAAAATAAAATAAAATTTTTAAAAAGAGGGTAGCCAGTGAATAGGGCTAGCTCTTCCTTTTAAAAATTGCCATGAAGAAGGTATATTGAGAGTGTTTGCTAGCTTAATTTAAGGCAAAGACAAAGGCTTGTTTAGAATGGTAGAGAAATGAGAATTCTGGGGATTGAGAGACTGAAACTTAAAAAGGAGGAATAAGGGGTTAATAGAATGGTACCTATAAACCTAGTCTATCCTAGAAAAAAAGGTGGAAAATAGGCACCATTTTCCCTCAAGGAAAAATTATATTACTGTTTCTCTGCATGCTGTTAATACAAAACTTCTTCACCATTAAATGAAAATTCGTTTATTCAAGAGCAATGAAAGCAATCATAGTTCCATAAAAAATATTTATTTAAGAATGTTCACAGCAACTTTTTTCATGATAGCTTCAAACTGGAAACAACCCAACTATTTCATCGACTGGAGACTGAGTAAACACACTGTGATACATTTATACAGTGGAGTATTACTCAGCAATAATAAAGAACACTCTACTGATACATACAATGATCCAGGCAAGTATCAGAAACACTATGTTGACCAGAGTAAGCCAGATACAAGCCTATGCACTGCCTGATTCTGTATGTATTTTGTTCTAGAACAGGGAAGACTGATGGAAGTCAGAACAGTGTTTGCCTATGGGTGTGGGGAAGGAATAGCTGAAAAGGCCCGCAATAGAACTTTGTGGAATGATGGCCATGTTCCAGATCACAGTTGGCACGACTGGTTTATGTAGTTGTTGAAACCCATCGACTGTACATTTGTGATCTATGCATTCTATTGTGTATAAACAATACTTTAAAAAGCCATTAGATTCTCTTTCCCATTCTGTCTTCATTCCTAAAAGTAAAATTTAGAGCTAATATAAATTTCACCATTATAGAACTATTCTAAGCAGATCCAACCAGTCCATTCTGAAGGAGATCAGTCCTGGGTGTTCTTTGAAAGGAATGAGGCTAAAGCTGAAACTCCAGTACTTTGGCCACCTCATGTGAAGAGCTGACTCATTGGAAAAGCCTCTGATGCTGGGAGGGATTGGGGGCAGGAGGAGAAGGGGACGACAGAGGATGAGATGGCTGGATGGCATCATTGACTCGGTGGACGTGAGTCTGAGTGAACTCCGGGAGTTGGTGATGGACAGGGAGGCCTGGAGTGCTGCGATTCATGGGGTCGCAAAGAGTCGGACATGACTGAGCGACTGAACTGAACTGAACAGAAGTCTTGCTAGTTTGCCTCTCTTTCTCTTACTCTATTTTATTTTAAATACTCTTTATTATTGACCATAGAGGCACAAGAGGATTTTAGGAAGAATGTACTCATATGCAGGATATCAGTTTTGGAATCATTTAGGATCATAGGGCTTAGTTGAGCCTAGAAATCCTCAACTAGGTCCTGGATCTGAAGAAGCAAGCTGCACATCTGTGTAAGTTAGCATTCTTCTTTTTTTCATAAGCAGCAGACACCAATTTTGGCTAGGTCAAACACAAAAGGATTTTGTTGGAAGGATATCCAGTAGCTCTAAGAATCAACAGGAAGTGTGTGGGAGCAGGCTGGGTGAAGGACAGATACAAAGTGGGTGCTGGGGATCCAGGTGGACAGAACTGATGGTCTTACTCGCCTGCTGCTGGTGTTGCTGCAGTGGATACATTTGGACAGGTTTCTTCATCCAAGACTCAGAGCCCTGGAAATAAGAGCCCTATGGCTTGGCACAGGCCACATGCCCACTGCTTGGCTGGGGATAGAAGGGTCGGGGGAGTCCTGATTGACAGTCCCACCAAGACTACATGCAGAGGAGGAGAATAGATTCCCAGAAAGGAAATCCAGGTGCTGAACCAAAAGAAGGAAGAATGGGCCTGGGATGGCCCAAAACAACCGATATCCATTACGGAAACTCATGACAAGCCAGGATCCCCACCTGGTTTGTCAACTGTATTTCATGAGATTTTTTGACACCTTTGAGGGACTATTGAAATTAGACTATAAAGTGTGATTGTCACTCTTTCCTTCTCATGTTGACATTTCTGAAGATTTCTTCAGATAGGCCTCCTTATATAGGTATGGTATGTGACTGTGTGGGTTCTTTCTGATTCCACACATTGTCAGACATAATTTGGATTGACCAGTGTGCATTTGCAAAGGGACATGGGAGAGAGGCTGGGGTTCTGTGGTACCTTTATCCTGTGGCATGCTGTGTTGAGGATGACCTCAGGAGGAAGTGAAGGGGGCTAGTAATGGTTGTTCTTTTCCTGCTGATTTCTGTAATCCTGAACAGACTCTTTGGTGGGATTATATGTGTAAAGTACATCTAGGTCTGTGTACCTTAGGAAGTGGGCCTTAGAGAAGCATCACTATGAACAAAGCTACTGGAGGTGATAGAATTTCAGTTGAGCTCTTTCAAATCTAAAAGATGATTCTGTGAAAATGCTGCACTCAATATGCTAGAAAATTTGGAAAACTCAGCAGTGGTCCCAGGACCAGAAAAGGTCAGTTTTCATGCCAATCCCAAAGAAAGGCAATGCCAAAGAATGCTCAAACTACCACATAATCGCACTCATCTCACATGCTAGCAAAGTAATGCTCAAAATTCTCCAAACCAGGCTTCAACAGTACATGAACTCTGAACTTCCAGATGTTCAAGCTGGATTTAGAAAAGGCAGAAGAACCAGAGATCAAATTGCTAACATTCGCTGGATCATTGAAAAAGCAAGAGAGTTCCAGAAAAACATCTATTTCCGCTTTATTGACTACACCAAAGCCTTTGACTGTATGGATCACAACAAACTGTGGAAAATTCTTAATGAGCTGGGAATACCAGACCACTTTATCTGCCTCCTGAGAAATCTATATGCAGGTCAAGAAGCAACAGTTAGAACTGATCATGGAACAACAGACTGATTCCAAATCAAGAAAGGAGTATGTCAAGGCTGTATATTGTCACCCTGCTTATTTAACTTATATGAAGAATACATCATGCAGAATGCCAGGCTGGATGAAGCACAAGCTCGAATCAAGATTGCCAGGAGAAATATCAATAACCTCAGATACTCAGATGACACCACCCTTAGGGCAGAAAGCGAAGAACTAAAGAGCCTCTTGATGAAAGTGAAAGAGGAGAGTGAAAAAGTTGACTTAAAAGTCAACGTTCAGAAAACAAAGATCATGACATCCAGTCCCATGCTACTTCATGGCAAATAGATGGGGAAATAATGGAAACAGTGACAGACTTTATTTTCTTAGGCTCTAAAATCACTGCAGATGGTGACTGCAGCCATGAAATTAAAAGACGCTTGCTCCTTGGAAGAAAAGCTATGAACAACCTAGACAGTGTGTTAAAAAGGCAGAGATATCACCTTGCCAAGAAAGGTCCACATAGTCAAAGCTATGGTTTTTCCACTGGTCATGTATGGATGTGAGAGTTGGACGATAAAAAAGCTGCTGCTGCTGCTACTAAGTCATGTCCGACTCTGTGCAATCCCATAGATGGCAGCCCACCAGGCTCCACCATCCCTGGGATTCTCCAAGCAAGAAGACTGGAGTGGGTTGCCATTTTCTTCTCCAATGCATGAAAGTGAAAAGTGAAAGTCAAGTCTCTCAGTCGTGTCCAACTCTTTGCGACCGAATGGACTGCAGCCTACCAGGCTCCTCCATCCATGGGATTTTCCAGGCAAGAGTGCTGGAGTGGGTTGCCATTGCCTTCTCCAAAAGAAAGCTGAGTGCAGAAGAATTGATGGTTTTGAACTGTGGTATTGGAGAAGACTCTTGAGAATCTCTTGGACTGAAAGGAGATCCAACCAGTCAATCCTAAAGGAAATCAGTCCTGAACATTCATTGGAAGGACTGATGCTGAAGCTGAAGCTCCAATACTTGGGCCACCTGATGCGAACTGACTCAGTGGAAAAGACTCTGATGCTAGGAAAGGTAGAAGGCGGGCGGAGAAGGGGACTACAGAGGTTGAGATGGCTGGATGGCATCACTAACTCGATGGATGTGAGTTTGAGTAAGCTCTGGGAGTTGGTAATGGACAGGGAAGCCTGCTGTGCTGCGTCCAGGGGGTCGCAAAGAGTCAGACGTGACTGAACCGAGTGACTGACACCTAGATCACATGTTCCTCTCTGTATCTAAAAAGAAAGAAGGATGTAGAGTGGGGCACATGGAATCAGGTATCTGTGAGTGTTTTCCTGGGAAACTGAGGATTTGGAAAAGAAAAGATCATTTGAGGGAGAACATTGGAAGGTGTAAAGGATTCATGTAAAAGCAGTTTCTTTCCTGGCACTTACACTAGTGTCATTCTAGGTAATTAGTAAAGAAAAGCCTCAGGGTATATTTCAACATCTAAAAAGAAGATTAGTCTAAATGTAAATAATTTTGAGGATTTAAAGGCTAGGGTAAAGTTTAAACCCATTGCAAAATATTCAATAATGAGACCCAGTCCTGTCATTTCTCTCTCCTGGGAAGCTCAGCTTTCTTCAAAGACTGCCTCCGTCCTCGTGGTGTGTCTGGTCAAGATGAGCAAGGTCAGATGTCATTATTCTACAGACTCAAGAACTGAGCCTCCAGGTTGGATGATCTGCCCTGGGTCGCAGGATAAAATAGAAGGATCAGATTAAAAGAGATGTTACATAACCACAGCCTGCTGATTTCAGAGCAGCCATTTGCCTCAGGGGCTATGAAAGAATTTTTCCCTTCATGTAACCAAGCCGTGACCGATTTGGTACCTTTAAAAACAAACAAATGTGTTTTTACATCAACTGAGACTTTTCCAGGAAATCCCGGGACTCTGTCTTAATCCTTGTAGCACAGTTCTCTCACCCTTTGAGCAGATGCCCCTGATCATAAATTGATAGAGCTGGGTCCCAAAGGAGTGGTCAGGACCTTTGGTTGCACCATGCCCGGATGTTGAGACATTAGTATGGGGCCACCATCAAGAGGTTTTTAGAATTAGAGGCCTTAGAGCTGGAAAATAATCCATGAAAATGCAAATTCTGTTTAAGTTGTAAACCCAGCCCATTCTTTTGCATATTGATGAAAGAAATTCTCCTTCATCTGCATAGTCCCTCCCCCGAAGCTGTTTAACAGCAACCGTACCTGTCGGTATCTGTTTTCTTAGAAATTGCAGTGAGAACATTCCATGAGTCAGTGGAACTTGTTAACAAAGGATTAAAGGAAAAATTTGTTGTATATCTGGGGTTGGGTAGGAGGAAGGGAGAGAGCAAGCTCCAGCATTCCTGTGTTTACCCAGGCGGTTGGCTTCACCTTCCTCTTCACAATGCCTACACTTTGTAATAAGGCCATTCTTTTAATGCCACTATAATTCATCCCAGGATGATTGTTACCTGGCTACCCTTTGGAACCACATGGAATGAAACCTCCAGGTTCCCTCTTAAGATATTTGAAAGCAGCCATCTTGTCATTCTACATTCTGTTTCACCAATCTGCTAAATATTTATTTCCTTCAATTGACTCCATATGTATTGGAGCACGCCACTCGTTTACCATCCTATCTACTCCCTTTAGAATCGATATATGAGTCATAACAAGCAGCTCTGGTCGAGTGTGTCCCTGGTATGCAAGGCTCAGGAGCACGGAGTGTCACTGGCATGGATTAGTGATGTCCTGCATAACTATGGGAAGGGAAATGGTAGCCTGTATCCTCCCCCTTTTCTTATAGTTGATTTACTGTATTGCGTTAGTTTCCCGTGTTGCTGCTGCTGCTAAGTCACGTCTGTCGTGTCTGACTCTGTGAGACCCCATAGATGGCAGCCCACCAGGCTCCCCTGTCCCTGGGATTCTCCAGGCAAGAACACTGGAGTGGGTTGCCATTTCCTTCAGTGCATGAAAGTGAAAAGTGAAAGTGAAGTCGTGTCTGACTCTTGGCGACTCCATGGACTGTAGCCTACCAGGCTCCTCCGTCCATGGGATTTCCCAGGCAAGAGTACTGGAGTGGGGTGCCATTGCCTTCTCCAGTTTCTTATGTACAGCAAGGTGATTCAGTTATACATATACATATATTCATTCATTCTTTTTTAGATTCTTTTCTCTCATAGGTTCTCACAGAATACTGAGTAGAGTTCCTTGTGCTATACAGTAGGTTCTTGTTGGTTATCTGTCTTATATATAGTAGTGTGAAGGCTATGGCACCCCACTCCAGTACTCTTCCCTGAAAAATCCCATGGATGGAGGAGCCGGGTGGGCTGCAGTCCATGGAGTCACTATACGTGCCAATTAACCCAGTAATGAAGGAAATGATGCAAATAAATATAATGAATGCATCATTGTACTAGTTTTGTCTAAAACGTGTTCACGTTTAAAATGTAAGTAAAATACCAAATAATATGTAACTGATTGTAATTTTCCAAAAGAAGACATTTAGGATGGCTGAAATAGTCAGGGACAGGCCTGGATTTCCCAGAGTAATCCTTCAGCTTAAGTCTGCTTTCAGGGGCCCAGTGTATCTAGAGGTAGAGAAACTAAATCAAGGATAGTTTCTAAAAACTGGACTGTCTGCTATCGCTGTATTAAACAGGTTTCATTCTGCATTTGAAGTTGTGTTTCCTGTCTGCATCTGAGGCTGGGTTTACTAATGCAAAATAAAATGAAGCAGTGGCAGTGATGTATATCTGAATTATCCTGGTTCCAAACCCACCTATTTTCAGCCTGAACTATGCAGATAACTTGTCATTGTGTCTTGAGGACATGTGTCATTTTCACACCTCTTTCCTGAAAAACCTAGGAGACACGAACAGCTATTTGAGGTCCTTTGAACCCAAACGCTTAGGAACCTAGTATTTATTGGGATATATATATATTTTCCTTAAGGTTACTAATTGTGATATACAGCCTGAAACATAGGCTTTGGTTCACAACCATTTCTGTTCAAATGGGAGAAATTTTTGGATTGTTGCTTTTCTCATCTCTTTCCTGTTCTGCAGTTGTCACTGCTCCACTCCCACCCTTGATGGAAACCGGTGATCACTGAATGGCCCACTGAAGGAGACATACCTTTAATGCTCTTTCTCTGCTGGGGCTAATATGGTGCAGCCGTAGCTCTGCCTAGGGCGAAGCAGAAGTACTATCACTACTCTTATACAAGTCCTTCTGTTCAGCTCACCCTCTCATGGTTAGTGCTTAGTTTTTTATCTGGATTTTTTCATTCTTTTTGGGTTGCAAGATACACACATATACACACTACCACCACCACCCCACCCCCGGGAGGAAACCACTGTTTAATTTGTTGACAAACGTGTGGATATGTTTAAATACTTTAGAAGTAAAACAAGGAAAGTTCAAGTTGAGTTCAGTCTCTCAGTTGTGTCCGACTCCCTGCGACCCCATGGACAGCAGCACACCAGGCTTCCCTGTCCATCACAAACTCCCAGAGCTTACTCATACTCATGTCCATTGAGTCGGTGATGTCATCCAACCATCTCATCCTCTGTCATCCCCTTCTCCTCCTGCCCTCTTTCCCACCTTCAGGGTCTTTTCTAATGAGTCAGCTCTTTGCATCAGGTGGCCAAAGTATTGGAGCTCCAGCTTCATCGTCAGTCCTTCCAATTAATATTCAGGACTGATTTCCCTTAGAATTGCCTGGTTGGATCTCCTTGCAGTCCAAGGGACTCTCAAGAGTCTTCTCCAATACCACAGTTCAAAAGCATCAATTCTTCGGCGCTCAGCTTTCTTCACAGTCCAACTCTCACATCCATACATGACTACTGGAAAAACCATAGCCTTGACTAGATGGACCTTAGTCGGCAAAGTAATGTCTCTGCTTTTGAATATACTATCTAGGTTGGTCATAACTTTCCTTCCAAGGAGTAAGCGTCTTTTAATTTCATGGCTGCAGTCACCATCTACAGTGATTTTGGAGCCCCAAAAAAGAAAGTCTGACACTGTTTCTACTGTTTCCCCATCTATTTTCCATGGAGTGATGGGACCAGATGCCATGATCTTCGTTTTCTGAATGTTGAGCTTTAAGCCAACTTTTTCACTCTCCTCTTTCACTTTCATCAAGAGGCTTTTTAGTTCCTCTTTATTTTCTGCCATAAGGGTGATGTCATCTGCTTATCTGAAGTTATTGATATTTCTCCTGGCCATCTTGATTCCAGCTTGTGTTTCTTCCAGTCCAGCATTTCTCATGATGTACTCTACATATAGGTTAAATACGCAGGGTGATAATATACGGCCTTGACGTACTCCTTTTCCTATTTGGAACCAGTCTGTTGTTCCATGTCCACTTCTAATGTTGCTTCCTGACCTGCATATAGGTTTGTCAAGAGGCAGGTCAGGTGGTCTGGTATTCCTATCTCTTGAAGAATTTTCCACAGTTTCTTGTGATCCACACAGTCAAAGGCTTTGGCATAGCCAATAAAGCAGAAATAGTTGTTTTTCTGGAACTCTCTTGCTTTTTCAATGATCCAGCGAATGTTGGCAATTTGATCTCTGGTTCCTCTGCCTTTTCTAAAACCAGCTTGAACATCAGGAAGTTCATGGTTCACATATTGCTGGAGACTGGCTTGGAGAATTTTGAGCATTATTTTACTAGCATCTGAGATGAGTGCAGTTGTGCGGTAGTTTGAGCATTCTTTGGCATTGCCTTTCTTTGGGATTGGAATGAAAACTGACCTTTTCCAGTCCTGTGGCCACTGCTGAGTTTTCCAAATTTCCTGGCATATTGAGTGCAGCACTTTCACAGCATCGTCTTTCAGGATTTAAAATAGCTCCACTGGAATTCCATCAGCTCCACTAGCTTTGTTCGTAGTGATGCTTTCTAAGGCCCACTTAACTTAACATTCCAAGATGTCTGGCTCTAGGTGAGTGATCACACCATCGTGATTATCTTGGTCATGACCTTTTTTGTACAGTTCTTCTGTGTATTCTTGCCACCTCTTCTTAATATCTTCTGCTTCTGTTAGGTCCATACCATTTCTGTCCTTTATCAAGCCCGTCTTTGCATGAAATGTTCCCTTGGTATCTCTAATTTTCTTGAAAAGATCTCTAGTCTTTCCCATTATATTGTTTTCCTCTATTTCTTTGCACTGATCGCTGAGGAAGGCTTTCTTATCTCTCCTTGCTGTTCTTTGGAATTCTGCATTCAGATGATTATCTTTGGTTTTCTCCTTTGCTTTAGCGTCTCTTCTTTTCACAGCTATTTGTAAGGCCTCCCCAGACAGCCATTTTGCTTTTTTGCATTTGTTTTCCATGGGGATGATCTTGATCCCTGTCTCCTGTACAATGTCACAAACCTCCATCCATAGTTCATCAGGCACTCTCTCTATCAGATCTAGGCCCTTAAATCTATTTCTCACTTCCGCTGTATAATCATAAGGGATTTGATTTAGGTCATACCTGAATGGTTAGGAGGACAAAACTCTACATTGTACTCAGTGAATGGTGTCCTTCTAAACTTTGTTGCAAATGCTTTTCATCATGGAGGCATGGAGGAGAATGGTGAGTAGATACTAATGGGAAAGGTTTGCAGTTGGGAAAATCTTAATGGAGTAGGTTATGGGTGAAGAGAGCCAGATATTTCAGGGGTCAGAACTTCTAGATAGACAAGCCTCATCATGAGTTTATTGAGCCAAGAGTCACCAGCAGACTAGGGCAAGAGACTGGCAAGGCAACCATAGATTTCACATTTATCAAATTAATTTGTACTTTTAGATTTTATCAAATTTGCCATAATTTATTGGGCTGAGTCAAGTTTTGGTCAGGGGAGTGATTTGAAGTTTGGGTTAATACCTGGAAGCATCTTTCATCTAAAGTCATGTTCTAGCAAACGATTTTTTTTTTTTTTAATTGAGCAACACGTTTAAAATACGTCAAATTTAAACAGGACAGTGGAGCTTTTGGTTTTGGGGAAAATTTGCAGTTGCTGTTAAGAGATGTATCTGTTATTATCATTTAGGCCTTGCCTATCTTTAGGAAAGAAAGAAAGTAGAGGAGTGGGCTTTGACCTTCCAGTCAATTCATGTAACCTCTTGATGCCAAAAATTAGAAAGGAGAAGCATATCAGATTCATAAGCATATCAGCCCAAATTCCATTTGCTCTTAAGGTTACGTAACTGCTCATCATGTAATACCTTGGGCCCTTGTCCAGGGAGCATGTAGATATTGGCAGCTTTGCGTGCTTTAATAGACCCCCATCAATCAGTCACGATGGCTTGTCCCACACCCAGTTGCCTTGTTTGTTTAAGCCGGCTTTGGAGGTTGTATAAATAGCTTTAACAACCTACTCTCCCACCCCTGGTGATAAATGGCACCTTCAAAAAATCCCTTGGCATGTTCTTTGGCTTCAGAGGAGTAGAATTTTATCCACTCATGCTTATGATGATTATCAGTCTTATTCCCTGTATGTTCTCATGCGTTCCAGGCAGGGAGCATGGAGGGGCCCCTGGGTTAACTGCTCCCACCCTGCTCCCTGGACCTCCCAGGCCTCTACTCTTTAGAATCAGCAAGTGTATAGTCCTGCTTCATGGAGCCTGCCAAGAGGCTGCCAAATGAAACTGTGCCGCAGGACTGGACAGGTGAATTCAAGTTCACACAGAATGGAAAAGGTACACTTTTCCTCTTAAAAAGTTTAAAAAGGTTACTACAACACATCAGCATTGATTCAGGCAGCCACCTTTTGTTCTGTGTGAGAGATAGCCTTGGGCTAGCAAGAGGGACAGTGAACAGAGGCCACAACCCCAGGGGCACCAACCCCAGCCTCCTTGGACCACAGTAAGAAATGAGTTCCTGCCACTGTGAGGATCCAGTGAGATGATGTGTATAAAGCATGTGTATAAAGGTTGTAAGTTCCACTGTTGATGACCAGATGCCTGCATCTTCCAAGTGAATTTCAGAAAGGTAAATGGTATGGGACAGGTCTTCCCTGGTGATCCAGTGATTAAGAATCTACCTGCAGGAGATACGGGTTTGATCCCTGGTCTGGGAAGATTCCACATGCTGAAGGGCAACCAAACCCACGCACCACAGCTACTGAAGCCCATGCTTCTAGAGCCCATGCTTCAGAACAAAAGAAGCCACTGCAATGAGAAGCCCGTGCACCACAACTCGCTGCAACTAGAGAAAGCCCGTGCAAAGCAACAAAGAACCAGTGCAGCCAAAAACTGAAAACAATTTAAAAAAATAGTATGTATGAGGCCCACGCAGATGTTGGGAAAGGCATTCCCGGCAGAGGGAACAGCACAAGCTCCCTCTGACAGTGCAGAGGAGGGAAATACAGGATGTATATTACAGGAACATCAGGGAGCATCCTGTGGCTGGAACAAAGAGTGTACAAAGGGCTGGAAGTCTGGGGCCAGATTACGAAGGGCCTCAAATAGGAGGCTGAGGAAATTGGACTTCGTTTCATAGGCAGTGAGGAGCTATTGGGGTTTCTTAAGCAGAGGAGTAACATGATCATAGCTGAGCTTCAGGAAAATTAATCTGGCAGCAAAGTGCTGCAAAACCTCTTTGGAACAAGAAGGGGTATAAATAAATAAATAATTCAGAAATTTGGCAGGAGGGTTTTCAAATACGTTCTGAAATGTATATGCTATATATTTTGAAATGATAATGTCTTTCTTGGTCTTTATTTTCCCCTCACAGCAGCCAATTCCTTTTTTGTTCCCTCTTTTCCTTCTTTTCTGCACTACCCCCCTCCCTGTCCCTCTGTCTCCGATTCTTCCCCTTGCTTGCTCAGGCTCATTCACTCTGCTGCTCCCTCTCTGTCTGCCTCTCAGGGTGAGTGTCCTTTGGGGTGGTGGCGGGGGGAGTGCGACCCAGCCAGAGGTTGAGGGTTCCAGCACAGTGCTTCCCAAAGGTCTCACTGTGGGCACTCTGTGTCCGCTGTAACGGAGCGCAACTACTGAAGGCAGGGCAGTCATCCAACTTTGATTGTCACCAATTCCAACTATACAAAATATAGGCATTTTGAATGAATAGGCAAATTCCTGTAATTCAGTGTCCCCAGCCCCCAAATTCTAATGCCTGTTGATCTGAGGTGGAGCTGATCCAATAACAGAAAGAAATTGCACAATAAATGTAACGCACTTGAATCATTCCGAAAACCAACCCCCCTCCCGTCGGTCCATGGAAAAATCATCTTCCACGAAAAAGATTGAGAACTGCTGCTGTAATTCATGTGGACAGTGTTTCTATAATCCAGTTTTCTGGACTCATCACTAAAAGATTCAGTCAAAGTCTGCAACTCTTGGGTTAGCAAGAATAATAGCATTTCTATGGATTTGATTGATACAGCCTGTGTCCCATGCTCAAGCAAACTTAAATCAGTGTGTTTAAACCCTAGGTATTCGTGGATTTCACTTGCAGGTTTGTGACCCTGTGTGACCTCCCCTGACTAAGATATGAATCTGAGAATTCTGCTTTGTAAGATATCTGTACAGAAAACGGTCATTTAGCTTTATCTTCCTTCACTGATTTGTGCATTTGCAAAAACATTCATTAATGAGTTAGAAAAAGTTTGTTTCTGTGAACAATGGCAATCAAGTGAGAGATAAACCTATTATGAGATGTGGAAGTATGGTTAACTCGCAGTATGTAGCATAAGGCTATGAACAGAAACTCTCCATGGAAATGTGATTCCCGAAAAAGCTGGGAGCCTCTATAAACATTTTTGTATTTGTGAATCTGGGAATTCAAGAAGGTTCCAGATGTATGCCTCAGGAATGTCAAGAGTCTGCTGTAAATCTAAATTCACAAAACAGATAAATTATTGGATGACTATTCAGATTGCAAAACAATTTTTCATTTTATTAAATATTTACTGCGCGTTTACCCTAAAGAAGTCCTTTAAGTAAATATAGTTAGCATTTGATTTACAGACATTCAATGTATACAACTGTTTCTGAATACACATCCTATGTTAAGTAGAATGTCTTTCATGGCACTAGGAAATTTTAAGATCATCATTTTTCCACTTGAAAAATTAATTTGCTCCTTCAATAATGATCAGTTTGGGTTTTTTTATCCCAAAGAATTTTGCATTATAGATTATAACAACTGTTTAAAATATTTATTCATTTTTTTAATAAATAATAAATTCTTTATTTTAAAATTATGGCTGCACTGGGTCTTCATTGCTGCAAGCAGGCTTTTCCTAATTCCGGCGAGCAAGGGCTGCTCTCTAGCTGTGCTCCTCAGGCTTCTCACTGCAGTGGCTTCTCTTGTTGCAGAGCATGGGCTCTAGGGTGTTCAGGCTTCAGTAGTTGCGGCAAGTGGGCTCTAGAGCAGGGCTTAGTGGCTGTGGCCCACAGGCTTAGTTGCACTGCAGTATGTGGAATCTTCCCAGAGCAGGGATCAAACCTGTGTCCTCCTGCCAATGGACCACCAGGGAAGTCCGATGATTCTAATTTTCTAAGCTGCTTAATAAGTAAGATTCTTATCTGTTATGCTCAATCAATATTCTTTGGTTTAGGCCCACATAAAATAGCCTTCAAAACTCTGATGTTTACTTGACTAATGACCAGATTAGTCAAGTAATCTGGCCTCAGATTCTCCATCAATAAAATAAGGATCATAGTAATGTCCCCTTAAAGGTCTTTGAAGAAGATTAAAGGAACCTTATATGGAACAACTGACTGGTTCCAAACTGGGAAAGGAGTAGGATAAGGCTGTGTATTGTCACCCTGTTTATTTAACTTATATGAAGAGTACATCATATGAAATGCTGGACTGGATCACAGCCTGGAATCAGGATTGCTGGAAGAAATGTCAACAACCTCAGATATACAGATGATACCATTCTAATGGCAGAAAGTGAAGAGGAACTAAAGAGCGTCTAGATGAAGGTGAGAGAGGAGAGTGAAAAAGTTGGCTTAAAGCTCAGCATTCAAAAAACTAAGATCATGGCACCCAGTCCCATCACTTCATAGCAAATAGAAGGGGAAAAAGTAGAAGCAGTGATAGATTTTATTTTCTTGTGCTCCAAAATCACTGTGGACTGTGACTGTAGCCATGAAATTAAAAGATGCTTGCTCCTTGGAAGAACTTCTCTAGTAGCTCAAATGGTGAAGAATCTGCCTGTAGTGCAGGAGACTTGGGTTTGATCCCTGGGTTGGGAAGATCCCTGGAGAAAGGAACAACAAACCACTCCAGTATTTTTGCCTCGAAAATTCTATGGACAGAGGAGCCTGGTGGGCTACAGTTCATGGGGTCACAAAGAGTTGGACATGACTGAGCAACTAACACTTTCACTTTCACTTCCTTGGAAGGAAAACTATGACAAACCTAGACATCATATTAGAAAACAGAGATATCACTTTGCTTACAAAGCTTACATCATCAAAGCTATGGTTTTTCCAGTAGTCATGTACGATGTGAGAGTTGGACCATAATGAAGGCTGAGTGCCAAAGAATTAATGCCTTCATATTGTGGTGCTGGAGAAGACTCTTGAGAGTCCCTTGGACTGCAAAGAGATCAAACCAGTCAGTCCTAAAGGAAATCAAACCTGAATATTCACTGGCAGGATGGATGCTGAAGCTGAAGCTCTGGTGCCTTGGCTACCTGATGTGAAGAGCTGACTTATTGGAAAAGACCCTGATGCTGGGAAAGAGTGAAGGCAAAAGGAGGAGAAGGCAGCAGAGGATGAAATGGTTAGACAGCATCACCAGCTCAAAGGACATGGATGTGAGCAAACTCCAGGAGACAGTGAAGAACAGGGAAGCCTGACATGCTGTAGTCCATGGAGTCACAAAGTGTCAGATATGACTTAGTGACTGAACCACAAGAAGTCAAAATTTTCTATCCCCAGAACTTTTTCACTTTATTATTTCTTTAACTTTCCTAACAACTCTATGAGGTGGGCAGGTGGGATATTTTTAACCTCTACTGTACATGGTTACTTGGTCAAGCTCACATAGCCAGTGAGACAAGAACTTGAACTCAACTCACCAAGTCTACCAGCCCTATTAGCCCTAGTTCCCAAGTACAGTTTCATGCCACTTGCTTCTCGTATGTTAATATTGTCTCCCTAACTAGTCTGTAAAGACTTGATGCCAAGGGTAAATGTCTTTTATTCCTGAACCTTTCAATAGCATTTGGCACTGTATCCAGCACTTGCTTAAGACTTCTTGCCTAATAACAGTAATATTTAGCCACTGCAGACATTATGTGAGCTTCTTTATGAGAAGTGTCTCATTTAATCCTCAGAATACCTCTGTCACGTGAATGTACGTTCCTCGGTTCTTTGTCTCGTCACAGCAAAGATTTGGAGCGACAGACATTAAAGCCCTTGGCGCGTCACAGCTCTCGGGTCTTGGACAAACCGCGTTATAGCTCTTAGGCAAATCAGTGTTACAGCTCTATTTTATTTAGAAGATAGCAGGAGAATCCATCCTCGAAGCGTGAGGGCATGCCAACCCAAAGACTTGAAGAGAAGAGAGTGGAGGAGCGTGTGGGGGAGGGAGAGAGAGAGAAAGAGCGCACACAGGTGGGAGAGAAAGAGAAAGAGAAAGCCCTTTGGCTCCTCCTTTTATAGTTTTTTTCCTCCACCTGGGCCTGCCCTATGCAAATTGGGCTTAGCCAGGAGTGCTGTTTGTTCTACCTGAAGTCTTCACTCTGGTCCTTGGACCTTCCTTTGACCTTCGTTGTTTTTTAGCCACTGCCCTTTTGGACTCCTTTTCCCTATTCTACCTACCTAACACCTCTATAAGTGTCATTATTACGTTTAGTTTCAATCTAGGTTCAGAGAGGTTTAGCAACTTGCTGAGAGCCGATAGATCAAAGAGCTAGTAAATAGCTTTAATTCATCGCAAAGATAGCTATTACCATGGGAGGTTATTTGCATTGTTCCTATTTAAACTGAGACGTCTATACAGCTTACAATTCAGAGGCAGAACTCACAATGGGCGAAACTGCTGTGTTGTGGGGTCTGGGATTTCTCTGTTGAAAGTGCCCAGGAATGGTAAACGGAGAATCTAGGAGAAACAGATTTCCTTCCTGTCCTGTTTGGAGCTTTTATTTTACCAAAGAGCAGCTCATTGGTTTCTTACCAGAATCCCACATTTTTCTTGGATTGAATTATGTCATACCATAATATTCTACTTAAATCAGAGGTCCAGTGCTTCAGATGCTTTTTTCTCTCAAGTATTTTTTATCCCAGAGCAGATAAGTGAGAACCCTGGGTATGTGGCCCCAAGAAACACAAAGAAAGGCTAGGAATGTCTGTGAAAAGAAGTGAAATGAAAGTGTTAGTTGCTCAATCATGTCAAACTCTTTGTGACCCCATGGACTGTAGCCTACCAGGCTCCTCTGTCCTTGGGATTCTGGAATTCATGGAATACTGGAGTGGCCAACCCAAGGATCGAACCTGGGTCTTTCACCCTGCAGGCAGATTCATTACCATCTGAAGCAGCAGAGAAGCCCCAAGAATACTGAAGTGGGTAGCCATTCCCTTCTCCAGGGGATCTTCCCAACCCAGAATCCGGATCTCAGGAATGTCTGTACATTCTTACAAACTCATGAGTGCTTTTCACTGAACACAATAGCGTATTTGTCTTGGTAGAAAAATACATTTATATCACTTACCACTGAGAGAAAATGTGAGATACTATTATTTGGTTATTTTAAAAATTGGGTTGGTTGAAGAGTACTAATGCTGCATATTAATAGGTTCAAGGTCCAGACAGCTTCTCCCTCTTTCTTGGTGTTATAATATTTTGAAAACATGAAAGTGAAGTTGCTCAGTCTTGTCCGACTCTTTGCGACCCTGTGGACTGTAGCCCACCAGGCTCCTCCATCCATGGGATTCTCCAGACAAGAGTACTGGAGTGGGTTGCCATTTCCTCCTCCAGGGAATCCTCCCGACCCAGGGATCGAACCCAGGTCTCCCACATTGTAGGCAGACGCTTTAACCTCTGAGCCACCTAAACTCATACAAATAAGTACTGTATGTGGGAAGATGCCCAGAATATTGCCAAAGAAGTGATTGCATGCTGTATTTTCAGCCTCCTGAAAATTTCTTTCTCTGAGAAACCAAGTTACTTCTATAATGTGATGGACCCCAGTTGTTTCTGATTTCAGTAATGAAAAAAACTGGTGTTCTTTGTTTTGGCCATTCAGGTAAATAAACTGTCTCAAAGACATATAGTTCCTGGGATCTCTACTATTCATACAACTCAAACTTTTTTATTGCTGCAGTCAGCTCTGCCTTGCAGTGGTGAGTTGAGAGATTTCAACCATGAAAAAAAATTTTCTTAAAGAAGTCAACTTGTGAATATCAAGATAATTCCATGTCTCCATGTTTTTACCCTTTATTTTCAGAACAGTTATTCCTCCATTAAGAAAAACAACAATTCAGTAGTAAGTTTAAGAATATTAGCAGTGATCTATTCTCTCTTCCACCAACAGCCAATATTCACCTAGACAATAGAGCCAAGCTTCTGGGCACTTTTTATTACCCTGTGTCTAAAAAGTCTAGTTGTTGGCCAGTGTCTACATGTCCTTTCCTTTTAAGTTCTGTTCTCTGTTGAAGCTACAGCAGCTTCAGGTGTACTCACCAGCCTACATTCAGGCTGCCATTCTCAATTTTAGCCTTGTCTCTACATTTTCAGCAGAGAAGGCAGTGGCACCCTACTCCAGTACTCTTGCCTGGCAAATCCCATGGACAGAGGAGCCTGGTGGGCTGCAGTCCATGGGGTTGCTAAGAGTTGGACACGATTGAGCGACTTCAGTTTCACTTTTCCCTTTCATGCTTTGGAGAAGGAAATGGCAACCCACTCCAGTGTTCTTGCCTGGAGAATCCCAGGGACGGGGGAGCCTGGTGGGCTGCCATCTATGGGGTCGCACAGAATCGGACACGACTGAAGTGACTTAGCTGCACCAGCAGCAGCAGTTACATTTTCAGAGATGTGAGCACCATTATTATTATGAGTGGAATGAAATGGAATAGTTATACCTTATTAAAATGATTTCATCATTTTACAGCTAAGCAGTTTGTACATTAATAATCCTTCGCAACAATATTAAAAACATAAGAAGTAAAGACCATAAATGGACTAATCATTCATACCAGACTTGTTAACTGCCTGAAAGTCCCTTAGATGCTCCTTCACCTGTATCTGTTGAATAGTTTAAAATGAGTTATTTGGTAGTATTATTGATTTTTAAAATTAATTTTTTATGGGAGTATAATTGCTTTACAATGTTGTGTTAGTTTCTACTGTATAGCAAAATGAATTTAGCTTTCTCTTTTGATCCAAGCCAGAAAAATTAATGTATAGACATCAGGGCTTCACCAGATTTTTTTTTTTTTTTTTTTTTTTTGGATGTAGATCAGTTTTAAAGTCTTTACTGAATTTGTTACAGTATTGCTTCTGTTTTATGTTTTGGTTTTTTGGGCAAGAGTCATGTGGAATCTCAGTTCCCCACCAGGGATTGAACCATCCTCCCTGCCCGCCTCCCTCCACCTATGCAAGCTCCCCCTCCATGGGAAGGCAAAGTCTTAACCCCTGGACCGCCAGGGAAGTCTCTACCAGGTGTTCTAACTGAACTTCATCTCCTAAGGTGTTTCTGAAACTAATGCTGAACAAAGATACAAGCAACTTAGTTCAGTTCAGTTCAGTTCAGTCACTCAGTCGTGTCCGACTCTTTGCGACCCCATGAATCGCAGCACGCCAGGCCTCCCTGCTCATCACCATCTCCCGGAGTTCACTCAGACTCATGTCCATTGAGTCCGTGATGCCATCCAGCCATCTCATCCTCTGTCGTCCCCTTCTCCTCCTGCCCCCAATCCCTCCCAGCATCAGAGTCTTTTCCAATGAGTCAACTCTTCACATGAGGTGGCCAAAGTACTGGAGTTTCAGCTTTAGCATCATTCCTTCCAAAGAAATCCCAGGGCTAATCTCCTTTAGAATGGACTGGTTGGATCTCCTTGCAGTCCAAGGGACTCTCAAGAGTCTTCTCCAACACCACAGTTCAAAAGTATCAATTCTTCGGCGCTCAGCCTTCTTCACAGTCCAACTCTCACATCCATACATGACCACAGGAAAAACCATAGCCTTGACTAGACAGACCTTAGTCGGCAAAGTAATGGCTCTGCTTTTGAATATACTGTCTAGGTTGGTCATAACTTTTCTTCCAAGAAGTAAGCGTCTTTTAATTTCATGGCTGCAGTCACCATCTGCAGTGATTTTGGAGCCCCCAAAAATAAAGTCTGACATTGTTTCCACTGTTTCCCCATCTATTTCCCATGAAGTGATGGGACCAGATGCCATGATCATTTTCTGAATGTTGAGCTTTAAGCCAACTTTTTCACTCTCCTCTTTCACTTTCATCAAGAGGCTTTTTAGCTCCTCTTCATTTTCTGCCATAAGGGTCGTGTCATCTGCATATCTGAGGTTATTGATATTTCTCCTGGCCATCTTGATTCCAGCTTGTGTTTCTTCCAGTCCAGCGTTTCTCATGATGTACTCTGCATATAAGTTAAATAAGCAGGGTGACAATATACTCCTTTTCCTATTTGGAACCAGTCTGTTGTTCCATGTCCAGTTCTAACTGTTGCTTCCTGACCTGCATACAGATTTCTCAAGAGACAGGTTAGGTGATCTGGTATTCCCATCTCTTTCAGAATTTTCCACAGTTTGTTGCGATCCACATTCTTGCCTTGAGAACCCCATGAACAGTATGAAAAAGGCAAGCAACTTAAGGCTTCACTAACTAGGATTCCCTGGTGGCTCAGACGGTAAAGCCTTTACCTGCAATGAGGGAGACCTGGGTTGGATCCCTGTGTCAGGAAGATCCCCTGGAGAAGGAAATGGCAACCCACTCCAGTACTCTTGCCTATAAAATTCCATGGATGGAGGTGCCTGGTGGGCTGCAGTCCATGGGGTTGCAAAGAGTCGGACACGACTGAGCTACTTCACTTTCTTTCACTTTCAATTGTTTTCCAATGAAAGTGAAAGTGAAAATGAAATCACTCTTGGGTGTCGGACTTTTTGGGACCCCAGGGATGGCAGCCTGCCAGGCTCCTCTGTCCATGGGATTTTCCAGGTAAGAATACTGGAGTGGGTTGCCATTTCCTTCTCCAGGCAATCTTCCCAGCCCAGGGATAGAACCTGGGTCTCCCTCATTCCCAACTTTTCTCTTAAACTGAAAAAAATGTAAACACGTAAATGTGAAGTCTCTTAGTCCTGTCTCTTCACGACCCCATGGACTGTAGCCCACAAGCTCCTCTATCCATGGGGATCCTCCAGGCAAGAATTCTGGAATGGGTTGCCATTGCCTTCTCCAAAAAAAGGAGAAAAAGGTCCTGGTGTTTTCTCTTCAAAAATTTGCATAATTTATTAATAAGTATCATTGCAGGAAACTTTTTTTCATGCAGCTAACCCTCAGATTTTTTCCCCCAGCAAAATGAAAAAAAAAAAGTCAGGTTTAGGCTCATTTGTATCTCTATAGTGGTAAACTCTCTATTTGACATATACATAGAATGCATATTTTAAAGTTCTGGTATGCATTTAATGTATCCTATGCGTTTTAAATAGATTGTGACTAGTTTGTTTTATAAGTTGTGTTTGGGGTTATCCTATTATTGTTGTTGTTTTGCTATTGTTATCATTATTTGTTGTCAGTTTTATATTGAAGAAATTTCAAAACTTGGACTGATTTCGAATTATTTCGAGTTTTACCTATTATTATCTACATTTTTGATGTTTATAAAGTTTATACTTCAAATTTCCAGTTTTTAACAAATGATTACTATTCCTAGCAGAATGCAACTCCCATTTGGGAAGTATGACATTTCAGTTAAACTCATAGTCACAAATAAACTAACACTAAAAATTATGACTGCCTGGAAAATACACTAGAGAAAAATGAAATATTGAGGAAGCAAAGGAAAAGTGCAAGAATAGTTTAGGGTGGAATACAGCAGTGTCAGATGCTTGTATTTACAGAAGGAAATGGAAGAAAGTTCATCATCTTACAGAATACTATGTTAATATTTAATATTTAGAAAATCGTAAGAGCATCCAAGAAAAACTGAAAATAATATGCTTATTATCCCGTAGTGTTTTTATAAAAGCCTACAGATCTAGATTTTTCCCCGTTGCTCTATCTGTAATAAGCATTATGGGATAATATTAATGTCCTTACATTCTTCTTTGATATGCATGGGGATATTTTTAAATTTAGATATTTTATATCTAGAGCAGTTCCAGACACTACCCCAAAAAACAATCAAACTTCACGTGGTGAAGAGAAATAGGACTTTGTTCCTAGGAAACAGATAGATGTAGACTTTAAAAACAGCTTTGAGTGAGGCAAACATAACTTGTGGAAAAGAATCTGGCACGATTTTGAAACTAGGGCAAGCCTCCTGCCACACAAGAGTCAAGGACCACTATAGGGTCAAATGCCAAGAGGATGAACTTGCATATTTCGGATGCTTCATATTTTGCTTTTGATATTCTGAGCTGCTGGAGTCGGGTGCAGTTCTTCTTGAGTTGATAAACTGTTAGGAGACATCGGGTTCAAGATGGAATTTTTAACCCTTCTACATTTTAAAAATGAATGAGTCCTATGGCCATGGGCTAATGTAGTTCCCATGATTGGGAAAAAGTTTGAGGAAGAAAGCAGCTCCTTTTCACATTTGAGCAATTTTATACAATATGTGCAGCCATGCACTGTTCGTACGGAGAGGCCACCTACAAAGTATGCTGGGTGATACTTCCTGAGGCAAATACCCTAGTTTATGCCCAATGAGACATAAAAAATGTTCAGAAGAAAATGAGTCTTATAGTCCCACATAACTATTTGCTTGGTATTTACTGAGTGCAAGCCTGCATTTAGATGGTAAAAAGGAATCAGTCCACAGTAAACATTTAATGGGAAAAGAGATAAAGATAAATGGAAAACTTCCTTATCCTGTTGTTTTGATCTCTTTTTGAAAGAAAACATCCTGACCACAGCAAGGAAATATCAGCTTGGAATGAGGATGTATTTGATTTGGCCAAGGTGAATAGCTATTCTTTCTGAATCTCCAAGAAGTAAAACTATGGAACAGCCCCTGAAAACCACCTCAGAGTTATTCCCTGTTTGTACAGATGGGGAAACTAAGGTCTAAGGAGGTGTCTAATGACCTACTAGGGCCAATGGGCAGGTGAGGATTGGAATGGAGAGTCAAAGCAAATACCCAGCTCCTCTCACCGTCCCATCTCACCAAGTCCACCTGGAAGTCCAAGGGCAAGGGCTCCCTCCTGAGATGCAGAGCAGAGCAAAGAAGGGCAGAGGATGGGTCAGGGAAGGCAGACAGAGAATGGCCAGCACCTCGATCATATCCATAAGGAAGACAGTCCTTACGAATGGCGATTCAGCTCATGCAGTAAATCACTGTATCTTACTCATCACAACAGCATCTGCGTACATTTGAAATGGCGCCTATGCACATGTGTGAGACATTATTTACACAATCTGCTGACAATACTTGGTGCGGTTTCTGTCCTCAGGCTCCCCTCACAGTTGCACCAGGACCTTCCAGGGCCTGTGGTCTTCTGCATGGGGGATTGCTTCATAAAGTAACAAAACACTTCTGGTGGGCAAATCCCCTGCTGGGGAAGGTTTCTATTTACTACTGCTTTGTGAAAATGGGAGATGAGTCCTTCCCTGCCTCATACCCCATACCCTTCCTCCCGAGTAGAATAATAGCTCTGTCTCACGGAACCCAGACTAAGATAGATACCAAGGCCAGGCCTTTGCAGGGTCCCTCTTGAGGTGCAATTTTCAAAAGAACTAATTAGGCAACTATTCAGTGGGTATGGAGGACATTAAGTGGACCAGTCAGTAATCTAATTATTATGGATTACTGGATACCTATTTGACTCAGAAAACAAATATGTAGACGATTCTCCTTTTTAAGAACAGAGAATATAGAGTTCCACACTGCCTGATGTTGCCTTAGCCTGACACCTTCTCAGCTTTTATTTGGGGGTCATCCTTTATCACAGAACATGGCTCTGGCTTCCTTTTGATAAAAGAGAAATGACTGGGATTCTCTTTCCCAGTTTTCTAGCTGGATGATACCTCCCTGCCAAATAATCCAAAATGAAGCGATAGTGCCAGAGCATTGGGAGAGCACCCACATATGCTAAACACCTCCTCACCCACCTTTCCCCAGATCAGATATGCTTCAGATCCTAAAGAATTTATAGCAGTTCTTTCTTTC
This sequence comes from Oryx dammah, assembly GCF_014754425.2. Classification (NCBI taxonomy): domain Eukaryota; kingdom Metazoa; phylum Chordata; class Mammalia; order Artiodactyla; family Bovidae; genus Oryx; species Oryx dammah. Next base: position 82,688,241 of record NW_024070210.1, on the reverse strand, counting down.
CCACAGTAGATGGAATTGGGAGAAGGGTGATGGAAGTTTTGCTCTGGATCAAGCTACCTTGGTCCCTGTACCACATTCTCTTGGTAATATTGATGGCACTATCTGTGGGTGACGAAGACCCTGTGGTCTGTAGCCTTAGGGTTTCCCAGGGACAGCTGCTATTCCTGACTGGGTAGCTTCCAGGCTGGCTCTCCTGCAGACTGTGAGCTGCCCGAAAGAAAGTAAAGTTTAGTCACTCAGTCATGTCTGACTGTTTGCCACCCTATGAACTGTAGCTCACCAGGCTCCCCTGTCCATGGACTTCTCCAGGCAAGAATACTGGAGTAGGGAGCCATTCCCTTCTCCAGGGGATCTTCCTGACCAAGGGCCAGAACCCGGGTCTCCTTCATTGCAGGCAGATTCTTTACTGTCTGAGCCACCAGGGAATTCCATGAAATGCCTAATGCTCTTTAAATATGCTCTCTGCTTAAACCAGCTAGAGTGGGTTCTGTGTTTGCAATAATAGCACAGTAGAGCAGGGGTCTTCTACCTCTGGGATCTAATGTGTGATGATCTGAGAGGAGGCTGATGTAATAATAATAAAGTACACAATAAATGTTACGGGCATGAAACCAAAACCACCCCCCAACCCTTGGTCTGTGGACAAATTGTCTTCCACGAAACTGGTCTCTGGTGCCACAAAGGTTGGGGGCCGCTGCAACAGAGCACTTTTAAAATCCATGAATGATGCTGTCATGAGTTATTTTATTCTCAATCCCGAGCTTTCATTTGTGTGACATTTTTATTTTCTTCCCTTTTGTCCTATTCGTGTCTCTTTGGAATCTCTGTGACTATCCACTGACTGGTTTGCTCTTAAAAATGATTCTGTTTACAATAACATCCAACGCTTGGAAAAGTTCTTTGCTTCCAAGAACTAAATTTCAAGGAAGCTGAATGCATGGTGGTTAGATTTATTTCAGGCTTTGATTACTGAGAAGAGCCGAGATGCATCATTCACTAATGCTTAATTTAAAAAACATTTAGATTATATAGATATCTAATTTGGTCATAATGTATACATTAGTTACCTTTGAATTTTGTTTATAGTTCATGAAACACTTAACTGCGTAGAAAGCTGTTGATTACAAATAAGTAACCTTGTCATCACATGTTAGAGGTGGCAGGAAGGTTTGGTCTCCACTGCCAATTCCAATTAAGTTATTTTTAACATGTATAGTCATACCCTAATTGATCTATCTTGAAAATCTGGTTCCCTTTCTTACATTAACTTTTATTTATGAACATATGCATATAATTTAAAAATCAAATAGTCCTAAAAAGCTTATAATGAAAAACAGTACTCACCCCAAATCCTATCCATTCCCCAGAGGCAACTATCTTCAACTTCTTGAGCTATTTCTTTTGGCATTTACCTCCATATTTCTAGACAGTGTGAGTTATCCACTTCGGGTATTCCTTCTTGATTTCTGATAAGGTAACTGGATTTACCATTCTTACACCAACCACTCTCAGCCTTACTACCCGCGCCCCCCCGCCCAACCAACCTTCCTGTGTAGTTATAACTGAACTTTTAAATGGTCACTGTTTATGTAATTACAACCATGAAAATACTATTCATTACAGTTCTTTCATATGTTACCATATTTCCTTATAATTTAATACATCTGTGTTAGAATTCTCCAGAGAGAAACAGAACCAACCAATAGGATGTATATATATGTACACATGTGTGTATGTGTGTGTCTATATGTATCTGTTTACTTATTTCTTTGTTGTAAGGAGTTGGCCTGTGATTTTGGAGGCTGGCAAGTCCCAAGGTTAGTAGCTGGCAAGCTGGAGACTCAGGAGAGCTGTTGGTGTAGTTCTAGTCTGAAAGGCAATAGGCTTGAGACCCAAGAAAAGCTGTTATTTCTGTTTGTCTCCAAATGCAGGGACAGCCTGATATCCCATCTCAAGGCAGTCAAACAGGAGGACTTCCTTCTTACCACAGAAAGGTTATCCTTTTTGCTCTATTCAGGCCTTCAACTGACTGGGTATGACCCACCCACATTAGGGCAGGCAATCTGCTTTACTCAGTTTATTGATTCAAATGTTAGTCTTATCCAGAAACACCTTTACAGATACACCCAGAATAATGTTTGGCTAAATGTTTGGGCATCCCGTGGCCCATTGAGTTGATGCATAAAACTAACTGTAATAGCATCTTTTTGACATCTGTCAATTTCCCAAGTGCTCAAATACATAAAATAACCTGCTGTTTATATTTTGCTTTCTCTTGGAGATCTTCCCTCCTGCTCTGTCCAGTCTAGATTGGTTGGCTGTGTTCTAGGGTGAGGGCAAAGTTAGCATCCTCTCTTGGGATGCTACCATGTTCCATATCTTCTGCTTTCTTGATTTATTCTTTTGTTTGGTGGAAGCACAGCCTCTCACAGCTTCCTAAGGAAATGTACAAGGGACATATTTTATTTTTTGTTTTTGCATATGTAAAGAATGTGTTTATTCTACCCCATGCTTGATGTGTAATTAAACTAGGCTTAGAAATCAATGTTTTAAATCATCTGTCTCTGAGAATTCTGAAGGTTTTTTACCATTGTATTCCAGCATTCTGCTTGACAGAAAACTTTAATGGCATTCTGTTGCTTCTTGCTTTCTGCAGGATGTGAATTTTGCCTCTGGAAGCTTAATCTTTGGTGTCTCCACATCTCACAATGAGATGCCTTGGGGAGGACCTTTATGTGTGTGTCCACTGCATCGTATGCAAACCTTATGATGGCCCTTCCAAGACAGAAATGCATTCCCGAGTAGTTTCTTTAATATTTCTTTGATGAGTTTCTTTATGTTTTCTCTGTTCTTAGTTTCTGCCTCAAATCTTCCTATCTTTCATCTCCAGTTTTCCATGGTTTTGCTTCTTGGTTCTGTTTTGGGGGGAGTTTTCTTGAATATCTTCTAGATTCTCTGTTGAACTTAATTTTTATGACCATGTAACTTCTAAGAGCTCTTTCTTGTTTTCTGATTACTTCTTTACCTTAGGATCCTCTTCTTGTTTCATGGATGTGATGTCTTAATGCGTTCACTTTCTAAGAACATAATTTTTCAAGGTTCTTTTATTTTCTCTGCATCTCCCCTCACTTCCAAGTAATTTTACTGTTTGTTTTGGCTCTGCCTTTCCTGTCAAGGCTGCTGACCTTTAATGAGTATTTATATTTGACAGTAAGGCAATAAAACTGAGATTAAAAGTTTAAAAACCAGATTAAAAGTTCTACATGCAGGAATGGGGTAGTCGGCTGATGAACTTTCTTTGGGGAGAACAGATTTTTGAGCTGGCTCTTTTCTTGGAACCTCACACACACATCAGTATATGGATGTCTTTCCTCTGAGTTTATTTACTTTCTCCAGAGATGAATTCTTTAATCCCCTGCCCGGGGAGATAAACGTGTGCTGGTGCTCTGGGAGCCCCTCATCCTTCACTTCTGTTCACCAGGTCTGCTTCCTGAGTCTGCAGCCCCTTCTCCAATTCTCTCTGGCATAAACCTGCCTGCTTGGAGCAGGAGGTGAGGAATACAAAGTGATCTGGCCTCATAAAGTCACAAGAATGCTGCTTTCTTCATTTACCTGATGCCCGTCTTTGGTGGACCTTCTGCCTCCAAGGGCTGAGCTGCTGGAGTTGGCAGGCTGGTTGGCTTTGATCTCAGCAGACCCTTCACATTTTATTCTGAGTGTGCATCCTGTGCTCTATTACCGACTTGCTGACACCTTTGATTTGCTGATGTCTCCTTTCTGTCGCCTTTATCCTTGTAGGCTACAGTATTCTTAATTGCTTTACTGACACTTTAGTAGGGTTTGGGGAGGGGAGAGAAGGTTGAGAAAGGCTCAGAGTCACTCCTCAGTGTTTAACTAGATGTGAAAATCTTGGCTTTCCCCTGAGTCCTGAGAAGTGCTCATGGAACCCAGTCCCCCAAATGCCCCCTCTCCCACCCCCCCCAGCCCCTACCCCACCTCTCCATCCCCACCCCCCACTGCCAGTGGTTGCTGGGGGATGCACAGGGGATTTTGGAGCCACTGTGCATTCCAAGGCGGAGAAGGCAACGGCACCCCACTCCAGTACTCTTGCCTGGAAAATCCCATGGATGGAGGAGCCTGGAAGGCTGCAGTCCATGGGGTCGCACAGAGTCGGACACGACTGAAGTGACTTAGCAGCAGTAGCGGTGCATTCCAAGGAGGGGCACTTGCAGCTCCTCCGCAAAGTGTTTGCCTTCCCCATTTTAGATGCTTATCCTGGGCTTCCCTCACGGCTCAGTGGTAATGAATCCACCTGCCAAAGCAGGAGACATGGGTTTGAGCCCTGATCTGGGAAGATCCCACATACTGTGGAACAATTAAGCCCATGCGCCATAACTACTGAGCCCGTGCTTTAGAGCCCAGGAACCTTAACTACCAAAGCCCAAGTGCCCTAAAGCTTGTGCATCAAGGGCTGCTACTGCTAAGTCACTTCAGTCGTTTCCAACTCTGTGCGAGCCCATAGACCACAGCCCACCACGCTCCCCATCCCTGGGATTCTCCAGGCAAGAACACTGGAGTGGGTTGCCATTTCCTTCTCCAATGCAGAAAAGTGGAAGTGAAGTCACTGAGTCATGTCCAACTCTCAGCGACCCCATGGACTGCAGCCTACCAGGCTCCTCCATCCATGGGATTTTCCAGGCAAGAGTACTGGAGCAGGGTGCCATGAAGCCATCACAATGAGAAGTCCACACACCTCAACTAGAGAGTACCGCCCCCGCTCCTCGTCACAACTAGAGAAAGCCCACATGCAGCAACGAAGACCCAGCATGGCCAAAAACAAACAAATAAACAAATGAATAGATGCTTGTCCTCCTACCCTTTGCTTTCCTTCCCATTTTTTCTGCCTTGGTCCTCGCCTCCTTCTAGCCCATCTTGTGCCCGTTTATGTTCCGTTGCTATTACTGCTCACAATTACCTTTTCAACAGGTCTTTGCCGCCTCTCTGTACTAGATGCTCTCAGGGTAAGCTTTCTTCCTCCTGACCTTGATGAGCCTGCTGTGTTGTCCTGAGTGGGGAGCTGCCATTTCCTTTGCCTTCTTGTCTATCCTGAGTGACCTTTTACAGAGAATGCCCGTTAATCTCTGTCTAGTCCAGTTACCAGGATCCGACTGTTCAGTGACATAAACAGTTGCCTCCAGCAAATCAGGGTTCTCTCGGATCTAATGAAGCTGAGAAAACATGGCCTGAGCAAGCCGAGTGGAAGGGTCTCTGCCACGCCACTGTTCTGTCTGACTGTCTGATCTCATGGGCCGAGAGCTCAGAATCCACTGAGATGGGTTCAGCTCAGGAGGTACCAGTATTTACATTTTTTTCTTTCTCGGAAAGCATCTTGGCCTAAATGTTCCCCCATCCTGACACAGGCTGCACGTCTCTCCCTAAGTGCTGAAACTGCCAGGACCATCTCAGTCCCTTACTATTCTTGGTCTATGATGTCTATATTCACATCAGGGCTCTATGATTATCCATAATGTAAACGACTGGCCCCGAAACGTATGGCCTGAGTTTATCCAAGGCCCAAACAATTACCAAACATTCCTCTTAGATAGAAGACAGATTTCTTTCCCTTGGCAAAGATTTTCTACTGAGATATATTACAGGATGTTTTACATTCTCTTGGTCTTGTAATAACACCACGCCCAATCCAGTATTGATGCATCAGTGGCCACTCGGAAGGTTGTTATTTTTTAAATATACATTGTTCTCAGTTGGGGCTGTCATATCTGTAAAGAAATACAATCCTGTTTCCCCATTTCCAGAGTGTTATGACACCTGGGGTCTTATAAGTCAGGACAAGACCAAGATCGGGTGGATTTGTGGTGCCTGCATCAGAAAACCTTGACAGGGCCTGTGAGTGCCCTACAGGCTGGAAGGGATGCTCGAGTTGTGGTGTTTAGATAAGCAGATTGGGCTGGACATCTGTGGTTTCAGCTCAGCAGGAAAGGAAACCATCCAGAGTCATCTCTTGCCTGGATTCCTCAATGTCTTCCCTACTGGGGTCACGGTGATCCTGGGAGCGTGATGTTATCAACTCTCCTTTACAGATGGGTGAACGTGATGAGACTCAGAGAGGTGCGATGACCTGGGTCATCCTTTAACTGTCAGGGCCAAATTTGAACTCAGGCCTCCTGACTTCAAGTCTGTGGCCCATCCACTGCCCTCCAGCTGCTTCCTGAGCCCCTTTCCTGGGTCATTCAGGCAAAACAAGCCAGCTTCCTGCTATTTGAGGGGGGGGAAGTGTTTAGTGGGAACAGACTGACTCATTGAGGTTGACTGTTCTCTTTGGTTCATCTCACCAGGTCATCCCCCCCAATCTCTGTTTCCTTTTGTGTCGTCACAGATCAGAGGCATTCTGGCCCTATATAAATTCACTTTGTGACCCTGGGTGAATCATTTTCCTCTCTGGGCTTTAGTTTCCATTGTAAGATAAGTATATTGGAATTCAGTGGTACTCAAATATGCTGGTGTTTCAGTCACCCAGAGAGCATTTTAAAAGGAAACAATCCTATTAAGGCATATTTTACATATCATAAAATTTACCCATTTCAAGTATACAATTCAATGATTTTTAGTAAATTTACCCACTTGTGCAACCATCACCATAAATCAGTCTTAGAACATTTTTACCACTCCAATAAAATCCTTTGCGTGTGTGCGTGCTCAGTCGTATCTGACTCTTTGTGACCTACCAGGCTTCTCTGTCCATGGAATTTTCCAGGCAAGAATATTGGAGTGAGTTGCCATTTCCTCCTCCAGGGGATCTTCCCAACCCAGGGATCGAATCCAGCCTCCTGCATTGGTAGGCAGGTTCTTTACCCCATGGTGCTACCTGCCCAGGTTAATCCGCATTCTCACCCTCTGCCTCAGGCAACCAGTAATATATGTACTTTCTATCTCTGTAGATTTATCTTTTGTGAACATTCCATATAAATAGAAAGATGCAATAGGTGGTCTCTTGCACTTACTTCTTTTACCTAACATAACGTCTTTGCAGTTCATCTTTTGTGAACATTCCATATAAATAGAAAGATGCAATAGGTGGTCTCTTGCACTTGACTTCTTTTACCTAACATAACGTCTTTGCAGTTCATCTTTTGTGAACATTCCATATAAATAGAAAGATGCAATACGTGGTCTCTTGCACTTACTTCTTGTACCTAACATAATGTCTTTGCAGTTCATTAATATTGTATTGTGTATCACCAGTTGGTTCCTTTTAGTTGTTCCATAGTGTTCCATTGTCCAGATATGCCACATTTAGTCTGTTAGTTTACGGGCATTTGGTCCAGGTGGTGAACTTAGCAGACAGTCAGTAATGCTGCTAAGAACATTCATGTACAAATTTTTGTGGTAATGTGTGTTTTCACTTTTCTTGGGTACACAACTAGAAGTGGAATGGCTGAGTCATATGGTAATTCTGTGTTTAACTTTTTAGAAAACTGCCGAATTGTTTTCTAAAGTGACTGTTCCATTTTACATTTCCATCAACAATGTATAAGCCTTCCCCTGAGGAGCTTTTTAAAAATTCTCATTTCTGGGCCTTACTCCCTGGCGATCTGGAGTGGGGCCCAGGAATTTACATTTAACAAGCTTTCCAGATACATGTGGTTGTGGATGTGTGTATGGACCCACTAAGACCAGGTGACCTTCAAAGCCTCCCTGAGGCCAGTTGTTTCATTTGTGCCTCTCGGGCAAGATGCATATTCCTGCCAACTCTTTCTTGGTGTTTGTCTTTGGATCAGAGGAGTTGTTATGCAGGGTGGGAGTTGGCCAAGTAGCATTCATAAATCTGTACAGCACCTGTCCTGCATTATCCTTGACACAGGCCAAGACTCTGTCCCTGGCTTCATAGACATCACATTTTATCACAGCTTTTTGTGTGTTATCACACTGTAAAAGTGCCATAAAATCAAGTGGCCAGTTTTCAGTGCCTCTTCCTTTAAGTTATAATCTTGGTTGCTGACATTTTGGTAACTTATTGAGAAGCTTCATCCTAGCCTTGCCACTTAGCTGTGACTAGTTTCTTAGTGGTTCTGAGCCTCTGTTTCCTTGCCTGTGAAATGGGATTAGAATGATAGGGTAGACCAAAACATCTGTTTGGGTTTTTCCATAAGATATTACAGAAATACCCAAATGAACTTTTTGGCCAATCCAATATTAATATCACGGAGTTTCTTGTGAGGATTAAATGAGATAATATGAACTATAACTAGGATGGGCGTTAGTCCTCTTTTCTTACTTTTTGCCCCTATGCCCTATTTCATTATTATATGTATTTTCATGTGCTTGTTAGACACTTGTATATCTTCCACTGTTTCTTTAAATTTTTATTTTATTGTATTAAACACACAAAATGAGATCCACCCTCTTAACAAAAATTTAAGTATATAGTTTAGTATTGTTATTTATAGAGACTATGTTGTATAGCAGATCTCTAGAACTTATTCATCTTGCATAGTTGAGGCTTTATGCCCATTGATTAGCAACTCCCCATTTCCCACTCCTCTGAACCCCTGGAAACCGCCATTCTACTCTCTGATTCAATTGGTTTGACTAGTTTAGATACTTCATATAAGCACAAACATGCAGTATTTATCCTTTTGTGACTGGCTTATTTCAATTAATGTAATGTCCTCAAAAGTTCATCAGTTACTGCATATTGCAGTATTTCATTCTTTTTTTTTTTTAAGACTGAGTACTAGTCTATGATTCACCACATTTTCTTTATCCATGCATCCATCAGTGGACACTTACATTGTTTCTACATTTTGGCTATTGCAAATGGTGCTACAAGAACATGGGATTGCTAATATCTCTTCAAGATCTTGATTTCAGTTCTTTTGGATACGTACCTAGACGCAGGATTGCTGGATCTCATGGTAGTTCTATTTTAACTTTTGTGAAATCTCCATATTTTTTTTCATAACAGCTACAGTATTTTGCATTCACACCAAAAGTGTGCAAGGGTTCCTGTTTACCCACATTTTTGCCAACAGTATTGTCTTTTTTAAAAAAAAAAAGCTATTCTAATTTTGTAATAACCTTTAAGGGAAAAGAATCTGAAAAAAATACATATGTATGTATGTCTAACTGAATCACTTTGCTGTATACCTGAAATTAATACAACATTCAGCTATACCTCAGTAAAAGGATTTTAAAAAAGAAGATAGCTATTCTAGCAGGTGTGAAGTGATGTCTCATTGTGGTTTTGATTGCATTTCCCTAATGATTAGTGTGTTGAGCATTTTTTCATGTACCTGTTGGCTGTCTGCATTGTCTTCCCTGTAGAAGTGTTGATTCATATCTTCAGCTCATTTTAAAACTGAGTTATTAGGTTTTTTGTTGTTGAGGTATAAGAGTTTCTTATATGCTTTGGAAAGCAGTCCCTTATGTGATATACGATTTGTGCATATTTTTCTCCCATTCCATAGTTTTCCTTTTCACTCTGTTGTTTCCATTGCTGTAGAGAAGCTTTTTCATTTGATGTAGTTTCACTGTCTGTTTTTACTTTCATTGCCTGTGCTTTGGATATCATATCCATGAAATCATTGCCAAGACCAATGTCATGAAGCTTTCCCCTTGTTTTCTTCTAGGAGCTTTATAATTTCAGTTCTTCCATTTAACTCTTTAGCTCATTTTGAGTTGTTTTTGTATGTGGTATAAGATAAGGGTTCAATTTCACTTTTTTAAACATGAATATTCAGTTTTCCCAAGACTGTTGAAGAGACTTTTCCTTTTCCTATTATGTATTCTTGGCAGCCTTGTTGAAGAGCAGATGACTATATATGTGTGGTTTGATTTCTGTGCTATCTTGTTCATTTAGGCCAGTGCCCTACTATTTTAATTACAGTAGCTTTGTAATATATTTTGAAATCAGGAGTGTGATACCTCCAGCTTGTTCTTTATCAGAATTATTTAGCTATTGGAATGTTTTGTGGTTCCATATGAATTTTAGAACTTAAAAAAATTTTTTTTATTAATGCCATTGGGATTTTTATAGGGATTATATTGAAGCTGTAGATTTCTTAGAATAGTTTGGACATTTTAAGAATATTAAGTACTGTAACTCATAAACATATAATTTCTCTCCATTTGTTTTTTAAAAAATTTATTTCATGAATATTTTTGTATTTTTTGGTGTACAAATCTTTCACCTCCTTAGTTAAGTTTATTCCTAAATATTTTATTTATTGTGTGCTTATTAATGAAATTGTTTTCCAGTTTCCTTTTCAGATACTTCATTGTTAGTGTATGGAAATATGACTGATATTTGTATATCAATTTTGTATCCTGAAATTTTATAGAATTTATTTATTAGTTCTAGCAGTATTTTGTGGAGTATTTAGGGTTTTCTATATATAAGATCATGTCATTTGCAAACAGACATTTTTACTTCTTCCTTTCCAGTTAAGATGTTTTTTATTTCTTTTTCCTTGACTGATTACTGTGGCTAGGACTTCTAGCACCATGTTGAATACAGTGGTGAGAGCGAGCACCCTTACATTGTTCCTGATCTTAGAGGAAAAGCTTTTGGTTTTTTTACCGTTCAGTTGTGATATTAGCTGTGGACTTTTCAAATATGACCTTTATTATGTTGTGGTAAGCCCCTTCTATTCATAGGTCGTTAAGAGTTTTTACCATGAAAGGATGTTGTGTTTTTTTCAAATACTTTTACCACATCAATTGAGATGATCGTGTGATTTTTATCCTTTGTTCTGTCAGTGTGATATATCACATTATTTGGTTTTCATATGCAACCATCCTTGCATCTCAAGGATAAATCTCATGTCGTCATGGTGTATAATCCTTTTAATATTGCTACTATTTGGTGAGGATTTTTGCATCTATATTCATTAGAGTTATTGGCCTGTAATTTTTAATTCTTGTAGTATCTTCTGTATCTCAGGTAATGTTGGCCTCATAAAATGTTTGGACATGTTCTTTTCTCTTCAGTTTGTTGGAAGAGTTTGAGAAGGATTGGTGTTAATTCTTCCTTAAACGTTTGGTAGAATTCACCAGTGAAGCCATCTGTTCCTGGCTTTCTTTACTGGGAGGTTTTTTATTCCATTTCAGTCTCCTTACTAGTTTTAGGTCTCTTCAGACTTTGTGTCCTCATTATTTGGTCTTGATTTATGATTCTGGTGTCATATCTAGGAATCCATTGCCAAATCCAAGGACATAACGGTTTACCCCTATGTTTTCATTTAAGATTTTTATAGTTTTGCTTCTAAATTTAGGTCTTTTATCCCATTTTGAATTCATTTTTGTATATGATATGGGCTAGAGGTCCAACTTCATTCTCTTGCATTTTGCTATTCAGTCGTCCAAGCATCATTTGTTCAGTCTATTCTTTCCTCTTTGAATAATCTTTGTACTTTTGTCCAAAAATCAATTAACAGGCCCTTGCTATAACAATACAACCTTGGGCACATTTCTTAAACCTTGTGAGCCTCAGATTATTCATCTGTGAAGTGAGGATAGCCATTGTGACTTAACAGGATTAATACTCAGATCAAATGAAATAAGGAATGAAAATTACCTAGCACCAGCCTGGGTACACTCAGATCCTGCCTTGGCTTTTTTGAGTGTCTGATCAGAGTTTCATTTCATCCTACTGAGCTGGGCAATGCAAATGAGAAACACAGGGCAGAATGATAATTAAAAAGAGGTGACGTTTATGGAACTATTTGAAATGTTTTACCATATTTTGAGGTTTTTAAAACTTAGGTCATCTTGTAGTTTATGTTTTCAAATGCTTGGCTTCTTGATAAGAGCTAAGCATTGTGAATGCTCTGATATTCTGCAAATATTTGCTCCACACTATTGAGAGGAGCCGTGCAGGGTGATGGGAGAAGGAGGACCACTGGGGCAGCAACTCTTTGTTGTTCTGGGCATTTTACCTCTAGTCCCAAACCTGAATGTGTCATTAAGCAAAATAAAAACCGTGTGCTTATTAACAGGAACCATCTACCCGAGAAAGCATTTTGGTGACCAGCTCCTGTCACTCAAGCATACCCCTTATAGTTGTCATGACTACCACAGGCCCCCTCATCACAGGCCTTCAACAATTTACAGAGCCTTCTTTGAAAGGAGTTCTGGCAAATTTGATTTCCTCTTTCTAGGAAGGTTTTCCTTGTATTTTGGCATTGCTTAGAAAGCAAGTTGTGAAAAACACCATGCCTGAGGGCTCTGGGTTGGGGTGAGAGATTCTATAGTAAGAGCTAATTGTTGAGTATACTTTCTCTCTAGATCCAGAAAGCCCTAACGTAAGGGTCATCAGACACTACTAGGGATAAGGGATGAAATTTTCATAACTGTGCTTTTTGAGGCTTATTAAAAAATCCATGTGCAATATATTTTTACATCGAATCAGCCTGGAACATCCTGATAAGTTAGCATCCCTGTTATAAAATGAGGCCCAAGCTTTCATATGAAGTACAGTTTTCTATCTATAGATGTGTTCCCTCTAAGTACTTAGCAAAACTTAGCTTTTGCTCAAATATTATCTTTACTTATGCTGTCCTCAGGGATACACCACTGCTGTATGTTTTTTCCTTTTCTTTCTTTTTTTTTTAAAAAACACCTGAGTTAACAGAAGAACATAAACAGCACCTTTAATCAGGAATCAGAGAAATATCACTCCATGATATGGACCTTTGTCTGAAAGAGGCTTTCAGAGCTGCACAGAGATGCCTGGGAACTTGGGATGGTTTGATTAATGGTGATTTTAGGGATTGTGCGTGCGTGCCTGTGAGCTCAGTCGCTCAGTAGTATCTGACTCTTTGCAATTCTATGGATTGTAGCCTGCCAGTCTTCTCTGTCCATGGGATTTCCCGGGCTACAATACTGGAGTGGGTTGCCATTTCCTCCTCCAGGGGGTCTTTCCAACCCAGGGATCGAACCTGTAGCTCTTGCATTGGCAGGCTGATTCTTTACCATTGAATTGTTATTTCTGGACCAGGTGCTGTATTCATAGAAGCTTCTCATCGCTTTTCCCACTAAATATTTCAGTCTTATCCTAGGCAGAGTTTGACTTTTTAAAGCCCTAACACTTAGCAGTTTTCCAAAATTATCCAGGAAGATACTAGCCCAGGAGTTTAAAAGTACCAGGAAAAATCTAGAGAGTATAATGTGTTCTTTTTGATGGCTTTGTCTGGATTGTCTGGCAGTGAGACAGTATATGAGAACTCGATTAAGTGTCCGATTAAAAAATTACAGGCCACATAATAAAATAAACAGATTGTGTTGGCAAGTTCTAAGGGAGCATCAAAGTACCTCGATAAACATCTTCTTCCCAAAGAACCAACTCCCAGCTTCTGAAACCACACCTAGGGGAGCTCTTTTGCTCTAAGATTTTACCATTGTCCAAAACAATATCTGCTTAATTGGGTAAATCCCTTTTAGGACTTAAGAATTTGCTAAAGGAGAAGGTAAAATCGGGACAGTGTTTGTTTTATTTAAAATAATCTGTGTCTTTCCTGCAAGAAAAAGGAAGCTTCTCTACCCAAAAGGTAATTACCCTTATTAGATAATTATCTAATTACCTAAAACTTTCTTCATTAATGGTTGAGAGTTTGTTGTTTCTGTTGTATGTTTTTAAACAGAAATAGTGACTGACGGCAAAAAAGAAAAAAAAAGTCTGCTCTGATTCCATCACTCAAAAATAACTGCTATTAATTTGTTCTACATGTTATTTAACTTTTTAACAAAAACTGAGACCATACCAGACAGAACATTGCCTCACCTGTCTTTCTGCACTTAAAAATATATGATAAGCAGCTTTTTATGCCAGCAAAGAGAGTTTTAGATCATAATTTTTAGTGGCTTCAAGTATCCCATGTGATAGATGGATCATAATATATTTTATTCACCACCTGTTGATTGCCGTCTAGGTTGTTTGTAGGATATTGCTATTTAAAACAATACTTTACTAAACATCTTTGAACACACACCTCTGTGTATTGTGGATAATCATTCCTTTCCATCTTTGTTGTTCAAAAAATGGTATCTCTTGAGTTCTTTTTGAGTACTTTTCCAGGTCTTCTGACCATTTATATTCCTACTTTTATAAACTGTTTGTTGATGTTTTTTGCTAATGATAACTTCTCTTCAGATTTCTAGTAAACGTTTATGTACCCTCTTTTATGGGAGATAAAAGGGAAGCCTGGTTTTCTTTGGACTCTTTTACTTGGCTTTGAACTCTAGACCTGAGGTTCGTAAACATGGCAAAACACTGAAATCAGTTTCCTGGGGACTTTTAAAAACTTCTGTAGCCTGGTTCCCAATCCCTGACATCGATTTTGTTGGGGTGGGACCACTTCTCTAGCTTAGATCATTCATCAAGCTTGCTTCTGGAGATATATATTTCCTTCCAGTTTGTCTCGTTTATATGTTTTTTTTTTTTTAATTTCACTCAGAGTGTGCATCTTTTATTCTGCATTTTTAGGAATTTCATATTACATCATAAGCAGTTTTCCAGATTCCTTCTTTATTTAATCATTTAACCATTTTTAGGTCCACACCATACCATTTTGAATTTATCAACAATAACCTATTTTAAATGTATCCTACAATGAACATTTCAGTTGATTTTGCTAGAGAAGCAGCTGAATATAATGGATGCAAACACTGACTCTGGTTTTAGACTGTCTGGATTTAACTTATTAACTCTACAACTGTGTGACCTGAGCAAGTTGTTTAACTTTTCTTGACCTCAGTTTCCTCATCTGTAAATAGGGATGATAAAATAGTACCTACTTAAATATGATTGTTGTGACGTTTAAATGAGTTAATGTATATAAATCATTTCGACAATATTTGTCTGTTAGTAAGCAATCAAATGGAGAATGCAATGGCACCCCACTCCAGTACTCTTGCCTGGAAAATCCCATGGACGGACGAACCTGGTAGGCTGCAGTCCATGGGGTCGCTAAGAGTCGGACACGATGGAGCGACTTCACTTTCACTTTTCACTTTCATGCATTGGAGAAGGAAATGGTGACCCACTCCAATGTTCTTGCCTGGAGAATCCCAGGGACGGGGGAGCCTGGTGGGCTGTCGTCTATGGGGTCACACAGAGTTGGACACGACTGAAGTGACTTAGCAGCAGTAGCAAGCAATCAAAAGTGCCAGAAAACATCTTTGAGAATAGCTTTTATAGCACCTTATAAGATATATGATACATATATTATTTTATATTTTTTACATTTGTATTTTATGTTATATTTTTAAACTATTATATCCTACGAATAGGAGAAGGCAATGGCAGCCCACTCCAGTACATTTGCCTGGGAAATCCCATGGAGGAGGAACCTGGTGGGCTATAGTCCATGGGGTTGCTACGAGTCGGGCACGACTGAGCAACTCTACTTTCACTTTTCACTTTCATGCATTGGAGAAGGAAGTGGCAACCCACTCCAGTGTTCTTACCTGGAGAATCCCAGGGACGGGGGAGCCTGGTGGGCTGCTGTCTACGGGGTCGCACAGAATCAGACACAACTGAAGTGACTTAGTAGCAGCAGCAGCAGCAGCATCCTACTAATATGATTCCATTATAACTCCTTTGTAATATTTGTTAACATCTGAAAGGCCTGGCTCACCTTTATTTACTCTGCTTTTTTTCCAAGGTTCTCTTTGCTATCTGGAGATCTTCTCCAGTAATTTGAGTTTCAAGTGACAATTACAAGTTTCTAATGTGAGTGTGTGCATCAGAGTAGTTGAACTTGTATTCTGCTTGGATACTTACAAGGTAACTAGCCTCTCTTCTAGTCAGTGGAGGGAGGGAAGGAAACATCACCCAGTCTTTTCAATACATGACGTTAAGAACAATAGGTTGCCTTTGATTCCTCCTGCAGGGGGTCTTGCTGTTTTCCAGGACATTCTGCTTTTATGGTCAGATAAGAACTTGGGGGTCTCTTTGTGAGAGCAAGATTGCATGCATGTGTGTGCTCTGTCGTGCCCAACTCTCTGCGACCCCATGGACTGTAGCCCACCAGGCTCCTCCAAGAGGAGGAGCCTGGAATTCTCGCTTATTCCAGGCAAGAATGCTGAGTAGGTTGCCATTTCCTCCTCCAGGGGATCTTCCCAACCCAGGGATCAAACCCACATCTCCTGTATCTCTTGCCTTGGCAGGTGGATTCTTTACCACTGAGCCACCTGGGAAGCCCAAGAAGCAAGGTTAGAATTGGTTTATTTGGGGACATATTTCTGAAGACTGAGGTTTAAAGTAGTAGTTGAAAGTCTTTCTGCATGTGAGAGGTTGGCTACCAGGTGTCTCTGTCAGCCTCTGTTCCCTGACAGAGTGTTCTGTCCTTGCTCGTTGGGATTCCATGGGCCTGTGGCTACACAGAAATTCTCTACCCAAGATTGGAGAGAACACCAAAAATGGCAGAGGGTAGGGGGCTGACAGAGGAGAGCTGAGACCCAAATAGAGAAGCCAAACCCTGATGATCCCAGGAGTGAAAGCCAGTGGGTCATCAGAACCACAGGGACCAGAAACAGAATCTGCTGCTGGAACTTGCAGCTGGGAAGGCCGTCATCAGAGAGATGAGAAGAATGAGGCCAGCAGGTCCACAGAGAGGCTGTGGGTTGCTGCTGGGAGTGGTCCCATCTCTGGCATGGTGCACACCATCTGCAGAAGGGCCATGCTTGCATCCAGGATCCAAGTGGGATGGTTTGGGGGTGTCCATGAGGAGCGAGCTAAAACAGCAAGTAATGAAGATTTGGGGATCTTGTCTCCAAACACACCCCTACACACACTTAGCCTGGTGAATACATCCTTTCTTTGGACCAGTAGGAAGTCTGCTTGCTGGTTCAGGGGTAGGTGGGGTAGGGCATGTAATGATGTCAGCCACTTCCCCTCATCTGGGGAGATAGTACTCATTTTCCCCTCTTTCGAACACCATGGCCTCGCAGGCTCCATGCCTTCTGACTTCTCATCCAACCCTCTTCCTGCTACCACTCTGCAGGGTACAGGATCTCTGGGCCACCTTTCCCTGTGAGACCTTGCTTTGGCACCTAGAAATGGCAGCCTGCATTCAGAGAACATTTAGTGAAGCTCTAGGTCTCCTGACTTCAGATATTGTGCCTCTCACAACCCTTCACCTCTCTCATTCCAAAGCTCTTTTGCCCAGGAGGATACTTTGATCTGCCATGTCTAGGAGAAACCTTGAAATCTGGGTTGATAAAAGCTCCCCAGGTGATTCTGGCCATCAGCACAGCTAGTCCCGGGCACCTGTACAGCCCCTGGGATGGTGGCTGAACCCCCAGGCAAGGCCCACATAGACTCTGGTTAGGGAACTGTAGGCAAGAAGTGGGCAGTCAGCGTGAGCTAAGTTTTTACAGATCCCTGGCAGATGCTGATGTGTGCTCTGGCTAACAAAGGGATGGGGAGAAGAATGATAAATGGGCTCCAAAGTTGTAAAGAATAATGTGATATGTGCTTACTTACAAATGTGGACCTCACACAAGCCAGTTCAGTGGGTAAAGCAGTACATTTGAGATGAGGTTTCTGCTTACTTGTTTTTGGTTTTATAAGAAGAAGCGTAATGGAGGGCCTGGTAGAAATTGATATGGGGTCTTGAATGTGTAGCCTCTTCCAGAATTTTCCCTTTGAGGTTTTCTCACATTGCTACTTTTATGTATCTATTTGGCTGCATCGGGTCTTAGTTGAGGCATGTGGAATCTTCCTCGCTGCCTGTGGGATCTTTAGTCATGGTGTGCAGGATCTTTTTAGTTGTGGCGTGCAAACTCTTAGTTGCAGCATGTGGGATCTAGTTCCCTGACCACACATGGGAGCTTGCATTGGGAGCTTGGAGTCTTAGCCACTGGACCACCAGGGAAGTCCCCCATATTACTACTGACACCCTTTCCTTGAGGTCTTACATTTAGTGCCATTAATCTGGATGACACTTCCTCATAACTGGGTGTTGTGCTGGCCTTTGGGGTCCTCAAGGAGGATGTTTTACTGGTGTTCTAGGTTAGTCCTAGCCTGACACTGGGCCTAGTGTAGTTACTCCAGGGAGTGTTTACCTAGAGAATACCACCAGGCATATGGAGGTCCTTCAACACTCACTGGGTGTTATACCTCCAGACCTCTCTGAGCTGCTCCTCATGCCAAAAATCCTGGGCTGCTCCACTTTGGTTCACAGGGACCCCTTTGCCTGGACCCAGAATAGCCCTTTTGGTTCTCTTTCCCTGGTTGGCCCCAGTTGTGACCTTCAGGGTCAGATGGCAAAAGTGGAGAAAGATCATGTCCCCAAGGAAGGGTACTGGGGGCTGAAGACCAAAGTGAGTTCAAGCTGCTTGTTCCATTTATTCCAGCTGTGGAGAGGAGGCCTCCTAAGGTGGCAGCTCATCCCAGAAACCACTAGGATGTTGTGCTTGCCCTGGGAGGAAAACCAAAAGAAATGAATCATGCAAAGCTGAGACCTCTCACTCTTTGTGAAATGCGAAAAAGCATGTCCCATCTAGCTGTGACCAGTGGGGCTTTTGGTGGGGGCTATCTGTGCCACCCCTCATGAAGGGGAAGGGGGGATCCTTGTGTTCCCTTCAGAGGTTAGATGGTGCTTTGACAATTCTTACTTTAGACCGTAGATCCTCTGGATGGAGTTCAAGGGAGACATAATTTATTCTGATGTTTGTCACATAGAGAATAGCTTTTCTATACCAGTATATTCCAATTAATGCTATTTCCAATATAGTTATAATGTATGGTATTATCCTACATAAATTAAAATAAGTTTAGCAGTCAGATTTTCAGTCTTATCACTAAAATTTTGGTCCCAATTCTCTTTCTTCTTTTCTGTTTCTCACCCAATTTGAGGATTCTATCAGTGTTTCCCTTTGGGAAGACATAAGAGCAATACCTAAGAACCTTGAAATTATTTTCCAAGAACTCAGGTGTGCCTGATTTGGGAGATACCTAGAGGGCTTTTCAATGTTCTCCAACCTTGTCCATGGTTAAAAGGTATTCCATGTAATAGATTCCTGCCTAAAAGAAGTAACCAAAATGCATACTTACCCCATATCAGATAATTAATCTCCCCAACAGACTTGTCGATTTATGCAAAAAGAGTGGTAGAATATAAAAGATCATTAATCATCCTGGCATCATGATCTCATGTTGTTATGAAATAAATATGCTTACTAAATGGATCCAGATGCTCTCAAATCCATGTGTCCAGTAAAGGCTATTTTCTCTCCTTGGTCTGGGCAATAAACACAGGAGGTTTGCTTGAAACACTTCTCTTCCGTCAATCGCCAGTGGTCCTACACGTTCTTTTAACCTCTTTCCCCATCCATTCTGCTGCTGGTGAAAAGTGAGCAAGTGTTTTCTGATAAGGATTCTGGGGAAAACCCTAAGGAGCTAGAAAACTTTTTGCCTTGACCCAGAGCTGATGGATGATAAGGAAATCAAAATCATATAGCCAATCATCTACCAACCCAAGAAAAAACATTTTCTCTATTCATCTTCGGACCCAATACATCAAAGAACAAATTCCAACTCAAGACATTACCAGTCCCCAGAGGACAGACTTGAGTCTCAGAGTACCCCCTACAATCTGCTGTGTAAGGATGGAATGATAGAAAGATGGAAATGAATTCAGTTACCATTAAACATCAGATTCTTGACATGGTAATTATCTTCCCAAGACTACCCCAGAAGTGGCTGCAGGGCTGGAAGGCAGAACAGGGGGCCATTGTGAGAGAAGATAGAACTCATAGTGAGCCGAGGAGAGTGGGTAATGGCTTTGGGACTTCCCTGGTGGTCCTGTGGCTAAGAATCTGCTTGCCAGTGCAGGGGACATGGGTTCGATCCCTGTTCTGGGAAGATTCTACATACCACAGGGCAACCAAGTTCACACATCTCAATTACTGAGCTCTAGAGCCTGGCAGGAGTGGGGGTGCATAATGAATGAGCCCACGTGCTGCAACTGGTGATCCCATGCATCCTAGAGCCTGGTACTCCTCAACAAGAGAAGCCACCACAATGAGAAGACTGCTCATTGCAACCTGAGAGTAGCCTCCACTCCCTGCAACTAGAGAAAGTCCAAGTGCAACACCAAAGCCCCAGAGCAGCCAATAATAATAATAAAAAAAACACAGTTTTGGAGCCAGATATATGTTCCAAATTTGTGACCTTCAAAGGAAATCTACTTCTCTGAGTTCATTTTCTTTGTTAACTCTGAGGTGCTGGGGGGATTAATGAGGTTGTTATCATAAATTACCCAGTACCTAGGATGTGCCCAAGATGTAATAGCTATCACTACCTTTATAGCAAGATTACCACAAATGGTCATCCAGGAGAAGGAGTTGAGTATCAAGAAAGCAATTCACCTTAATAGAGTGATGCTTACATGTGCTACTAACCACAGGGCCTTTCTTGCCGGGAGAGGCCTTTCCTCCCGGTTTGGGAGCTCTATGAGAGCAGTGATAACAAGACAGTGATTCCTCTGTCTTGTTCGCTGCTGTATTTTCACTTGGCTAGAATTGTACCTGGCGCACAGTGGGGTTCAGTTCACATTCATTGGAATGGATGAGTAGATATAAGATAAAATTAGTTTTAATATATGGATAATTTCAAAATTTAAAAGAATATTGCTTTAACTGGAGCCGATTATACAGAGTGAAGTAAGTCAGAAAGAAAAACACCAATACAGTATACTAACACATATATATGGAATTAGAAAGATGGTAATGATAACCTTGTATGCGAGACAGCAAAAGAGACACAGATGTATAGAACAGACTTTTGGACGCTGTGGGAGAGGGAGAGGGTGGGATGATTTGGAGAATGGCATTGAAACCTGTATACTATCATGTAAGAAACGAATCGCCAGTCTAGGTTCAATACAGGATACAGGATACTTGGGGCTGGTGCACTGGGATGACCCAGAGAGATGATACGGGGAGGGTGGTGGGAGGAGGGGTTCAGGATTGGGAACTTATGTACACCCGTGGTGGATTCATGTCAATGTATGGCAAAACCAATACAGTATTGTAAAGTTAAAACAATAAATAAATAAAAGGGGAAAAAAAAGAATACTGCTTTAAGAGGAAGAGAGTGTTCACCTTTTGGAGAATGGTTTCTTAGGAGAAGCATGTTGTTTTTGACTTTTGATTTATCATAGTTACCCCTGTCCTCCTGTAGCTGAGGTCTTGGCTGTCATCTAGCTATACAGACTCCATCCATCTCAGTAGATTGGTACTGACACCAGCTTGCTGCGGCTTTCATGCTGTTATTAGTATCATCTTTCTACATGATTATCTCTTTCGGTGAATTTACTCTATTTGAACAAGGACTCAGGTCATCAGGAAAAAACACAGTCCAGGCTTCTAACAAAAGCAAATGAAATCTGTCCTTTAAATAAGTTTTAATGTCCTAATACAGATCAGTAGGTATGCGGAGGGTTTTCCTAGTGGATTCTTCTAACTGGAAGAGCTTTGAATACACGCTGAAAGTCCTACAGTTTTTCCCAATCTTTAAAGAGCACTGACCCTAAGAAAGTTTCTGGATAAGTTAGGATCATTTTAGTCATATGATCATAGCCGTTTTGAAAGGTTTGGTAACAGACAGTTTATCAAGAAAGAGCTTGAATGTCTGCCTTTGGGTAGGGAGAAAGGATGATTTATTTGCGCATTTGTTTCCAAAAGGTAGATTTAGTTCTGCTGCTACTGCTGCTAAGTCACTTCAGTTGTGTCCGACTCTGTGCGACCCCATAGACGGCAGCCCGCCAGGCTCCCCTGTCCCTGGGATTCTCCAGGCAAGAACACTGGAGTGGGTTGCCATTTCCTTCTCCAATGCATGAAAAGGAAAAGTGAAAGTGAAGTCGCTCAGTCGTGTCCGACCTTCAGTGACCCCATGGACTGCAGCCTACCTCCTCCGTCCATGGGATTTTCTAGGCAAGAGTAATGGAGCGGGGTGCCATTGCCTTCTCCGGGATTTAGTTCTAGATGTACTTAATCGGAAGTCAAGTTGGGATATTAAGCGAGAGCCATTCAGAAGTTGGAGAAGTGAGAATGAAGAGCAAAATCGAGGCCAGGAATGCAACTGAGATACATCTGCTATAGCAGAATCTGGTGTGTGACTTCAGTAATGGCCAAGTTCCTATCTTGGGAGCCGATCCTCATACAGGCTGAATTTTAGACCTGGTAATTTAACAATGTACTGGTAAGGTTTACCAATGAATAATTAAGTTTGCTATTTTTTGTTCTGTACCACCAAGGATGATTTCTGCCTGGTGTGGAAAACTGCTGGTTGTCCTCAGGGAGTTTTATCCCCATTTTCAGACTAGTCCTTGCTCAAAAAGGACCCGTGAGTCTGCAGAAAGACACATGAAATCGACACAAAAGTTACATTTTCTCTGTTCTAATTCCATTAACACTACTTTAATCATGAGGTCTTGGAAAAATTCTTCAGCTTTTAAAAATATTTTGCAACACTTAGGAACATGGCTTTATTAAAGGAATCTAGCCTTCGTCTAGTACTGAAACGCTGTGGGCTGTGTTCAAAACAGTTTTCGTTTTGATATTTCACTTTTTCATTTCTAGGTTGGATATCTGCATATTTTCCCAGCACCACATTTCCTTTCTATGGGGGAATTGAGACTACTTCATCCTTATGAAAAATGTTTAGAGCAGGAATCATATGATACTCACACATTACCTTGTACAATTTCAACATGGTGCCATATTTGTGGTGATTATATCATAACCCTTGCTATCTCTGAATCAGTTTTCAAGAAAGGATTTTATTGAAATACCTGTTAAATATTTACATGAATGGCCCTGATTGATTGGACTGATATGTATATACTTCAAAGCTTACAGAGCACATATTTACTTTGTTTTTAGGGCTTTCCTGGTGGCTCTGATGGTAAGAAATCTGCCTGCAAGCAATGGCACCCCACTCCAGTACTCTTGCCTGGAAAATCCCATGGACAGAGGAGCCTGGTAGGCTGCAGTCCATGGGGTCGCCAGGAGTCGGATACGACTGAGCGACTTCACTTTCACTTTTCCCTTTCATGCATTGGAGAAGGAAATGACAACCCACTCCAGTGTTCTTGCCTGGAGAATCCCAGGGACGGCAGAGCCTGATGGGCTGCCGTCTATGGGGTTGCAGAGAGTCAGACACGACTGAAGCGACTTAGCAGCAGCAGCAGGGTGACTGACACACTGTTTAAAGAGTCATTTTTTGTCATAACTCCCCGAGTTTGTATTATAGCTTTAAGGACCATAAGAAGAGGAGAGATTTTGAGAGCTTGCTGAAAATTTCTGGGCTTCATTATCTTTTTCTTATAGTATCAGGGTAAAGAATAAAGAGAAGCAAGTTCATGAAAAAGCCTTTGTTTCCACCGTGGCTGGTAGAAATTGCCTGTGTCAGGACTGGACCTTTCTACTTTTACTCTATCAGTAGTGATCCTGTGAAGTTTTTGAAGGAGAAATAAGAGGTGCCTCTTAATACTTGTGCCAGCATCTCTTTGGTTCGCTGAATCAGGCTTCTGCCAGGTTTGCAAGTATAATGTAAAAGTGTCTAAGGGAGTGTCACATGCTTTACTGGACTAAATAATGGTATCGTATGATACTCATTCTCCCTTCAGAGACCAACTTATTCTGCATAGATCATGTTCTTTCTCCAGTTGCCTTAATTTTGTAAGTATGCTGAAATTGAACAGAGAAAAAAATAGCAGTGTCAAAATAGGAGAGGAGATGTGTAGCCACTCTGTCAGCACCCTTAAAAAGGGGATGCTTGTCTGAATCCAACATTGCAGTCTGAGTCTTCCCTGCAGAATCAGATATTAAATGTTAGTGACTTGAATTACATGAGCCCCACATTATTAAGAGTAATAAATGCAGGGATTTCCCTGGTGGTCCAGTGGCTAAGACTCCATGCTCTCAATGCAGGGACCCATCCGTGGTCAGGGAACTAGATACCACATGCTTCAACTAAGAGTTCACATGCTGCAGCTAAAAATCCTGTGTGTTGCAACTAAGGCCCAATGCAACTAAATAAACAAATGTTTTTAAAAAGAGTTAACGAATGCAATTCCCTGGTGACATAGAGACATGTTAGCTTGTCCCCACATTCTTCTCCCTAAAGGAATACAAATAGGGGAAGCCAGTTATTATTCCAATGAAGAGCAGTTGTCATGATGTGTAACTAGTACACATGAGCTGTTTGGCTGGAAAATGCTGACGTCACCATAGGTTGCTAGCCCAACCCTCCCACTTACAGTGTGCGACTTTATGTAATCTTACCAAGGTCACAGAACCTTAGTTTTCTTATTTGTAAACTAAGATAGTACATTTATTTTACTGACTTGTGAAGATAGCATGATGTAATGTGTAAGTTCCAAGCACTGTGGTGGTTATTGATAGTACAGTATTTTTATTAGAAGATCACTTGGCTAGTGAATTGAGAAGAGGAAGTGTAAGAGGGCTTAAAGTTTGGGAGCCTAATGCTTTCTTTTTCATTATCAGAAAGTATGTGTCTGAAAAATAGACACTCGTCCAACTTGTCAAAGCCAAACTCTCCCTAAAGTATAGCTGGAGATAATTCATACTCCAAAGACTTACCCTCTTGAGAACCCATGCAGACGACTCCCTTCTAATAAGAGGTCCTTCTTCATTTTATAAATTGCTTTTCATGGACTTACCTTTAAAAATAAAGCTAGCTAAGTCTTCCCTATTTTGACAAACTTTCTGCCTTTTAAGGTGGCTAATGATTAATGTGGATCTTACTTTTTGTTTGGTTCTATCAATTTATGTTCATAAATTTACGGATAATAATAAAAATAGTAATTATAATATCTACCGTTTATTGAACAATGTGTTTACATTGTGAAAAATGCTTTCCATGGAATATCTCATTTGATTCTTACAAACAAACCTATGAGGTAGATAAAATCTTTATTCTCAGAATGAGGAAAAAGAGACTTAGAGAGCTGCAATGACAGCTAGTGAGTTGCAGAGCTGATATTCCAAAGTTGCACTGCCCTCCAGTTTTGGGGACACACCTGTTTTTGCCTTGCAGTTTGGTACCTATATTTAGAACCCTTATCTAATAGCAATGAACTGGACCTTTATTATTGTTATTTCAATCAGAAGATTTCAAATGTAGAGAAGGATATAGAAAATAATAAAACATGGTGTATTCACTATTAATATTTAATGTGTGTTAGCATTTTAAAGGTATAGAAATAACTAAAATCCATATCATCTCTTCTTGTTCCTTAATCTCCTAGGCAGAAGCTAATAAATATCCTGAAGGCAATGAATATACTTCTTTGGATGTTTTTATGATGTGTGACTTATGTACAAACCTAAATAAAATAAGTAATATTCCTTCAATGTGTTTTTTAAATGGTACCATATTGTATCTTACTTCTTGCAACTGTCAGTTGAAATTTATCTTTGTTGATACATGCAAATCTAATTCACTCCTACTGTATAATATTCTGGTGTATAGGCACTTCACAACTGTGTTTATCTATTCTCATATTGATGGACATTTAGCCCCTGCAGACATTGTCTCCTTATACACATGAGTGAGACGAACATGCGCTAATCTTCTGTCAGTTATGTGTATTGCAAATACTTTCTTCTAAACTAGGTATCAGTAAACTCTTTCTACACAGGCCCAGTTAGTGAATGCTTTAAGCATTGTGGCCCATAGAGACTCAATGGCAACTACTCAGCGCTGTCAATCCAGACTGAAAGCAGCTGTAGACATAAACAAATGATCGTGGCTGTATTCCAATACAACTTTATTCACAAAAAAACAGGCAGAGAGTCAGATTATGACCTGAGGGTCATGGTTTGCTGACCCCTGTTCTAGATTATTGCAGCATTATGAAAGCTTTTGTTATACTGATTTTTTATTTGAATACAATTGGTTTTTCCCAGTCTTTTCCTATCTGTTCTTGCTTTGGAGTCCTTTTCCAGATCCTCTTCCCTCCTCTTTGTATTAAATACTGTGTCTTATTTGTACCTCTGAAAGTTTTCAAGTTTTGAATACTATGTTTAAGTTTTCAATTGACCTGGAATTAATTTTTCTGTGATATGAGCTATGAATCTAATCTTAATTGTCATTTTATGACAGAGTTGTCCTAGCCATTTATTGAATAGTTCATCCTTCTTCCATTGATTTGTCAAAATTCTCCTGTCATATACAAATTTGTTTAAAAATAACTCTTTTTAAATTCTGCAGAAACAACACTAAGCTGTTATGTATTGATTGCTATCCATGTGAAGAATTAAGCTAAATTTGAGACCTTCTGGTTGGGCAAAATTTAAATATTCCTGAGAGAAACAGCTTCTTAGGATTCTTGCCAAGAAACATGATGTAATTAGTCAATCTCATGACTGAGTATTGGTTAGAGTAGGCTCACTGATGTAGCAAGCAACCCCCAAAGCTCAGTGACTTAACATAATTGGGTTGTATTTCTCACTTAATGTCACACACCAGTGTGAGTGAATGGTAGGTATATGGGAATGCTTGGTTCCCCAGAGTCATTCAGGGACTTTAGCTCCTTCTACTTTATGGATCAGTATTACTTGGGGCCTTGGGGACCTCCAGTGGATCCTCTGCTATAGGACTGTGTATGATGGAAGAGAGAAAGCATATGGCATTTTTATGGGAGGTAGTGTAGATGCCTTCTACCCAGATTTAGGTTGACTAGAACTCAGTCAAGTCACATGGTTGCACCTGGCTACAAGAGGTCCTGGAAAATGCTGACTATCTGTGAGTTCAGGAAGAAGAAGAAATGGATTAGGTGAAAATAGATAAATATAGGAGCCCCCCTTCTTTCAGATCCAGAAATGATTCATCATGAGAGCAGGAGTATATTTACTTCACTCCCCCTATCTGCCCAGCAACCTGCCCAGCATCTAGCATGGTACCTGGCTTATGGTAAGGGTTCAATGAAAATTATAAAGAAAGGGGACTGAAAGAAGGAGGAAGAAGGGGAGGGAAGGAAGGAAGGGGGAATGGAAGGAGAGAGGGTAGATTGACAAGACTGTGAATGAATGGGGAAGCCCAAGGCATTGCTGAGGTGATTGCCCCAGGCTTTTGTGGAATCTATAGGTCAAACACAGCTCTACCTTTATTGAGGGTGAGTGACAAAAAACTATGACTTTGCAGGGGCTTGGATGTCATTTGACTCTTTAAACGCAGTAGACTCCAATCTAAGCTCATTGCTAGTAGGGATGGAGACCCAACGTGCTTCTAAGCTTGGCTCCTAGTGGCCGAAGGACTGAATAGAACCCATCCTACAGGTGAATTTCTTCAGTTCCATCTGCTGAGCAGAGCAGAGCTCCCTGGGCCTAGGACATGCAGAGCCCCAGTGAGCAGCAGAAGCTAGCTATAAGGCTGATGTTCCCAGCATCTTAGTGAAGTTCTCAGAAGACAGCGCAATGAGTGTCAGGGCAAAAATCTGGGGATTCTCATATGAATTTTTTCCTGCATGTTTTGGGAGAGCCCATGTCAGAAAAATAACCAACGTATTGTACTTGGTAGTTATCTGTGGGTCCTAATAAACCATTGCCAATCCTGACAGATTTTCACACAACACACAATGAGCCGTGGGAACTGCCATCCAAGGTCCCTCAGAAAGTGTTGGCAGAACCCAGAGTTTTAAAAAGATTGGGTGGGATGTAAATATTTAGACAGATTAGATTTCTTAAGCGTTTGCTTTGTATAAGAATAGTCTGAATAAACTGCCGAGGGATAATTCTCAGAGTTAGATATTGGTGTCAAAAATAGTCGATATGATAGTGACTGACACTCTCTTCCCTTTACCTCTGGAACGGATTTGTGATTGAGAGAATTAGAAGTCAGGAGTAGCCACAAAAGGAAGAAGGGTGTTTGCCTCCTATGAACCCCTCTCTATGTGTGTAAGGTAGAGTTCTTTGAAAGATGGTAAAATATGCCCTCTGGGAAATTTGTTTTTCCTTAAGGTTCCAAGGGTGGCCTAGAGCATAGAGTTGACATGTTCCTAAGGTTGCCTGTGAAGGAGAGAAGCAGAATAGTTGAAGATTGGGGGAGAGCCTGGTTTCAAATCTTGGATCCACTACTTACAATTGATATCTGACAAATTACTTAACCTCTTCAAGCTTTATTTTTCTCATTTTCCTTTATTTTCCTCATAAGCCTGGGGAAAACCACCGTACCTATCTTCATCAGGTTCTTATGGTGTGAGATGAGATAAGCCACATAAAGTGCTCAATTAGCAAAATGCCTGGCATTTGGTCAGTGCTCAGTAAATATTGGGGCTTCCCTGGTGGCACAGTGGTAAAAGAATCTACCTGCCAATGCAGGAGACATGGCTTTGATTCTTGGATCAGGAATATTCCTTGGAGGAGAAAATAGTAACCTGCTCCAGTATTCTTGCCTGGGAAGTCTCACGGACAGAGGAGCCTGGTGGGCTACAGTCCATGGGGTCTCAAAGAGTTGGACACGACTTAGTGACTGAGTACAGTGCACATAGGAGATATTAGTGACTCTTATGATCCTCATCACTGCTGTTATTTAGAGAGAAGACAGTGGAACTTAGAACATATATACCCAGGAGTAGGGCACTTCTTGCCCTAAAACCCACTTGCCAGTGGCTTTTAGGAGTATGTGGAGGGAAGAAGGATTCAGGGAGCATAGAGTTAACATGTTCCTAAACTACTTGGGCCTGCTATGGGGAAAGTTGGTGGAGAAAAGATTCCAGGCCCTTCAGAGGAGGCAAGCCAGAGGCAAGGCAGTGAATTTGGGAAGGGAAGGACTCAAAGCAGTGAAGCCTCATGGTCAACATAGATTGGAATAGAGTCACCATGGGTGGCCGCCAGCATGAAGGCTGAGGAGGTCAGGTATGGAAACCAATGCGGAGTCAGTCAGGGAGTGGCCAGAGGGATAGGCGCAGGGTTTGAACAGGGCTGGTTCAGTGTCCTCTCCACCTGGGCCTTTTGTTCCTGAGCCACAGTGAGAAATGGAATCTTAATTAAGAGCTGGAATCCTAGTCCAAGATGAAGACTCCTGAAGTAAGCATCCTGATGGGCAAGGCCTAAGCTCTTGGAAGGAACTCAGAGTTTGGCCACAGAGTAACTGATGGGGCCAAAGTCATTAAGGTCACCTGGACCAACACAACAGAGCCAAGGGTCTGAGGCCAAGGCTGGGGCTTAGCCCATTATCATCAGAAGGACCCCAGAGAGGGCAGAACCACAGAGGATCATTTCCTGCTGGAGTGGAAGCCACCAAGGTCAAGATCCTAGGGGCAGTGAATCGAAGACTTAGGGCAGAAGAAAGACAGACATCCAGGTTAACTGGAAAAAGGTCAGATGATGTCAGCTGTGAAACTGAGAAGCAGAGGACAGAGGGGCCCAAGTGCAGCCCGTGAAGGGAGTGCTGCAGTGGGAGCCGGGCCCTCTGTTCCAGCTTGATGAGTAGCTTTGGACATGTGGCTTTGGATCCTCTCCTAAGTGATTACATTTGTTGATATTTGGTCCAGATCTATTCTCAGCACCAGGGAAGCCCATTTTCAGTACACCATGGTCCTAACTCATCACTTTAGTACACTTGTTATATCTGGTCCAGGAAACAAGGAATACTAAAATACTGACATGAAACAAGAATTCCAAGATCTCTAAAATGTCCCAAAGTCCTTAAAATTTCTGGGAAATATTCCCTTACATTAATTCCAAAGTGAAAACACTCTTCCATAAAGTATTCAAGAAAACAGAATACTGTTTCCTCCTCAATATTTTTCTTTGTCCTGGTCCCAGAGTGCCCTGACAATGATGCTGCCATTAGAAATCAGTTAGGATTGAAAATGGCAACCCACTCCTATACTCTTTCCTGGAAAATTCCATGAACGGAGGGGCCTGGTAGGCTACAGTCCATGCGGTCGCAAAGAGTCAGACACGACTGAGCCAATTCACTTTCACTTTCTATATGTACTGCCATGTGTAAAATAGATAGCTAGCGAGAACATGCTGTGTAGTACAGTGAATTCAGTTCAGTGCTCTGTGATGACCTAGAGGGGTGGACTGGGGGTGGGGGTAGGAGAGGGGCTCAAAAGGGAGGGGATATATGTGTACATATAGCTAATTCACTTTGTTGGACAGCAGAAATTAACACAGCACTGTAAAGCAATTATACTCCAATTAAAAAAAAAGAGAGAGATCAGTTAGGGTGGCCCTGAATATGAGTTTTGCTAGGCTTATTTGGCCAACAAGTTTTATAAAAACATGTGCTTAAACAAAGGTAAGCAAATTATTATAGGACTTCTCAGAGCTTTTACTCTACTAATGGCAATTTTAAATTTCCAAAAGGAAGTTATAGTAGCCAGACTTTACCAAAGGGTAAAGGGTCACAGGAGCTTTCTTAAATTGGGCTTTCTTTTTTAAACAGAAATCTCTCCACACTAACATTCTTAAGAAAGTGCTTTGGGAACTGCTAACTCAGGGATTCATGTTTGTGGAGCTCAGAGCTTGTTGAATTGCCCCTAGTGAAGCCCAGTTCCCCCAAGTTGGACTTTGAATGAGTTTTGATCCCAAATCAGGGTATATTGTGTGAGGTCTTTCTGTTGTCACCCATAATAACCACATCACAGTCTAATAGGATCATTCTATAATGCCTTACATTTGGTATAAGACTGGAGTTCATAAAACACTTTTGTATATTTGGAACTTACTAAAGATGAACAGCTAACCTAGACTGAAACAACCTCAAAATTATTTGCTGACCTCAAAATTATTGTCTCTGGATTACAGCAACTCCCCTTCTCTCAAGCTCTTTGCTTTTATTTCTTTTCGTGGGGATACCACCTTCCAGAAAAAGGGACTCTCCTTTATTACAAATTATTCCCCCTTTTTAAAGGTCCCTGGTATTATTAAGATTTGAAATAGGTCAGCTCACATTTTTGGCCTCATAATATGTTGCAATCCATCTTGTATTGGTAAAGAAACAGATAACATGTATAAGAGACGATCTGAATAGGCATGGAAACCTGTTCCTGAATTATTAGTGAATGTTTTGCTCCACTACATACCTTTCATCAGCTTTTCAGAAAGTATGAGATTCACTTCTGGTGGTAGCTCATCCCTTGACTTTGGGTGGATGGTTTGTTGCTGTCAGTTGCTAAATCATGTCCAGCTCTTTGCAACCCCATGGACTGTAGCCTGCCAGGCTCCTCTGTCCATGGAATTTTCCAGGCAAAAATATTGGAGTGAGTTGCCAGTATCACTGCAGATGGTAACTGCAGCCATGAAATTAAAAGACGCTTACTCCTTGGAAGGAAAGTTATGACCAACCTAGATAGCATATTCAAAAGCAGAGACATTACGTTGCCAACAAAGGTCCGTCTAGTCAAGGCTATGGTTTTTCCAGTGGTCGTGTATGGATGTGAGAGTTGGACTGTGAAGAAGGCTGAGTGCCGAAGACTTGATGCTTTTGAACTGTGGTGTTGGAGAAGACTCTTGAGAGTCCCTTGGACTGCAAGGAGATCCAACCAGTCCATTCTGAAGGAGATCAGCCCTGGGATTTCTTTGGAAGGAATGATGCTAAAGCTGAAACTCCAGTACTTTGGCCACCTCATGCGAAGAGTTGACTCATTGGAAAAGACTCTGATGCTGGGAGGGATTGGGGGCAGGAGGAGAAGAGGACAACAGAGGATAAGCTGGCTGGATGGCATCACTGACTCGATGGATGTGAGTTTAGGTGAACTCTGGGAGTTGGTGATGGACAGGGAGGCCTGGCTTGCTGCGATTCATGGGGTTGCAAAGAGTCGGACACGACTGAGCGACTGAACTGAACTGAACGGAGTTGCCACTTCCTTCTCCCCAGGGGATCTTCCCGACCTAGTGAGCACACCCAGAACCTGCATCTTCTGCACTGGCAGGCAGATTCTTTATTGCTGGGCCACCAGGGAAGCCCTAGAAATCCGGTTATTTAACACTGACTCATACAAGGAGAAAGTCATCCTTTTCTAGTTCTTTTTCAACCCCATGCTACATCTTTTTTTTTTTCCTTTAACATCAAGGAAAATGTTTCAGTTGGGTGCTATTTATCTCCAATGATTCGCAGCCTGAACTAGCCTTCAACAGTTTTCACCCCAAATTTAATAACATCATTTGGTTTTCTCTTGTGTTTATTTTCCCTTGACCTTTCATGGATGGAAATTGATGTGGGTTTTCCACTTACCAGGGTAAGATGAAATTTCTTTTGAAAATAAATTTTTAAAAATTTGAACATTTAAGTCCGTGTGATGGCAAAAGTCATGAAGGTCAAGACTGCTGTCATAGCAGTTGATGGGCCACCTTCCAGAGTTGACCCATGAGTTGACCCCCATCATTTTACAGATGAGTAAACAGACTCAGAGAGGTGAGATGACTTTGACTCAGTTATTTGACTGGACAGCCAAGCCAGGGCTGGTACTAAGATCTCCATCTTCATGACTCTCTCCTCATCAAAACTTTGCATCAACTCTTTGTATTAGAACATAATGTTAAAATAGTTTCTAAAAATAATATTTCCTCTCCCCACAATATTTGAAATCATGTTCCAAGAATAGATTAGGACTAAATAAGGTCTTAAAATATTAAAAGCTGTTACGAATGTAAAAGCACTGAAATAAATGTAATTACATTCTTAAAACGCTATAACATCAGATGATAATTTTAAGTTAAAATATTTAACCGAAAAACAGCTGAAACAACTTAAGACCTGTTAAAACAACAAATGGGCTAATGTGAGCAAAGCTGAAAAGAATCTTAAAACATTATAGTCAATTTCATAGGGGCCAAAAAAATTTCTTTCTCAAAACCCCGAAAAGCAGCTAAAACAAATAAAAGCCAGAGTCAACAATTGCAAATGTTACAACAATCAAAATCCAGGAGAACTTTAGGGCAAATTTAGGACTGAGTAAAATGATAACATAGATTTCTTTGGGGAGTTTTAATACAGGTCAAATTAAGTTGATATCAAGCCCAAAGTATATTAAAAGACACCTGAAAAGTGAAAGTGTTAGTTGCTCAGTCATGTCTGACTCTTTGTGACCCCACGAGACTATAGCCCACCTGGTTCCTCTATCCATGGAATTCTCCAGGCAAGAATTCTGGAGCGTGTAGCCATTCCCTTATCCAGGGGATCTTCTCAACCCAGGGATCCAGCCTGGGCCTCCTGAATTGCAGGCAGATTCTTTACCATTTAAGCCACCAGGGAAGCCCTAAAATACACCTACTCAGGGATTTTAAAAATCCATTGCAGGTGGAATTCTGCCCGGAAGGAACAGGTGACTTTTGGGGAACTTCGAAGAGATGTTCCCTTCGTCTGCCTGATTTACAGGAATTCCCTGGTAAAGCATCTGTCTACCAATACGAGAGACCCGGGTTCAATCCCTGGGTCGGGAAGATCCCCTGGAGAAAGAAATGGCAATCCACTGCAGTACTATTGCCTGGAAAATCCCATGGACAGAGGAGCCTGGTAGGCTGCAGTCCATGGGGTCACAGAGAGTTGGACACGACTGAGCAACTTCACTTCACACCTGATTTATACCTACTGACTTACCTGCTGGAAAAGAGGGTCTCCACGGGATTAAAGAGAGTGGGAGGCTGAGATTGTAGGTAGGCTGACTGGACAAACTAAACCCTTGCTGAAGGATATTTAGTTATCGGAACTATCCAGAAAACAGGGCCCAAAAAAGTGAGGGAATGTAGTTCAAGAAGCAGACTAGAATAACTTAATAAGCTCGTTGAACGTTGTGATTTTCTCCCATTTTAAAGTTAAAATTTTACCTTTAAATATAAAAGATGAAGCAGCAAAAATCAAGGCTGCCTGTATGGCTTTGCTGTTCCCTTGGATTTAGCACAAGATTAACACAAGAATCTTACTCTTAGAAACACACACACAGAGCCCTTTTTCTCCTAAGGAATATATTCATAGACACTTTAGAAAGTGCAGATAAGCAAGAAGATAAAAATAATCTGTAACCCCGCTACTCTAAGAATACTGCTGAAAATTATGACTTCTGGTTTTTCCAGTAATCATGAATTTCTCACTCTCTGTATCAGTGTGTGTTTTAACAAAGCAGCATTGCAGCATTGTTAGCTGCTTTTCTCATGTAGCATCTTTTAATAGTGACCCCTATTGCGAATGATCCCACTACAGCAGTGTTTCTTGGCCTTCTTTTCATTATGGCTCCCCTAAAAAGTCCTTTTAATACTACCATGAAATTTTAATACCACAGATATACTGTATATCTGATTATATATTGTGGTTCTTGGGAGGGCTGCAAATAATTATAATATCTAAGATTTTTTACCTCCCAAGAACAAATATTTGCCCTCTGTTATACTGCATGTAGCACAGCAATATTTTTATAGCTTTACGGCATTTCATTATATGAGTGTACAATAATTTATATACCTATCTGCCATTGCTGAAAATGTGGCTTATATTCAGGTTTTACTCAGTGTTATACACAATGTTGTTGCAAATTCCTCATACATGCCCGGGAATTGTTCCTCTCATCCCTAGATGTCAGACTCATCTGTAACATCCAGTATGATTGCCTCTTTTCCGTTTGATTCCATGACCATGAGTTTTCTCTCCGTTCCTTAGTGCAGTAGTCCCTGAGTACCTAGCTGATGCCAGCCCATGTGGAGGAAGACTGACTAGAGAGGGATTTATTTTTTAAACCACTGCATTTAGGGCTCAGTTTCTGAAATGCTAAGCCCAGATCGGAGGCTAAGGAAATGCTAAATTAGAGCCCGTTTGACTGTTGACCCTGACGTTAATTAAACAAAAGAATAATTTTGTTTGTTAATTTGTCCAGGGGAACACTGTGGGTTTATGATGATGTCAAAGTCAGAAAGAAAGAAACATTTTTACTGGGAACTGTTTTTCCCTCTCACCCCTGAGCCCTTCTAATGATATGCATGTAAAATACATTATGGCAAATCCTCTAACAATTTCCGCCTCAGCAATAAATGTTGCATTCTCATAGAGCAAGAACATCTGCTTAATAATTTCATGGAACTGCTCTGCAAGGCTGCCAGGGGTAGAATTTAGTCAGTTGGGTGCAGCATGAATCAGATGGCGTGGGAGAAGGAAAGCTGCACTTTGAGCCCAGATTCGGCCTCTGCTGTGACCTGGGCCAAGCGCTTTAACTTCCTCAGGCTTCAGGTTCCTCATCCACCAAGTGGAGATACTAAATGATATACACCATGCAGGGCTGTTTTGCGGATTCAGTGAGTGAATGTGCGTCAAGGGCTTGTTCGTACCCAGTCCTAGGTCAACATCTGATCCACAGTGAGTGGCAGGTGACGATACTGATTGTGATGAGAATAGTGATGGTGATCATGATGATGGTGGTGGTGGTGGTGATGTTGATGGTGATGGTGGGACTTCTGCTGACGGTGATAATGACGGTGGTGGTGGTGATGTTGATGGTGATGGTGGGACTTCTGCTGATGGTGATAATGAGGATGGAGAGTGAAAAAATATATTGCTAATATGAATCAGGAGTGATTTTTCTGGTTGTAGTACAGCTAGCTGTAGCTAAGAGGCAATGGCAGGGAAAGAGAATAGTAGTTTGGAGGAGAGCTGGGGTGGACAGCATGGAACTTTGTCAGAAAGAGTAGAAAGAGCAGAGGTGTGGGAGGCCAACAGACCAAGCAGCGTTTTGCCTCTGATCCTCACGGACTCTGTGATGTTTGGTCTCAGTGACCCTCCATTGTTCACCTGTGAAATGGGAACAGGACCTTCACCTCAGATTGCAGTGGTGACCAAAGCAGACAGCATGTGTGAGAGCAGCTGGTGGTGGGCAGGCCCAGGAAAGGTCAGTTCTGTCCATGAAAAGAATTTTCAGTTAACAACTCAAGCACTCAAGTGGACCATTTACTTTATTCCATTTGCTCTTTGTAATTGTTTTATGGTTACCTTTTCTCCTCCTGTGAAATGCATAAAGGTCCCTGTTTGTGAAGGGCCTTACACAGCCCTGCCACCCACCTTTGTTTCAAACAGCTCCTGTCAGTCTAAATCTTAGCGTCCATTCACCACATTGTGGTCACCTCCCTCGGGAAGCACTCCCTGACTGCCCTGACCCACCTAGAGCTTTCTTTCTTGGGACTTTGGAGTCATGGCAATTCATAAAGCCATTCACTAAGGCTTTACTATGCTAAGCACATACATTTATTTTATATATGGATGTTTGTATTTGTTTCATCTAACAAATGAAAGCTCTGTGAAGTCAAGAACTCTTGTTATATTTACTTTTTTGAATCTCATCTGCTTTCTTTTATCCAGATTTCCTCCTCCTGAAAATTCTTAATGATAGAGTGCTGAGCATATAATGGGCATTTAATAAATAAAGCGTATTTGGATTTCTTTCTGTAAATCCTGCTTTTACTCTTGCCCTTTCTTCTTCATCTCGCTCCCTGTATTGTGTGCCTTCAAATGTACACAAATACAACCTTTTATGTTTATATATTTAGTGACTCACTTGTGAAAATAAACATGTTACCATGTGGGGCCTGGGCCACCTGATACTATGGGAGCCTCAGAATATATTAATTAATTCACTTGTGTTGGTGAGAGAATGGTAACTTCTCAGTTTAAATAAACGTACTGTAGCAAAGGCCTGTGTCTTTGCCCACAAAGTTACTGAAGTTGGGAATAGAACGAAAAGGAAAGGCACTCTTTTCACTGCCTTGCTGATTGGGCTGTGTGTCCTCCATTCCCAAACCCCCAGGTGATCTAACTCTAAAGTTATTAAAAATCCTGGCTCAGAGGAGAGGGCTCTGGATGAGTATTGTGTCCTGCTGTGGGATCCACTGTGACCCCTCTTGATCACAGGCTGTGTCACTGTACTTTTGTGCCCTTGTTGTGTTTAGTTCTCTTCTTTCTATTTCTTTCTCTTCTTTTTAAAATTGATGTGTAGATAATTTTCAAAATTGTGTTAGTTCTAGGCGTACAGCAAAGTGATTCAGTTATATTCATATTTTTTTCACATTCTTTTCCATGATAAGTTATTATAAGATATTAACATAGTTCCCTGTGCTGTACATTAAATCTTTCTTGCTTGTCTATTTTATATATAGTAGTGTGTATCTATTGGGCTTCCCAGGTGAAACAGAGGAAAGGAATCTACCTACCCATGCAGGAGACGCAAGAGATGTGGATTCGATCTTTGGGTTGGGAAAATCCCCTGGAGTAGAAAATGGCAACCCTCTCCAGTATTCTTGCCTGGAAAATTCCATGGACAAAGGAGCCTGGCACGCTAGCATCCATGGGGTCACAAAGAGTTTCACATGACTAAGCACATAAGCACAGCAATCTGCTAATCCCATGCTTCTAATTTATCCTTCCCCCCTCCTTTCTCCTTTGATAACTGTAAGTTTGTTTTCTATGTCTGTAAGCCTGTTTTATAAATTATTTTTTTTAGATTCTACATATAAGTGATATCATATGATATTTGTCTTTGTCTATCTGACTTCACTCAGTTTGATAATCTCTAGGTCTATCCATGTGTTGCAAATGGCAATGTTTCATTCTTTTTTATTGCCAAGTAATAGTCAATTGTGTATATATCTATACAGCCCATCTTCTTTATCCCTTCATCTGTTGATGGACATTTAGGTTGTTTCCATGTCTTGGCTCTATAAATAGCGCTTCTGTGAACACTGGGGTGCGTGTATCTTTTTGAAGTAAGATTTTCATCTCTTCTGGATATATGCCCAGGAGTGGGATTGCTGGGTCATATGGTGCGTGCATGCTAAGTCACTTCAGTTGTGTCCAACTCTTTGAGACACTGTGGACTGTAGCCCACCAGGCTCTTCTGTCCAAGGGATTCTCCACGCAAGAATACTGGAGTGGGATGCCATGCTCTCCTCCAGGGCATCTTCCCAACCCAGGGATCAAACCCACATCTCTTTCTGCCTTCTGCATTAGCAGATGGGTTCTTTACCACTAGCACCATCTGGGAAGCCTGGGTCATTTGGGAGCTCTATTTTTAGGTCTTCTTTGTAGAAGAAACTCCATACTGTTTATCTCTTTTTCTTCTTTCAGAATTCAGTCATGTAATATTCTAGCCAGCCGTGTGAATGATGGTGGCCATTTGGGTGTTTCAGTCTGCCTTTTATTGAAAGATGATTCAAGAATCTTTCATCTAATCCTCCTAAAAGTTCTGAGTGCCTGCATACCTTGGTGGGCAGGAAGAAAAAAGGGGGATTTCACAGTATTTCACTTGTGGTTTTGTCCTCTCCTTCCTACCAAGAGTCAGTTTGGCCTGATGATTCTCCCCCTGATATTTTCTCATTTGTTCATTCATTCAACCACTCTACCATTTAATAAATATTTATCCTTTGTCCACCAAGTGCCCCGTGCTATTCTGGGCTTTGGAGATAAAACCGTGAATTAGACTGAATATGTTCTGCTCTGCAAGAGCCAGCATTTAAGCAGGGGAGAGAGAAGAACATACTGCATGGACATTTTTTGATTGGAACTTAAAAAAAAAACTGAACCTTGGAAGAAATCCACTTTCCATGGGCCTGTTAAATATGCTGAACCAGACTGTTAGTGCTGCTGACTGAAGATCAGGGTTCAACAAACTTAAGCTCCATGACACAGAGCATTTGATTTTATGATTTATAAAATAAAAATAGTATAGCTCTCTGCAGATGTCACATCTGGTTTGTTCACTATGTTCCCCAGAGGCAACGTGATATCATGGAAAAAAAGCAAGACCAAGCTTCCAAGCTTTTTCTAGTCACTAGGCTTGCTGGGTCTCAGTTTCCCCACCTGTAAAATGGGGGGTGGAGTTGGATAGTATCTACGCTTCCCTCTAGCTCTGCAGTCAGATGACTCTAGTCTTCCAGGATCAAAATCTTTTTCCTGAAGAGCCATTTGCCGCCTCTAAGCTTCAGGCCCAGCCAGGGCATCTGAGAAACACCGAGCCTTCGTTATGATGTGTCACCATGAAAACGCTGGCTGCCCTTCGCACGGAACTCTGCTGATGCTGTGGCCCAAAGTTAAATTTAGATAAAAATCAGCTCGGAGCTAAAAATATTCCCAGCTTCCCTGACAGGTTGTATCCATCATCACGGGAGGAAAAACAAGGAGCTGGCTGCCTGGCGACAGGGAGGGGCTGGGCTGAGCATGAACTCAGGCCTTTTGCTGGAATCTTGCTGATTTGAAAGGCCGAAGCCATGTCCTAGGAAGTCGGAGGCAGATCGTGGAGGCTTAGGCCCAGGGAAAGTTCAGTGGGAGAGCAGGGTGGCCAGTTGACCGGGTGACCCACACTGCCTGTAACTTCTAGAGGTCCTTTTGGGAAATCCTGTTCAGGATAAGACCCTGAAACTTTGTTTGCTGGTTCCTTAACAACTTGCTTTAAAGGGGACTCTTCAGCCAAAAAGTATATTCTGTTTGAGTGGAAAGGTGACAGTTGAGTTGAACTCATTTCCTGTGAGACACTAGGCTGGCAGGCAGTATGTCGGGTCTGAGTTAGGACTCTAGGTCTGCTTCCAGTACTTGTGCCTGTCTGAGCCTCCGATTGTGAAATCGAGGTCATGCCACTTACCTGGCAGAGCTGTGGTTCTGATCACATGAGGTTATTAATATGTGCAAAGTTCTTGCTTTGGTACTGAAGCCATTGGTAATGTTTGATCAGTATTTAGGATCATTGCTAGCATAAAAATGCCCTCCTGAGCAAAAAAAAAAAAAAAAAGGTGGCTGTGGCTACCCCTGGGCGCACCTGTGAGAAGGACTTAGGGTGCGTGGGGCCTTTGCCTCAGTTCCAGTCTATGCCCCCACTCCTGACCCCACCCCACCTACTAGCAATGTGACATTTACTCAATTCATCCTTCTGAGTTTTGTTCTCACTTCTTAGAAATGGGTATGACACAGACTTTGTCGGGTTTTTGTAAGGATTACATGAGGTCAGGTAGTTAAAACACCAGGCACACAGTAGGTATTCAGAAAACACAGGGAATCATGTATTGCTGTAGTGGATAAAGTAAGCTTCAAAGGTGGACCAACTGGTTAAAATTCAGGCTTGATGATTATTAATTGGAAAGCTTCGGGACCACTCTGAACTTCAGTGTCTTCTTCTGTGTGTTGGAAATCATAACAGTACCGACTGTCTCGAGTGTGAGGATTAGATGACATAATGGACATAAGTCAATCACCACAGTACCTGGCAATCAGCAGATCTCTCAATAACCGTTTGCCCTTTCCTTCCTGCCTTCTGTTCTTCGGGGACCCTGCTGAATGCAGTGCTCAGGCCCTGTGTTCCTTCTGACCTAAAATACTGTTCTTTAAACCCACTCACCTTTTCTCACTTTCTCTCTCTGTCTCTGCTGCGGCTGACCCTGGTCCACTGCTTGATTGGCGGCCAAGAGTAAGAGAGAGGCTAGCTCTGTGAGTAACTTATAAAACAGACATCAGTTGACACACTGGAGGTTTAAATGGGCTCAGACCCTGATCAGCCTATTTACTGGCTGTCCCTGAAAGCTGGCCTTGGCAGGAGAGCAAGGGCGGCTGTGCACCTTTGCTCTCCCACCTGTGCATCTCCTAGGATGTAGACAGAGAACTAAGCTCCTTTCCCCTGGACTCCCCTCAGTGGCCTTTGGCTGGCAAGGCTGTTTGTCTCCCCTTGCAGTCTTCTGCTACAGTCATCTAGACAGCACTGATTGGTTTTCCTGCGGTGGTATTTGGGCGTCTCCAACAGCCACTTAGGTGTTCGGCCTGCAAGTGGTGACGGAGGCGTGACTATCCTTCCTCAGGCTCCTCCTGACACTGGGGAAGGAGCTTTGAAATCTCCAACTGGGGCAGGCTGAGGATACATGGATATGGACACATTCATGTTTCATCTGAAGGCGGTCAGGCCTCAGGTGGCCAGGATCACTGGGAAGAAATGTGGCTTTGCATCTGAACTCCACGTTTGGGGAGACTTGGAGTTATCAGTCTTAGCTGGCTCCACCTCAGAGCGGATTAACTTTTATGAAATTATTGTCTCCAAACACTTACTAAATGCAAAAACCTGCTGTGGCTCCATGGGGCGGGATGAACCGCGGAGGCATGCTCTCACTGGGAAGGCTCTGATGCTGGAGCTCACCAGCTGGGAGGAGGAATCCCAGGTTCAGATGCTTAAAACCTGGACTTTGGTCTTGGCCTGCCACTCATCAGCTGTGGGGCCCGGGGAAAGGCGTCCAGCTTCACAAAATACACTGCAGGGCCTTTGCGGGGCTCTGGGGCTCTTTGTGGAAGGGTGGGCGGTGTCTGTGTCATTTGGATTCCCAAAGAGCTGATACCATTGCAGCTCTTTGCAAACCCTTTTGTGACTCTGGGCAGGTTACTTGTTTTTTGAATTTCAGCCTCCACATCTGTAGTACAGAGATAATGAGATTCTGTTTGTCAGGGTCTGGCAAGAAGCAGACACCGAGACAGGATTCAGTGGGCAAAGATATTAGGAGGGGCAATGTTTGGGCTAGGAAAATGGTCAGACAGCAGTGCAGGTCTGCCCTTGAGAGAAGGAGAGAGGGAGGGAAGGTTGTGAGGGAAGATCCTAGATTTCCAAGGAAGATAATATCAGGGAGCCCTGGAGTCAAAGTTGGCTATTGATGGACCTAGAGATTGTCATATAAAGTGAAGCATATCAGAAAGAGGAAAACAAATACTGTAATTAATGCATATGTGTGCGTGCATAATCGCTCAGTCATATCCGACTGTTTGTGACCCTTTGGACTGCAGCCCACCAGGCTTCTCTGTCCATGGGATTTCTCAGGCAAGAATACTGGAGTGGGTTACCGTGCCCCCTTCTAGGAGATCTTCCTGACCCAGGGTTAGAACCCATGTCTCCTGTGTCTTCTGCACTGCAGGCAGATTCTTCACCCACTGAGTCATTGGAAAAGCCCCCGTTAATTATGCATTAATATATGCATTAATTAATGCATATATGTGGAATCTAAAAAAATAGTATAGACTATTTGCAAAGCAGAAACAGACACAGATGTAGAGAACAAACGTATGGCTAATAAGGGGGAAACGGGCGAGAAGAATCGAGATTGGTATTGACACATATATGCTATTGATACCATATATAAAATCGATAACTAATGAGAATCCTACTGTGTAGCACAGGGAACTCTACTTGGTGATCCGTGTGACCTAAATGGGAAGGAAATCCAAAAAAGAAGGGATCTATGTATACATATAACTGATTCACTTTTCTGTACAGAAGAAACTAACACAGAGCAACTATACTCCAATAAAAATTTTAAAACAGCAACAAAACAAAGTTGGTTATCAGAGCATCCGTGTCTCTCAGGAGCAGACTTGCCTCTGTACCCCTGCTGGGTCCAGCCATTGCCTCTGGGAAGCTCAGCTCAGAGCTACTGCTGATGCAATGATGAATTTCAGAGCGCAGCACCTGGGACCCTTAGTCAGTTACACTCCCTGTAGTTAGAGGTCTGCAGAGGACATTTATTCTTACATTCATTCTTAGAAATACCTACCCTGCAGGTGGCTGTGAGGATAAAAGATCAAAGAGAACAGGGCATCTTATTTTAAGGATGACGTATCTGTGTGCATGGGTCCATGTGTGTATGGCAATTCTTGGCTATAGAATATGGAAGGAAGAACACCTGGCTTGGGATCCAGAGACCTGGGGGGAGGCATAGACCCTATTTAGGGTCTTTCAGATTCCTCCTTTAATTTAATCCTCCCCCCAAACCTGGAGAAGCTGGGCACCTGAGGTTGCACAATTAAAACACAGCATGCCTCAGATTTTAACCCCAGTTCAAGCTTTGTGAGCTTAACATCTTATGCCCCATGGCTTTCACAAGGTTAAGGTAGGGTTCATTCATTATCCTTGAAGGCAGCTGGATCTGTCTGTTTTGTCTGTGGTGTGTAATCAATACCTAGAATTGTGCTTGGTACACAGAAGGCTCTGAAGTAAATATGATGAATCCATTGATTGCGGACTGTTAGTTTGGTGTCCAGTCTAGCTCACCCAGATTCCATTTGGGCATCCTCTTCCCCATCAGGCTCGCCTAACTGTGGTGCTCCTATGGGGAAACTGGGATGCTGGGCTGGGAAGACATTGTCCCTCTTTGCTGGATGCAGAGTTATAGTGGAGAGAGCTCTGTGCTTTCTGCTTGAAGAAGAGGGGTGCAGTGCAAGTTTTAACAGCTCAACCCAAGAGAGTGGGCTTCCTTCCTTTGGAATTTCCGGACTGAAATTGCATCAGGAGGAGTTTACCGGTTCAGCTTTCAGATCAGGCCTGCATTCTGTGCAGTGGGGTCCAATCCATCTAAAGCACGATCCCCACCCCCGTCTCGGCCCTATTGCTGCCCCTGTGACTGTTAATGTGTCCTGGAAGAGGAGGATTGCTCATCTGGACCCCAAACAGCTGCCTCTTTTATTTCCCATTTCTGATGTGTGGGCCTCTCAGATTTGAGCTTTCTCACCCTCAGCATGCTCTCATTAGGCTGAGCCTTTCTTTTTTCTTGGCCAGGAGCCTTGGTGTTCTGGCATCTACCATTTTGGACAGGAAAAGTGTGGATTTGAGAGGCTGGCAACTGGTCCACTGCAGAAGGACAGTGATATGAGAGGATCGTCCCAGGCCATCAATGTGGACCTTTTAATTCTCCTGAGAATCCACCAGACCAGGATACTAGGGGCTGTGGCTGTCATTAGAGACATATATTAAGTCTTTCCTTAATACCTGACTTAATACTCAAAGCTATTTCCCTCTCATTAGAGGTGACATTTGTGTCAGACATCCGATCTTTAAGGCAGTATCAAGCAGAAACAAGCCTTCCTGTCTTGCAGGGCTTGGTAGATGCTTGTTGACAAAGTGTGGACTTTAGTTGACAAGATAATGCTACAGAAAGTTGTGGCTTCCTTCCCTCGCCCACTCTCCGGTCCCTTATCCTCAACTCACATTTCTAGCCTGGCTCCTTTATGCCAGATATGTGGAAC
Source organism: Oryx dammah (assembly GCF_014754425.2). Lineage (NCBI taxonomy): Eukaryota > Metazoa > Chordata > Mammalia > Artiodactyla > Bovidae > Oryx > Oryx dammah. The sequence continues at coordinate 82,644,221 of NW_024070210.1, read as the reverse complement.
TCACAGATGAGTAAGAGATAACAACCTCTGCCCTTGAGAAACTTGCAACCCCCAAGCCAGCCATTTTGGGTGCTGGTTCGATTGATAAATGTTTGTAAAGAAAGACCATTTTTAAGATTTAGAAGTCACATTATGGAGGACAGTGTGATAAGATACATCCAGCAAACAGGGAGCCAGAACAGTATATCAGCAAGCAGAAACATCACAGACAGCTTCTCTCTTTTCCACAAAATCGTCCAAAGCATGTTCACATGGATCGTTTTTCTCCAGGTTATATGTGCTGAAGAAAACCAAGGAGAATTCTCTCCTTCTTGCACATGGGCAGACAGAATTAAAGGCCCTCTTCAAAATCCTAGCTTTGAAATCAAGCCATGATTTCGCTAGAGCCTTTTCCCCAAGAGATAAACATAAGCGGCATTTCTATGTGAATAGGTCATAGGAGAGTTGGGGCATTAGCCATGAGAGTGTATGTGAAGCATTTGGTATATTTCAAGGGTGCTTATCAAACATCCAGTAAATCGGTAGCTCTCCTTTTAATTATTATTTTCGTCATCATTTTGATTTTCTCACTCCCCAGATCTGGGAGCAGCTGGTACAAGGCTGTCACCCAGGATCCATGGAGCATTCCTGAGGGCCAAATAACACTGGAATTTGTCCCAGTCTGTGGCCAAATGCCATCCCACAAGGGCAGATGACTCGGCAGGTCAGAATCTGACTCAGGCCTGGGAGAGGAAGCCCCATAGCTTTCCTATCTCTTGTTCTGGATAGATTTGTCACCCTCCTAGCTCTCAGAAATGTCTTCAGATGTGGTAGATGGGGGCTTCCACCAGTGGCTCGCAGTAAATCCGTCGGCAAGGCAAGAGACGTGAGTTCAGCCCCTGGGTCAGGAAGATCCCCTGGAGGAGGGCATGGCAGCCCACTCCAGTATTCTTGTCTGAAGAATCCCATGAACAGAGGAGCCTGGCGGGCTATAGTCCATGGAGTTGCGAAGAGTCAGACCTGACTGAAGCTACTTAGCACACACAGTGCCTTTAGGACTTATTCTGAGTTGGTAGATGGAGGAAGGGGAATGTATGTTCTCCGTGGAAGCTGTGCTGCCCATCTGGGGCAAGGGTGGCCTGTGTTACAAAGTGTGCTGCGTTTTTGAAGCTGCGTGTTCAGAAATAGAATGTGGCTGAGTGACAGACTGAAGCAGATGGGCCAGGGCTGCGCTGGCTTTGAGAAGGGCCCTCCTTCTTGAGCAGAATTAATGGAGCTCAGGTCCTGGGAGGCTGAGAGTGCTCTTGGCATACAGCTGTCCTGCACAACTTGGGCTATGCTCATCTGTGAACCATGCTGGATCTGAGAAATGAATCTTGGATCCTGGGTAGTGTTCGTGTCAGAGTCATCTTTTATTAATTAAATGAGACAGTCCATGTGAGGTGCTCGGAGCGGCTGGCACACACTTCACATTCAGTAAATGCAAACACATCAGCACCACCAGCATCTTCTGGCAGAAGACTCTTTGCTTAAATCAGTGTTACTGGTGTCAGAGATGGTATTCCAATGCAACAGAACTTCCTACGCTGCTGAGGACTTGAACGAAGTTCCCCTTTCCCCATGAGGATTTTTGTATAATCCTCTCCCTTAGAACCTGGACTCCCAGGATGGCAAATGGATTTAATCTGATACCATGGAGTCTGGCTAGACTTCTTTTCAAGAAGAATTCTGGGGCTGATTTCAGGTTCAGAGGAAAAGGATATAGTGATTGATTAATGATGTCTGTCGTGAATATGGGAGAGGGGTGGGAGGACATACGTGCCATGCATTTACCATCTCTCATTAAACAAAGGAGACTCTAGGCCTGACCTCCTCCATCAGGATGAGGGTGAGGCCCATTTCTGAAGATGTTGCCATTCTGGCCAACAGCTGAGACCTGAACAGCTGTTTATCTTTCCGGTCATGTTTCTGGTTTCTGGCTGTTTGTCTTTTAACAAGAGGTCAGTGATCGAGGGCTCCTCCACATCTGCAGGGAGTTTCCTGCAGAATTAGGATGTGTAAAATAAACCTACAAAATCAAAGACCCAAGCCGATGCTGGAGACTGTTTCCCACTTGAGGTCATCCTTCTTCTACAAGGGCATGGGGGTGGGTTGTAAAGGAATGATGTGAAAGGCCAGTCTTGAGGAGCTGGACCACAACAAAGCACAATCAGTTTTTTAAAATTCTCAAATTGGGGAGTAGGCACCTCAGTGGATGGCCTTTCAACTTTAATTCATAAAGGAGGGGCAGTATAGTGACTGCTACCCTACCCCCATGTGTGGGACACTCTCTCTCTCTCCCACAAATGCTTACTCTTCTAGAGTCTATTTAAACAATTAAGTGATTTAGGGCAATATTTTTTCAACTTTTAATATGAAAATAAATCTACAGCCTTGGTCTGAGTTGTAACGCACGGAAAGAAGAGGCATCTAATAAATAGATGAGTACCTTTTATTACAAGTTTGTAATATTTCATTGAATCTGAAATTCATGTAAATGTAAAATAAATTCAAATTAAAGTTACTGAAAAGTTAAAATTTCTATTAGCAATATTTAAAGCAAGAAATTCTAGATTTTGTCATTTTCACATTTAAGGGAAAAAGCAAAGCAGTCACTTGGGTGTAATTGCTTTTCTTAAAGGTAATGATGAATATGTGGGGCAGTTGGTGTTACCACTGGCCATTCATTCAATTCCACATTGAACCATGTCTCCATTTGTTTTAAAGTACCATGTGTGCAAGGAAGCAATAGATCTCACAGAATTAGACTTTTTAAAAAGGTGTAGAAATATTAAATTTCTGTAAGACATGCTTTCAAAGCTCTAATCTAGCAACTCATTTCTTTTCCTCAAAAGATTTTTTTTTAAATTCATAACTTGTTTTCTCATATTTGGTCAGTCATTCATATTTGGTACAATTTCTGAAGCAAAAAAAACTGATTTAACCACAATCTAATATTTATTTGTCTAATATTTAAGTAGAAGTGGGCGAAATTCTAAGAATGATGCATAAACCTTTCAAAATGAGTGAGGCTTTCATACCTTCATCAGGGAAAAATGCTATTTATTAAGATCACCTGGAGGTGACTTTGGTCGCATTTAAACATACACCTTAGGAAAACAAAGGGCGTTATTTGCTTGGGTGCCAAATCAGTGGACATGAATTTGAGCAATCTCTGGGAGATAATGGGGAACAGAGGAGCCTGGCATGCTTCAGTCCATGGGGTCACAAAGAGTCAGACACAACTTAGTCATTGAACAACAGTTGCTTGAGGGCTTTTTGTTATCTATCCAGCCCTTCCAGATCTTAGGACAAACCAGAGTGTGTGCACACATGTCTGTCCGGTAGGGGAGGGGGAAGAGTGCAGGAAGAAGGGCTAGAATGACCCCCCTGGTCCTGGGCTAGGCTGAGGACATCCATGGATATGGATGTGGCTGGACTGGACTCAGCGCTGAGTTGCTCTCTAGTTCCACCCGTAAAGGTGGAAGCCAAGCTGAGTGGCTATTTCCCAACCCAAGAGAGAACGTAGTAGGAAGGTAGTAGTCCTTGTAGCTGCCAGGCCAGATGTAGAATGGATGGTGGACCCAGCCTGGAAGTTCAGAGAACCCAGCAGCTATGGTTAGGGTCCAGGTAGATGAGTAAGCTAGACCCCATGGCCGCTGGTGGTGCTAGGAGTGAGGAGCAGACTGAAACCGAGTTACCTGGGGGAAACCTGGCCCCAGAGGGCCTGGCCCTGCTTATTCAGTGTCTGTCGCCCCAGGAGAAAAACCATAAATACTTGCCCTGTGAGCTAAACCCTACAAGAATCAACTAGTTAACTTGTGAAAAATCATCCTAAATCGGAACTGGATAAACTGGTCTAGACTGATAAATAGTAAAAGGGTTTCCCAGCCAGGAATGGGGTGAGAGAGCTGTCAAACGCTCTGTCCTGGCAGGCCATCCATGCAGCAAATCTCTATTCAGCCCTGGGGGGCGGGGTCTCAAAAAGCTGGGCCCCAGGCTACAAAAGCCTCTGCTGGGCTGGAAGGTAAGCCTCTGCATGTTGGGTGCCCCTCATGGGCCTGATAGAAGGCTAGGATGCCTGGAGATATGCCCCAAAGTCTGGAGGGGTTAGTAAAGTGACTTCTGGATGCTGTGTGATATAGGCAGAATGCTCATTTGAAGGTCAGACTGAGTTCTAATCCAAACTCTCATTCATTGACTATGGTCCAGTTTCTGAGCCTTTCTTACCCTCAGCTCCCTCCCTATATAAATAAATCAGGGTACTGATAACCTCCATGAAGGATTGTGAGGGTTAACAGAACTGTGTTAAACAGTTTATCATCCAGCGGTACCTAGAAAAGACTGGTGTCCACATATCCCCTTCCTGTGCTGATGGTAAATCCGTCCCTCTTCTCCTCCCCAAAGGCCATCAGCTTATTTCCCCAAGAACTGGTTCATGGGGGAAGGAGAGGGAGGGGCAAATGGAAAGAGTAACGTTGAAACATACGTATCACCATATGTAGAATAGGTAGCCAGTGGGAATTTGCTGTATGACACAAGGACTTCCCAGGGGGCACCGTTGGTAAAGAATCTGCCTACTAGTGTGGGAGATGCAAGAGACGTGTGTTTAATCCCTGGGTCAAGAAGATCCTCTGGAGTAGGAAATGGCAGCCCACTCCAGTATTTGTGCCTGGAAAATTCCATGCACAGAGGAGCCTGGTAGGCTGCAGTCCATGGGGTCACAAAGAGTTGGATATGATTGAGCACTCAGGGCATGGCGGGGAGCTCAAAGCCGATGCTCTGTGACAAGAGGGGTGGGGCGGGTGAGAGGTGGGAGGGAGGTTCAAGAGGAAGGGGACAGATGGATCCCTATGGCTGATTCCTATTGCTGTATGGCAGAAACTATAACACAGTATTGTAAAGCAATTATCATCCAATTAAAAATAGATTAAATTTTTTAAAAAGAACTGAGTACAGAGTGTGGTTTTTAACATTGAAGAATCTGAAGTTTGAGCTTTAAATGCTAGCTCCCTTCCTTCGCTAAGTGACCTTGAGCCAGCCCCGCAATCTTGGCATGCTTTGAAATGTCAGGATTCCTTGGTGGTGGCTCAGGTCTCCCTGCCCTGACCTCTCTGAGCTCCCCTCCGTAGCACAGAGACTCCAGAAGCAGAGTCTGCTGCCACATTGCATGATCCGTGTTCATTGGACCTGTGTCTAAGCCAGCCTCACGCATCAGGGAGCGTCACTCACTCAGTCCCTACTCACACGTGGAACCTAGAATCAGGCTGTGAGGTAATGCCGAGAGTATGCGGACTGTATAAATTAATATGCTGATCTGCTCCACAGTGAGGTTCTTTCAGCTCTGATTTCTCCTTTTATGGCATCTTTAGAGAAAGGAAGGGAGATTAGGAGGCACGTGCCTTCAGCTCGAAAGAGCTGGAGTTCAGCTTTTTGTTTTTGAGCAAGTTCTGTTGTTTGGGTTTGCTGAATCAGTGACGGAAAACTGAGATTATTAGAAGGAAAAGGCTCTCATAAACCTCATAACCAGTCTCTTGCAGGAACAGACTCTTAGTGGGAGGTAAGAGAAGAGGGAATTAAGACCAAATAGAAAAGTCCCTCTAACTTGAACCACAAGAGTAGGCCTAGCGAAGATGACAAGGCTCCAATTTGGGGTGACCAGAGCTGAGACCAAGGGCCGGGTTCTGGAGCTACCTGTCTGCCCTAGGGGTCGCCTTTGTTCCTACAGGAAGGGAGCTACAGACGCGCCTGTGTGGCTGGCATTTATAGGATAAGCTCCTTGCAAGGCAGTCACTGTGTCGCTGCAGCAGCTGGCCTGCTCTGGGCCTTGCTTTCTCCCGGGCCGTCTTGTACTGACCTCATCCCAGATCTCTTTTGTCAGCCTTGTTTTCAGCGCTTGGGATATCACTGCCTCTGTGCATCGTGCTCTGCTCTTCATAGCATTTTCGCTTTCCTGGTATGTTTTGTCTCCTTAAACTTTTTCAGTGTTCTATGCAGTTTCTTGCTTTTTTTCTTTTCTTCTTTCTTTTTTCTCTTTGAGGGGGAGGGGGCTCTCTGCTGCCTACCCAAACCCTTCCTTCTGCCTGGGCCTCCTTTAGATTTCTTTATTTTTTAACCCAGAAAAACTTCCATTCATCCTTCAAAACCCAGATTGAGTTTCATCACTCTTAGGAAATCTTCCTTGGCCTTCTCAGCTATTTTATTATTTTACCCCTGGGTTACATCTGTGCTTAGCACACATGTCCTGTTAAACTGATCACAGTACATTATTATATATTTAAGTGCCTTGTCCCTACCTAAAAATGTAACCTCATTGAAAACAAGTGCACTGTGCTCAGTCACTTAAGTCGTGTCCAACTCTTTGCGACCCCCTGGTCTGTAGCCTCTGTCCATGGGATTATCCAGGCAAGAATACTGGAGTGGGTTGCCATTTCATCTTCCAGGGGATCTTCCTGATCCAGGGATTCAATCCACATCTCTTTACATCTACTGCATTGGCTGGAGGGTTCGTTACCACTAGTGTCACGAAAATAAGAGCCATATATTATTTATCATCATGTAGGCATAAGGTACTCTTGCCTGGAAAATCCCATGGACGGAGGAGCCTGGTAGGCTGCAGTCCATGGGGTCACGAAGAGTCGCACACAACTGAGAGACTTGACTTTCACTTTTCACTTTCATGCATTGGAGAAGGAAATGGCAACCAACTCCAGTGTTCTTGCCTGGAGAATCCCAGGGACGGGGGAGCCTGGTGGGCTGCCGTCTATGGGGTCGTACAGAGTTGGACACAACTGAAGCAACTTAGCAGCAGCAGCAGCAGGCATAAGGTTCAGTTTAAGAGATGGATTGCTTAGATGAAAACCCCAGCACTAGCATTTGCAAGCTTGTAACTTGAGGCAAGTTCTTATCTTCTCTGTGCCTCAACTTCCTAATTTATACAATGTGAATAATTAAAGAGCCCACCTCCTAAGATGCTGGTAAATGGCAAAGATGTATAAAGCCACGTACTCAGTAGTTGCGGGCTGACCTGTTTTGTACTGTGAATCTTGACCAGGCTGTGTTTGCACAGGAAGGGCACCGTGACCTGCCTGCTAAGATTCGTGGTAGGTTTGGCCCTTTGCTAGGATGGATCTTGTATCCCCCCTTCATAGATGAGGAACCTAAAGCTCCTAGAGGTCGAGGAACATCTGGAAGGTCACTTTGAAGTTCCAGATATAGTAGAAGTCCTGGAACTGTGAGGACCAGAGAGTCTAAAATGTCACCACCCTGAAGGTGGAAGGTTCTGGCCTCTCAAAACAAATCCTCAAGGGAGTGAGTGAGAGGAACCAGGACGTGTGGCCCTTTCCATGCAACACCAGAAGCTTGCTGTGCCAGCTGCCCTCTGGAAGCCCTTGGCTGTGGCGCCCGCCCACCATCCCACCATGCAGGCTTTCCTTTGTAGGAGAGGCAGCTGGTGTTTGGGCCTGAATGCGCCTCCAGAGACTCTTCCATAAGCTGTCCAAGGAGATTCACTCATGGAAATGGGACAGGAGGGCCTGCCCCAGGCCTGAGATTTCTAAGGTGGGTGTCCTGATCATAGCTTCACCATTTCTTTTGAGTGGGCTTCATTCTCTCCTGTTTCTTTTCTTTTTTCTTCTCTTTCCTTTCTTTCTCTTCTTTTATTCTATCCTCTCTTCTTTTCCCTCCCCTTCCCTCCTTTCTTTCTATTTACTTCAACTTATGGGAATTTTATTCTACTTCTTTTAAAACAATGACCTAGTACCTTAGTTTTTTCTAAAATTAGCATGCGTCCAATGTGAAGAATTCAAACAATCTAGATGAAAGCTAGAAAGAAAGTTTAAAAAAAAATCACTCCAGATTCCACCACTGAGAATTAATTTGTGTTAACAGTAGGTAAACATTTTTCCAGGCATCTCTAATGCATCTCTCTCTCTCTGTCTCTCGCTCACACACACACACATACACACACACACACACATATACAGAAGGATGGATAAGTGGGTTGGTTGATGGATGTCCTGATAGAGAAACCAACAGATCAATTGACTGAAATGCTTTTTATAAAAACGGAGCAGTAGATGTTATAGAAAAATAACACAGCTGATGAGGTTTTACAGCTTGGGGAGTTTAAATGGAGAGGCCATTTGTGTTAGAGACTGTTGTAGGAAGTGTGAACTATCCGCAGTGTAAATGGTCAATCTAGTAAAGAAGTAGGGGTGTACCTGCTCTCAGGTTTGTGGTCCTTTCCTTGCAGGCACTCTGTCAACCCCTGGAAACAAAAGAGGTGCAGTCTCAGCATCTGTATCTCTCCCTTCTCGGACCTCCCACTGAACTGCCCTTCAATGAAACATATTCCAGTTTCCAGACTCCCTCACCTGGCTCCCTGTGTCCCCTTCTGCCCCTGCCCTGAGGTGCTGGCAGGGACAGACCCTGAAGGGCTGCAGAGCCGCCCCTGGGTGCCCTATGGTGGTAGCCCTTTTGGCTGACTCCAACATACCCATCCCTACTTTCAGGACAGAAGTGCTGTGCCAGGCAGCTATGTTGGAGGGAGCCCAGCCTCAGTTGTAAGCAACACCAAAGAGGCCTTCCCCACCCCACATCACAGATAGGGGCCCAGGGCACCAACTAGATGCCCTTTTCCTCATGGTGAATGCAGCTCCTGGGATCTTTGATGTCAGACCCACCTAGACCCTCAGAGAAAGTCAAGTGCTGAGTCTCAGAAGGTGTTTGCCATCCCCATTTGTTTGACGCTCTCTGCTATCTTCCTTTTTCTGTCCACTTTTGCCCACAAAAGGGTCCTCAGAGAAACAGCCTTTGCCACACCCCCCAAAAGCTCCATTTCATCCATGCGCCAGAGCCTTTGTGATTCTGGCCTTCTGTCATCGGAACTGGGAGGGAAGATGATTTCTTTTCTTGACAGAGCCTACCCTTCAATGACCTGCCTTGCCCACTCTACAGGTATCCTAGGGGCACTATAACAAAGGATCATAGACTTGATAGCTTGAAACAAGAGGAATTTATTCTCTTGTGAATTCAGAGGGCAGAGTCTGAAACCAAGGTGTGGCTAGAGTTGACTCCTTCCGGGGGCCCCATGCCTCTCTCCTGACTCCTGGTGACTGCTGATAATCCGCGGCTCTCCTACCCTGCATCCCTCTACCTCTGCCTCTGTCTTCAAGTGGTGCCTTTCTTTGTGCGTCTGGGACTTTGATCTACCTCCACCTCTCTCATAGGAACACCTGCCTTTGGATTTGTTGTTGTTGTTGTTTAATTGCTAAGTTGTATCCAACTCTTCTGTGACCTCATGGACTGTAACCTGCCAGGCTCCTCTGTCCATGGGATTTCCCAGACAAGAATACTGGAGTGGGTTGCCATTTCCTTCTCCAGATTTAGGGGTACCCTAAATCCAAGATGGTCTCATTTCAGGATCCTTCATCTGCAATGACCCTTTTTACAAATAAAATCACATTCAAAGTTCCAGGGTTCAGGTTTGGATCTGTTTGGGAGGGGGTCACTTTCTACTACTGAACCCTCTACTCCCTCCTGATTATCAAAAAGCATTGACTGGGACTTCCCTGGTGGTCTAGAGCTTAAGAAACTGCCTGCTAATGCAGTGGACACATGTTTGATCCCTGGTCTGAGAGGATTCCACATGCCACAGGGCAGCTAAGCCCAAGCGCCACTACTGAGCCCGAGCTCCACAACAAGAGAAGCCACCTCGATGAGAAGCCTGCACGCCACAAGAGTAGCCCATCCCCCTCCCACATAGAAAATCTTTGTTCTCGCTGCAGCTAGAGAAAGCCAACGTACAGCCACAAAGACCCCGTGCAGCCATAAACAGATACATAGATAAAAACGTGAAAAAAAAGAAAAGTGTTGATTGCCTCTCCAAACATATATGAGCTGCCTCTCCAGACACACTAGCTCAATGTCTGCTCAAAAAAACCTCACGTCCTTTATCCTTTGTGCCCTCCTTGATACCTAGCCCTGTGCTATAGGCTTATCTTTAGTTTCTTGCTGGACGTGTTAATTTAGGGAAAATAGTAAATGGTGCAAAAGTTTCTCTGGGCTTAAGGTAGGGGCATTATTTTCACACTCAAGGGGGGAAAAAAAAGGCATGGAAATACTGAGTTTTACTGCAAGCATTCAAAACGATTTATCATGCTTGCCTCTGTGGATTCTGTGTTCATATGTACAAGATCAGCCAAACAAATTGACCTCACTCACCAGAATCTTCAGGGCCATGGGAAGGATTTGAAAACAGTGTAGTATCAATGTCTGTTTCTCAGGTCTAACCAGTGAGACCTGCCCAGGTGGGAGATGCCCTTTAGGTGTGATGGCAAGAAAGTGAGCCAAGAATTCTGAGTATGTACGTAGTCCTAAGGGAAAAGTGTGGAAAGAGGGGTGCAGACTTCACGAGGTAAAATATTCTAGGGGGAGAGCATGAGGCTTAAAATCCAAAGGAAAACTGCTGCCAAGTTTCTTCATCTTTATCCTTGACCTTCCTTAGTCTAGACGGGGTCTATGACATTGAATCTAAATATAGATGTGATTTCTCGTTTCTGTAAGGTACATTTTTGTTCTGTTTCACTGCGCTCTGTGTGTGTAGGTAGGGTGAACGAAGGACTGACTTTGAGTAGGGAGAAGTTGTACCCTAGGAGTCTGTCAATAAGAAGGGTATTTTACATGTCAGCACCTTCAGGCGGTGGAGGATGGGAAGCTAAAATACAGAAGGCAACACAGGGCCAAAGGTAACCAAGTAGCCTGTAGTGGGAGAGAGGTGAATTCTTTGATGGACCCCTTTCTTCAAAGAGGAGACCTAGTGCTGCCTAATGGCAGATTTTCTTTTTTTTTCTCTTAATCTGGATTTGGTGATAAATCACACATAAGAAATCTGGAAGGAGGCAAGTTGCGGGCTTGCTAATTTAGAAACTCCACAGCATCAGTCCCTGGCATGGTTTCTCTGAGTTTCTAGTGACTTTTCCTTATTCGCAGGATGATTGCCACAGCTCCCAGCATCAGCTTCAATACATAGATGTCTGGGTCACATGGAAGGGAAGAGATTTCCTGCACACTGTTCTCTCTTTTTGCTAGAGAAGAACATCTTTCTGAGATATTTCCAAACTGAAAGTGAAAGTCGCTCAGCCATGTCTGACTCTTTGTGACCCCATGGACGTATAGTCCGTGTAATTCTCCAGGCCAGAATACTGGAGTGGGTAGCGTTTCCCCTCTCCAGAGGATCTTCCCAACCCAGGGATCGAACCCAGGTCTGCCACATTGCATCGGGGTTCTTTACCAGCTGCGCCACAAGGGAAGCCCAAGATATCTTCAAGGAATTTCCATTACAATCCTTTGACCCTGATGACTCAACAGGTAAAAAATCTGCCTGCAATGCAGGAAACAAAGGCGATGCAGGTTTGATTTCTGAATCAGGAAGATCCCCTGGAAGAGGAAATGGCAACCCACTTCAGTATTCTTGCCTGGAAAATCCCATGGACAGAGGAGCCTGGCGGGCTACAGTCCATGGGGTTGCAAAGAGTTAGACGTGACCGAGCACGAGCATGACTGTGTTCTCTCTTTTTGCTAAAGAACATCTTTCTGAGATGTCTCCAAGGAGTTTCCATTACAGTCCATTGGCCCAAAATAGATAAACATGGTTTATTTTTATTTTTGACATCTAAATAGTCTCAAACTTACAGAAAAGTTGCAAGTCCTGTACCCAGAATTATTTTTTCCCTGAACTATTTGAGTACATTCCCAATGGGGTGCACCATCACCCCTGCGTGCTGTATTGCCTATAAACAGAGACATTCTCATATATAATCACAAGTCTATCAAAATCAGCAAATTAATATTGGTATGTTACTACTGTCCAACATCGTTCACATTTCATCAATTGTCCCAAGAATGTTCTCACAGTGAAAGAATCTAAGTTCAGAATCATATGTTATATTTAGTTGTTGTATCTCTTTGGTCTCCTTCAATCTGGAGAAATGTCCCAGTCTTCCCTGGACTTTTATGACCTTGACAAATTAGAAGAGTGCAGGCCATTATTATTATGTAGGATGGCCCTCAGTTTGGGTTTGTCTGAAGTTTCCTCAAGACTAAATTCAGGCTGTTTGTTTCCAGCAGGAAAATCACAGAAGAGGTGGTGTGTTCTTATTGTATCCTAGCAGATGGTACATTGTGTTTATTCATTCCTTTATTTGATCATTTATTCACATCAGCAATGGGTTATGATTTGTTACAGTCATTCTTTATTTTGAAGCTCATATTGTCCTAAGGGGGCCCTGTCTATCTGTGTCTTTTTTGACATGCCCTCATTATTCGTATCATTAAAGCTATGGTTTTTCCAATTGTCATGTATGGATGTGAGAGTTGGACCATAAAGAAGGCTGAGTGTCAACATTATTCATGCCGCAAGCCCTATCTCACTTTCTAGTACAATAGGATGCTCCAAGCTTATATTGTGTTTTTCCAATCCAAGCCCTGAAATCAGCCATTTTCCCAAGGAAATCTGGTTGACTTAAGTGGGAAATGAAATTTAGAAGCCAAGATCTGGAAAACGGGTGTGCCTATTGCTACCAGGGCATTGTTATTTCCAGGCCCTCAAGGTGGACAAAGCTAGGCAATATGTATGTATGTGTGTATGTACGTATATATATATATGTATATGTACACACATATATATACACATGTGTTTTATATATATATGTGTGTGTATATATATATACATATATATGCATATATACATACATACATATTTAAATCCACATTAATTTCTGTATCCATCTATATATACATTGAATATTGTGAGTTCACATCCATCTCTTAAGTTTCAGTTTGACCTTATAAGGTTCATCTTAATTTTCTCTCTTTCCATATTTGGAACTGTCTTCTCTGATGAGAAGTCCAGCTCCCATTGCTCTTTGTTTCATCTTTGGCTGCTCTGGGTCTTCACTGTGGCTCGCAGGCTCTTCGTTGCGTGCGCGGGCTTTTCTAGTTGCGGTGCTGTCTTGGTTGCTGCACAGCCTGTGCAATGTTAGTTCCCCAGTCAGGGATCAAACCCCCATTCCCTGCATCAGAAGGAGGATTCTTAACTGTTGGACTGCCAGGGAAGTCCCCCATTATCTTTAACATATTTATTTGCTCAAATGCCTTGTGTGTAATTAACTCTCCATTGCCATCATTACCCCTGCCCAAAGTAGATGTCCACTCAGTGTAGGATCGCCCTTGCGCATGAACACCATCTTTCTTCCGCTCGAACTCTGGCACCTTGCTCCTGTCCACCACCAGATGAACATCTTCGCTTGCTCATACCCTACCACACCTTTTTGTAAGGCAAAGATTGACGACTTCATCAGGATCTCTATTTTCTCTATGTCTAAATCTACTCAGTCAAACCTTTAATTTCTTTGACTGGTACCTTTAGCGCCTCTTCAATGCCCCTTCCCTAAATGGGGATCCAGCTGGTCCTCCTTATGCCCGAAGCAGGCACAGGGGGTGGTTTCCTATCCATGGTGTTTATATATACCTGTGCTTCCAGTATGGTGGCCAACAGTCACATGTAGCTTTTAAGTTTAAAGTAATTAAAATTAGATAAGATGTGAAATTTATTTTTTTTAGTTTTGCTAGCTATTTTTTAAGTACTCAATAGTCGTGTGTGGCTAGTATTACCATATTGGACAGTGTGGATACAGAATATTCCCATTGTCACAGAAAGTTCTATTGGACAACTCTGTTATATACTGCATAAACCCACTCTCTTTTCCTCCTAATTTGACATTGATCCTTCCCTGACTGCTTTTCCTCCTGACTTTAGTTTAATTTTTCATTTGGGATGGTCCAAATGATTAGGTGGGCCATCCACACACTTAGCAGTCCTTCACACTAACTAGCCTATCTCCATACCCACAACGACTTTACTCATCTTACCCCTGAGTACTCATTCACAGTACCCAACGGCCCATCCCCGTTGCCCCAGACTGTCCATAATATGCAGTCTGCAAATGGAACAGAGTATTTGAAACTGAGACTGTCTTGGAAACTCTTGGGCTTATGGTTATAGTGAGTAGAATCAAACTCCTGCTTGTCTGAGCTTTTGAAAAGCTTTCTTTTTAGGTGATTCCTGGGACCCTTGACTCCAGGTTGTCCCTTCAGTTTCCCAGGATCCCACCCTTGGCACAGGGCCTCCTCCAGGTCAGTGCTTCTCAAACTTTAATATGTAGCACAACCACATGGAAATGTTATAAAAATGCAGACACTTTGATTTAGGAGGCCTGGAACCCGCCCAAGAGTCTGCCTTTTAATGAGCCCCAGTGGGTGCTGATGTTACTGGTCTGCGGACCACATCAGCGGGTCCTGGATGTCCGAGATGCTGCACCCCAGAAGTGTTCACTCTGTCCTCTATTTTTAATTTGTCTTCTCTTGGAACACCTGCTCATCAGCTTGATATCTAGGTGAATATTGTCTTTCGACAGCGCTACCTCTAGAGTCTATACTCTGATGATCCCCCCATTCCAGAGGATAGCTCAGAGCTTTGCTTGTATTCAGAGTCAAGCAGAGCTAGAGAAGATGTAGTATCTCTGTCTTACAGTCACACCAATTTCTGATGGCTGTTTTAGCCTTTAATTAAAGTTTACACTTTCCCATTCAACCTTTTGCTTCAGATTTGGTTCCAAATGATGAACACCTATTTCCATTAAGCTGTTCAAAGGAATGTGCCGCATGTTCCATAACTCCATGTAAATAAGGAGTCATATAAACATTTTGAGTGACAGTATCATCTTTGGAATAAATGCCAAATCTCCAGGGTGAGCCCCTTGAAAGGTGGGGGCAGTGCTCCTATTTGGGTAGGCGGGGTTTCACCTTTTTGTTATGAAATTTGCTTTCCTTTACCGAGCACAGCTTGTATTGCAGTCTCTGCAGCTCTCTACTCTGGATTTCAGACACACATTTACTTTTTTGGATGGTCCTCCCTACCTGTGTGCTCAGGTCTATCCCACCCTCCAGGAGCATGCAGTGGGGAAACTGGGACAGAAAAGTCAAGCTAATCTGGATTCAAATCCCATGTCAGTTCTTCTTAGCAGTGAGATTACAGACAAATTATTTAACTTCTCTGAATTTCAGTGTTTTGATTTAAAATGAGACTTCTCTGACATGTGGGGATAGAATTAACGCAGTATATACAGAGGATACAATGGATACAGAAGTGCCCAGCCGAGAGAAACACCAAAAAATGTTTCCCTTTCTTAGTTGTTTCTCTCGTGGTTTTTTTTTTTTTTTTAATTGCAGTATAGTTGATTTTTTGAGGGCTTCCCAGTTGGTGCTAGTGGTAAAGAACCCGCCTGCCAACGCAGGAGATGTAAGAGACACAGGTTCAATTTCTGGATCAGGAAGATCCCCTGGAGGAGGGCAAGGCTAACCCACTGCAGTCTTCTTGCCTGGAGAACTCCATGGACAGAAGAGCCTGGTGGGCTACACACCACGGATCGCAAAGAGTCAGACACGACTCATGCAACTTCGCATGCACACACATATTTGATTTACAGTGTTGTGCTATTTCTCTTTAGTTTTGACCCCTTTGTTGCTCAGGTCTTTGCTTCTTCATCCAATCATGCAGGTCTCTGCTATCAGGAAAATAGTGACATGGACCTGCTCCTTTCTTGAAATGCTGTTCCATCTCCCTGCCTCCCTCCACTAACTGGCTTATTGAAGACATGCCTTTAACTACTGTCATCACTTCCCTGTCTGCCTGGCCCTTGTCAGTAACCCCAACCCCAGAGCGCATGCCCTCAGCCTGGAAATTCTGTATATTCTCTGACCTGCTCACCTCTTGAGAGGCAGCAGCTCCATCTTTTCTTCAGTTGATGGTACTTTCACAGGTAAAAATGGGCCACACCTAGCATTGGTCAAAGATCACTGTGGTGGGACTTCCCTGGTGTTCCACTGACTAAGACTCCACACTCCCAAGGCAGGGGGCCAGGGTTTGATCACTGGTCAGGGAACTGAATCCCACATGCCACAAAGAGTTCATGTCACATCAAAGATCCTGCATGCCGCAACTTAGACCCAGTGCAATCAAATAAATATTTTTAAAAGTTTATGTAATATGTGTATTAAAAAATAAAAGAAAAGCACTTTAAAAAATCACACTGGCAAGAATAAGTGTGGCTGAGAGATTAATCAAAGGGTCAGTTTTTTTGTTTTGTTTTGCTTTCCCATGTTTTGGGAAATGGGATGAGGCTGTGTGTACGTACGTTTGTCTTCGAAATAGGATGGGATCCTTACTCTTAGAGGTTTTAGGGGCTTTGTAATTGAGGGGCAGATGGAATGTGGGCCCAGCCAGGGTAGCTGATAAGCAGCTGGTCTCAGGAGGGAGGTTAGAGCAGGAGGGAGAGACACGATATGTTTCTCCAGGAGCAGAGGTTTACAGCCCATTAATTTTAACGTAATGCAAATCGGTTTATGGAAGTGCTGACATACTGTTATTCAAAAAGCATGAGCAGCATGATAATTAAATCTCCATCTATATTTTATTCTAGCACATTTATAGTATATCCCTGCCCAGCTGGTGCGGTAGATTTCCAGTCTTATAATTGTATAAACTGCAAAGTACCATAAAGAGAAGAAAAAAAGTGAATTTGATACCAAAGCCAAGGTGGGGTGTATTAACTTGAGTTTCATCATTTTAAGCTGAATTTTGTTTTGTCCCTGAGTTTGATATTCACTCACTAAAAATATCCTGAAGTTATGATTCCCAATATCTAACACGAGGGGATATTGGAATCTGTTTAGTGTTTCTATTTGGCACCTTCGCTTTGAAGCACGTGTTCTTGGTGGGGAGCCGAGCGCCCTAGAACTCAGTCATTCCCCGCTGAGCGGAGGAGTGGAACAGGAGGGAGTTCTCTGCTGAGAATCTGCTTTGGTGCTGCCACTAACTGGTGAAGTGACCGCCCCTCTGGGAACCAAGATGCTCTAACTTCCAGAGTAAACATTTTGTTACTCAAGTTTTTTCTTTTTCTTTTCTTCTCTTAAAATAAAAATCTCCCAACAGTGCTGTTAACACAACTCTAAAGTTGAATTTCTTCAGTCCCAAAACATTCAACTGGAAAGAACGGCCAACGAACTTGAGATGTCTTGGACAGTTAGGAAGAAGGCAGGTGGGAGAGCTGGGGAGACAAGCTGAGACCTTGAGGGGAAGGATATATGGGAAAAGGATAGTCGGTGATGACCGTGTGCCATCCGCAGGTCTGCAGAGTCTCCTCTTTATAAGCTGCAGGCCAAGCATGTGGACACGCCTCTCACGTCTTCACTGCATGAAGCCTGTTGGTAATTCTTCTAAGAAACACCCCTGGGAGGATGGGTGGTTTTGTTACCTTTAAACTGAGCTGATATGGGAGGCCGCTTGGCTCCCTGTGTATAAGGAACATAATCAGACAGGTCTGTCAACAAGCGGCGGTTAGAACAGCTTTGCTTGAGCGCCAGCTGGGGTACCAATTACCTCTGTTTGGGGAGTGGTTTCCAAGGCCGGCGGTGTTCCTGGGGGATCAGGTGAGTGGCTGGGGCACCACTGGGGAGTAGTATAAGTCCATGTACACTCTGTAGGAAGGCAGCCCTGCATCACAATGAAATGTTGCGTGGTAAATCAATCACGGGACATGAGCACTGTGAGAGGCATTAGACAGCAACTGGCCCAAGCCTAGAGGCCCAGGCTCAGCTAGTGAGGGGCAGGGCCCATGGGGCCACCTGTTGCTGAGCAGAGCTTTTTGTGTTTCCCACTGTAACATCATATATATATATATATGTCATTATTGTAAAAAATATACATTCCTTTCTTTAGGAAAGGTATACATAAGTAATACAGGCACAATAGGTCTTTAAACTATATTGCTTCTGTTGATTGATTTTACTCTGTAAATACTGGGTTTTTTCTCTCTCAACTTGTGGATTTCATGAGACTTCTAACCTTGTTCCTCCTCCCAGCTGTCTGCTCTTAAATTCCTCCTTGTACAAAAACTAAATAACCCTTTTGTAACTTCAGAATAATATCTAAATGCTTCTCACATGTGCTGTAGCTTTCATTATCTGGGTTGAGACAGCAAACTCTCTGCCACAGCTATTTCCAGATTCTCACCAGAGAGTGGAGATGGCATTTGCCTCGTCCTTCTCCTGGGCTGGTGATGGTTTTCTCTGTGGCCAGGTTGGCCTGCAAATGCCAGAGAAACCAGTTTCCTTTCTGCACCTTGTCTCCCAACTTGGTCCCTGCCATTGCTTCTATCTCCTTACTCCCTTCCAGGGTCCATATTGATTCAGAAGTCAGTTATCAAATCATGGTAACTTGCCTACGCTGGTCTGCATTTAGGAAACCCACTGCTTCCTGCCATTTAGGTTTTCCACCCAGTTTGCCAGCCTTGGTTTTTTGGAAACTTCTCAGTACATGTGTGCAGCTACCCAATAAAAACCCACTTTGAAGAATCATGATAGCCCTGTACCTCTCACATCTTCCCTCTTTGATGTCCAAAGTGTCCAAAGAAAAGAGTATAATGTTCCTTTATTTTTGGCTGGTTGGTGAATTGAATTAGTTGATACCTTTTGTCCCTTCTCTCTCTTTTTTTTTTTTCCTTAAGCATTCTTTTCCCACCAGGAACATGTTGAATGTTCATTTGGAAAAACAGAAACTTCCAAGACTGTCACTCCTAGTGTTACCATTTCTATTACATTCAGCCCTCAGCCAGGTTAAGGTTTGATGATTGGTCCACAAGGTAAACTTCTTCTGACTGAAGACACATGACCTGAGTTTATCCAAAGCCCGGATGGTTGCCAGCCATTCTTTCTGAGAAGCAGACATGTTTCTTTCCCTTGGTGACGGCTTCGTATGGAGATAAATTACAGGATGTTTCACATAGTCATGGCCACATAACAGAGTAGCAGACATTACTGTGTCTGCTGGGTCTGTTATGAACGGGGTTGAAAGGCACGGGTTTTTAAAAACCAGGTAAATTGGAACATACTTGAACTTTACTAAAGCTTCTAGACACCCTGGGACTTAAAAGAATTTGAGAGGATTTACTAGTGTAGTTGTGCTCATTCCAAAGAGTATTGAGAACTCTGATGCTGGGAAAGATTGAAGGTAGGAGCAGAAGGGGACAACAGAGGATGAGATGGTTGGATGGCATCACCAACTTGATGGATATGAGTTTGAGTGAGCTCCAGGAATTGGTGATGGACAGGGAAGCCTGGCGTGCTGCAGTCCATGGGATTGCAAAGAGCTGGACACAACTGAGCAACTGAACTGAACTGAATTGAACTGAGGGATACAAATGTTGGGAGACATAGGTCCTGTCCTCAGGAGTTATAAGAGTTCCTAGATACCAAGAGAAAGAAATGAACACGGTATCATATGTTCTGTGATAGAAGTTTTGTTGTCATGGGTGTTTAATTACTAAGTCATGTCTGACTCTTTCGTGACCCCATGAACTGTAGCCTGCCAGGCTCCTCTGTCCATGAGATTTCCCAGGCAAGACTACTGGAGTGGAATATCATTTCCATCTCCAGAGAAATCTTTCCAACCCAGAGATCGAACCTACATCTCCTGTATTACAGGTGGATTCTTCACTCCTGAGCCAGTGTGGAAGCCCATAATAGAAGTTTAGCAACTATTATAGCACTTTATGGAGCTTCCCTGGTGGCTCAGATGTGAAGGAGTCTGCCTGCAATGCAGAAGACCCAGGTTCCATCCCTGGATCAGGAAGATCCTCTGGAGAAGGGAATGGCTACTTATTCCAATACTCTTGCCTAGAGAATTCCATGGACAGAGGAGCCTGGTGGGCTACCGTCCATGTGGTCACAAAGACTCAGACATGACTGAGCGACTAACACACACATATAGCACTTTGTGAGCCCCAACCCGAAAGGAAAAAGAATTCCAACCAGAGTTTGGGTGGGGGAAGGGTAATGGAAAGCTTAACTTTTAAGTTGGATCTTTTTTAAAAATTAAGGTATAATTGACATATATCTTTATATTAGTTTCAGGCATACAGCATAATGATTTGATGTTTGTATATATTGCAAAATGATTACCACAGTGAGTCTAGTTAACATCTGTCATTGAATATAGTTATACATTTTTTTCCCTTGTGATGAGAACTTTTAAGTTAAATCTTGATGAAATTTTTCACATGGACACATTAGTGGAAAGGCTGTCTAAGAGGAGGGAGCTGCATGACTGAAGGTCCAGAAGCTTGAAAACTCTGGGAAATACTGTCTAGTCCTACAGGTTGAGTCAGTAGGACATCAGGAGATGAGGCTGTAAAGGCAGCTGTGGCCAGCTTTCTAAGGACCTTGCAGAATAGCTTCCATTCATCTAACACCACCTCATACCAGACATTTTGCCGAATACTCTCTATTTGGTGCTTCTTTGTTATCATAGCATCTCCATCAGATCCTTCTTACGTCCACAGACACATGCCACATGAAACAGAAGCAAGGTTTCTCTATTCCCATCAGAGGATGTCATACCTAGAAGAGCAGTGAGGGGTGAGGAAAATAAAATCCTCATGGGACACAACATTTTTAGTTGGTTTGGGCCTAGTGCAATTTTTAATAATAAATAACCCAATTTAATAAAGTCTCCCATTATTTAGAAAGTACTTAATCTGCTTTCAAAACAGTCCGTGATATGACACAGTTTTCAGTTTGCTTTTGAGAGGCAATTCAGAGCAGAGGAGAAAGAGCACCTAAATTGTGGTTTTATTTAAAATACTTCAAAGATGTTTTCAGTGTCTTTATAGGATAGGTTCTTAAATTTGAGGTTTCTGACCCAGATGGAGTTATTGTTGAGTGTCAAGGGGATCCAGGACACCCTTCAAATCACATACAAACATTTTCTCTACCAACACATACCTGTGTCATTTTCTACAGAGAAAGGTCCTGCTTTTAGACAATTCTGAAGAGGGTCCAATAGTCCCCCAGATAATAGGAGCCACTAACGTGTACATTATGTACAGAATGTAATGTCCCTGCTCTGCTCTGTGCGTGCTCAGTGTGGTCAGCTCTTTATGACCTCATGGACTGTAGCCTGTCAGGCTCCTCTGTCCCTGGGATCTCCCAGGCAAGAATACTGGAATGGGTTGCCATTTCCTTCTCAACCCAGGGATCCAACCTGCGTCTTTTGGGTTTCCTGCATTGGCAGGTAGGTTCTTTACCATTAGGGCCACCTGGGAAGCCCACTATTTCTTCAAAGCCTGGATGATAAAATATTGGCTTCTTTGCATTAAAGGAATGGATTTTAGGCTCAGACAGACCTGAATTCAAATCCTGCCCTGACCCTTTGCTACTAGTGTGACCTCAGTTTTCTTTTCCTCCCTTTTGAGTATGGAAAGTTAATATGGGAGCAGATAATGAGATTCACACATGTGTAATAAAGAAAGCAGATGCGATTGCCAGGTGATTGAGGGGGAAAGGGGCTGAGGATGAAACTCTGGGGAGCATCAGAATTCAAGGGGCTCTTGAGAAAAGGGGGGGGCAATGAAGGAGACCAAGGAGAGGCCAGGGAGCCAGGACAGAAGTCAAAAAGGACCGGTAAGTATCTGGCAGGGAGGCCTCATGGTGGCCTTAGACTGATCCATTTAGGTAAGGACTCACAAGATACTTCTCAAAAGAGTAGCGGGCTCAGGAAGTTTTTGATGAACTCATTAAAGACTCCTCTTTTATTAACGTAACATCAATTTACTGAATGCCTATTGTGTGCTAGCCAAAGCCAGTGATGCCATGGAACTTGGTTCATGCGGTCTCCCTGAGACAGGCTGGGACCTAGGACTCTGCTGCAGAGCTGCAGTGCT
The DNA here is from genome assembly GCF_014754425.2 of Oryx dammah. NCBI lineage: Eukaryota > Metazoa > Chordata > Mammalia > Artiodactyla > Bovidae > Oryx > Oryx dammah. Next base: position 82,622,364 of record NW_024070210.1, on the reverse strand, counting down.
TGCACCTGGGCACACCTCTCTTCCAGCCACAAAATATACAAAGAAACTATTGTTGAGCAGTCGCTAAGTCGTGTGCAACTCTTGGCAACCTCACAGACTGCAGCATTCCAGGCCTCCCTGTCCTTCATCATCTCCCAGAGTTTGCTCAAATTCATGTCCATTGAGTCAAAGAAACTATATGGGACTAAAAATAACCGCGTATATGTACAGTTGGGGCAAATTCTGGACAAAAGATGAAAAAACGACCAAAAAAGCCCAACTGCCACCTTTGAAGAAAGAGCCTGGAGCAAAAGCAGGGTACTGAGCATGCCTCCTGCACAGTACCCCCCAAAGTGTGGGCATACTCCCTAAGCTGACCTCTGCCCTGACCCCTAGACACTACCCCTCACCCCACATAAGGAACAAGGTCACTTCTGCCTCAGCCAGCGAGCAAGGGAATCTGTTATTTGTTCTCACGCCCCACTGCTGCAGCAGGGGCCCCAGTAATGCCTTGCCTGAACTTCTTGTCTGGCCTCTGATCAGTTTCTGTTGATTGGGGAAGGCTAGAACCTGGTTGGTAGCATCACCCTTAGAAATTTAAGGTTCTAACATGTCCCTGCAGTTGCTAACGAGTATTGGAAGAGATAACCAGACCACATATTGGTCTATTGTGTGGCTTTGGGGGCATCTCTGGTGGCTCAGTTGGTAAAGAATCCACTCCTGGTTTGATTCCTGGGTCAGGAAGACCCCCTGGAGAAGGGATAGGCTACCACTCCAGTATTCTTGGGCTTTCCTGGTGGCTCAGCTGGTAAAGAATCTGCCTGTAATGCAGGAGGCCTGGGTCTGATCCCTGGGTTGGAAAGAGCCCCTGGAGAAGGGAAAGCCTACCTACTTCAGTATTCTGGCCTGGAGAATTCCATGGACTGTATAGAGAATTCCATGGACTGTACAGAATCCCATGGACTATGCCAACAAAGGTCCATATAGTCAAAGCTATGGTTTTTCCAATAGTCATGTATGGATGTGAGAGTTGGACCATAAAGAAAGCTGAGCACCTAAGAATTGATGCTTTTGAACTGTGGTGTTGGAAAAGACTCTTGAGAGTCCCTTGGACTGCAGGGCGATTAAACTAGTCAATCCTAAAGGAAATCAATCCTGAATATTCATTGTGGGGACTGATGCTGAGGCTGAAGCTCCAATACTTTGGCCACCTGATGTGAAGAGCCGACTCATTAGAAAAGACCCTAATGCTGGGAAAGATTGAAGGCAGGAAGAGAAGGGGACAACAGAGGATGAGATGGTTGGATGCATCACCGACTCAATGGACATGAGTTTGAGCAAGCTCCAGGAGTTGGCTCAGCTGGTAAAGAATCTGCCTGCAATGTGGGAGACCTGGGTTCGATCCCTGGGTTGGGAAGATCCCCTGGAGAAGGGAAGGGCTACCCACTCCAGTATTCTTGCCTGGAGAATTTCATGGACTGGATAGTCCATAGGGTCACAAAGAGTCAGACATGACTGAGTGACTGAACTGAACTGATGAACTGCGTGGCTTTGGGCTGGCCACATGATCTCTCCAGGCCTAAGGGATGGAGACTAGATTATCTCTCAAGTTTCCCCAGTCTATGGTGAATCCTGCATCCCCAATCTATGGTGAGTCCTGCATCCCCAGTCTATGGTGAATCCTGCATCCCCAGTCTATGGTGAATCCTGCATCCCTAGTCTATGGTGAATTCCCCCATCTTGATGGGGCAAGAGGTAGAGATAAGCGAATGCCTTTCACATACAGAACTCTGGATATACCCAGAGCACTTCATCGTGTAGGGTGTCCCTCTATCCTTCTGTCAACTTCATGGCCCTCTTGTTCTTCCTTGCATCTCCTGTGCTTGCATGGTGCCTCTGCCCATGTTTGGTGGATGGATAAATCTTGCAGGTGAGGAGATTTTCCTACCAGGGACTCATGTTGTCTTAACACAAAACCTGTACAGATGTTTATAAAATAAAAATAATGTCTCTGAACACAACTGTGAGATAGAGCTTGTGCATGACCTTGTTTGGGGTGAGAGTCTTCTTTATGAAGATTTCAGTGCACTGTGGATCAAATGGTGTTTCAAATGAAGGTTTTTCTGGAGCAAAACCACAAGCACTAAAAGAGTGATAGAAACTGCTAACTGCATAAGGTGAGGGGTAATCCTGGCCGCCTTACACCCAACTCACCAAGGAGCTCTTCTTTGTTTGAAATTGCCTTCCAAACCTGATGACTTTCTGAGCAAGACATTCTTCTCTCCAACTGGTTTGAAATTTGCCTGTTTTGAATGTGTCTGTGTACACTCAAAATAGAAGCTCTAAATAAATGTCTCTACCTTCCCAGAGGTTTACTTCTTGGTTTTGTGACAAGCATGGACAGGTAGCTCAAGCATTACTAGATTGCGTTGTTCACTGGTGTCCTGAGAGGAGAGGAGGGATCATCAGATGAAGGGGACTGTCCTGCCTGGTGGGCACCTGGGGGTGGGAAGGAAGGTGCTGGTCGAGCTGGGAACATGTTCTTGGGCAGCCAGGCCTGGGCCTCAGGGAGCTGAGTTAGTGGACGGTAGGGCCCAGGGAGGGTGCTGGTGCACGACTGGGTTTCCATCAGCAGGACCTAGTGGCAAGTAGTAAGGAGTGAGGTAGTGTTGTCTTTGTGTGTCAAAAATGGAGTCTTAGCCTTTCCTAAGTTGTCTAAGTTAGATTCTTCCCCTTAGTTACAATTCATTTCTTTAAAAAATTTTTTTAATTTGAATATAATTACTTTACAATATTGTGTCAATTTCTGCTGTACAACATCGTAAGTCAGTTATGTGTGCTGCCTGCTAAGCCGTTTCTGTCATGTCCGATTCTTTTCGACCCCATGGACTGTTGCCTGCTAGGCGCCTCTGTCCATGGGATTCTCCAGGCAAAGATATTGGAGTGGGTTGCCATTTCCTCCTCTAGGGGATTTTTCTGACCCAGGGATTGAACCGTCTCTTATATCTCCTGCATTGGCAGGCAGGTTCTTTACCACTAGCACCACCTGGGACTCAGCTTATATATATACATATAACCCTTTCCTCTTGCGTTTCCTTCCCAACCCCTCCCATCCCACTCCTCTAGGTCATCACATAAGCACTGAGCTGAGGTCCCTGTGCTACACTAATTAGTTCCTTCTCTGCTGCTGCTGCTGCTAAGTTGCTTCAGTCGTGTCTGACTCTGCGACCCCATAGACGGCAGCCCACCAGGCTCCCCCGTCCCTGGGATTCTCCAGGCAAGAACACTGGGCTGGGTTGCCATTTCCTTCTCCAGTGCAGGAAAGTGAAAAGTGGAAGTGAAGTCGCTGTTGTGTCCATCCGACTCTTCGCGACCCCATGGAGTGCAGCCCACCAGGCTCCTCCATCCATGGGATTTTCCAAGCAAGAGTACTGGAGTGGGTTGCCATTTCCTTAGAGTATTCTATTTAGATACTTCCAATGAGATTGACGACTGCTCTCTGAAGATGGGTGCTTCTGGGGCCCAAAGACCTCCCATAAGCACCCAGACCAGAGTGACCCTGCGTCACTCTCTGCCTGGTCCTGGTACTGCTTCTCTCCATCACACTTAACAATCCAAAAAGGAGTTGGGGAAACTGTTTGCTTATTTATTTAGTGTCTGTCATCCCAGCCCCCCACAATAGAATGTAACTTGGTGAGAGTGGAGACCTAGCAGTCTTAATTCCTGCCATGTCTCCAGAGCCTAGAAACAGGACTTGGTGTTTAATGAAAATGTGATGAATAAATGAACAGAAAGCAAGGGAAAGGAAAAAAAAGAAAGTGAGAGAGGAATGGAAGGGGGTAAAGGATGGAGGGGTATAAAGGCAGGAAACGTCAGCAGGGACATGAACTCATATATTTTTATTAATTTTTATTGGAATATTGTTGCTGTACAATGTTTCTACTGTTAGCAAAGTGAATCAGCTGTACATGTACCTATATTCCCTCTGTTTTGGATTTCTTTCCCATTGAGGCCACCATAGATAACTCTTCTTGTCTCAAGCAAGGTCTGGTGGAGGGGGCTCAAGAAGGGACCCTTGCTCCCTGAGTGCAGCTCCCCTCCCCTCTTGGAGCTCACAGAACTGTCTTAAGTCAGATAGGAGACTGCCATGGCTACTTTAGCACTGAGGGGGCTGGAATGCCCTCACAGGTCCTGCTTTAAGGGGAGTTTTGTTCTTAGGACATTAGCAGCTTCATGCCCCCAAAGATAACAAGTGACAGGGCCTAGGGAGGCAGTCAGGTCTAGCCTGGGGAAGAGTAGAAAGGGACAGGGGCTGCCCACCTCAGCCTCTGCTTCTCCCCACCTCGCAAGTGTAGAAAGAGATTTTCCTTGTACAGTTGGGATAAGGGGGGAACAGCCATGTCTGTGCTCCAAGCTCCCAGGTCCCCAAGACAAGAACTGCCCCAGTTGTTTCTGCAGCATCTGGGCCAAGGACCACTCCTTCCCAAAGCCTCCTGTGCATTACTGTGGAGCGGGTGAAGAGAAAGCAAAGGCATGTGCCCTCCTCTTGCCTTCCCGCCTCCCACCTGAGCTGCTCACGGGGACAGACGGTGTGGCGCATCTCTGCTGCGGCAGGGACCCTGTTGCTGTCCCTGAGATGGCTCAGCTAGGAGGCGTATGTTGCCTGGGCTACTGCTCCTGGCCCTGGTAGGAGCTGACACCCCTTCCCATGTGAATTTCAGCGGGTCCACTTGGTGGGACTCCGTGTGGGCTGGCTTCTCCCAGAGGGCGTGGGCCGTACTGCCAAGAGCGGCGAGGGCCGCTGCCAGGCTTTGAGAAAGTATTTGAGGCATGGAGGCCGCGCAGGGCCCCACGCCCTTGCTCCCTCTCCCCTCCTGGCTCCCCGACCTGCAGTTTTAATATGGGCGGGGGCTGGATTAAGTGTCTTGGCAGAACCCAGCAACCCGAGTCCTTTCTGGCAGAGGATGGGGAGTGCGCCTTGGGCTCACATTCCAGATGCAAGGACGGAGATTTGGGAAGGATAAAGGAAAGAGAGTGAGAAAATTAAATGTGGCGAGAAATGAATTTTCCCTTTCTGCCGTCTGAAAATAATTGAGTTATGTTAGTTTGTAAAATAATCTGTTTTGAGGTTTTTCCTGGTCCCCATCATACTACCAGTTGCCGTACTGATTTGAAGAGGGAGGGGAAAAAAGCATTCACTTTGGCTCTGTGCTGCGATTCCTACCAAATACCTCAAACTTGGGCTATATTCTAAGAGAGGGTTTCGTTGTCTGCTAACACAGTGAAAATGAGAACCTGGACTTTTAGAGAAGAGGTGGCTGAATCCCCGTTGTCAGGCCCCAGCTGGCTCCTCCCGCTCATCCAGACAAGCGCCCACAGCACGGCCTTCCCCCTGGCCTTTCCCTTCTCTGGGCTTTGAAGGGCTTAGTCACCTGTGGCTGGAGAACCTCACAGGTGTCTGTCTCACCTCGGGATGGCCTGATGGAGGATCCCTCCCTTCCTTCCCAGTTGTTCCTGGAATTCTGCTCCCTGTGTCTCTTGGTGGTGGCTTAACGGTGAGTTCTCACATCAGGGTTCCCCTGACAGTAAAAGTGCTTTATTATCAGTCCGGGGAATATTTAGTAACTGTTAGTTACTGTACTTTCATCATGGAGGATGATCAGGTGGGACTTCAGGCATATGTCCTGCCAAAACCCGGTTGGATAGGTATCCATCTATTAATAGAAGCAGTCTGACCAGGTAGCAGACAGGAATAGGCAGGGCTTTCAAGAGCTTCAACTCTGGAGCCAGACTTCGTAAATTCATATCCTGCTTTAGCCACTTATCAGTGAGATGGTTTTGGGCAAAGACATAACTTCACTGTGCCTCAGTTTCTTAGCTGTGCAGTGTTGCGTGCTCAGTCGCTTCCGACTCTTTGTGACCCCATGGACCGTAGCCCTCTAGGCTCCTCGGTCCATGGGATTTTCCAGGCAAGAATACTGGAGCGGGTTGCCCTTTCCTATGCCAAGGGATCTTCCCAACTCAAGGATCAAACCCACGTCTCCTGTGTCTCCTGCCTCTGCAGTTGGATTCTTTACCACTGCCCCATGTCTCCAGCTATGAAATGGATGCAAAAATAGTATTTACTTCTGGTCGCTGTGAGGATTCAATGAAATAATGAGCATAAAGTACTGAGAACAGTGCCTGCTACTGCTCAAGTAATATCACTTAGCATCAATGCCGTGGTCATCATCGTCTTTACATACTACCTAGTGGCCTTTTGTTAAGTCACTTAGATTCTCTGAAACTTGGCTTCCTTATGTGTAAAATGGCTATCATACTAATAGGACTGTCAAGAATAAGAGAGAATGTATGTGAAGACATTAGCCCGGGGCTTGACATCTACTGGGAGCTTGGCAAAAACGAGTTTCCTTGTCCCTCTCCTATGCAGTCTGCCTCTGTATAGCCTGTCAGCTACTTGGATGGAAGGATCCATTTTATTATAGCGTGGTTGGCTGTATGGCAAGTGTAGTCCTTGTCAGTTGTTTTATTATGGTACAAATTAACATTATCTTCAGTCTAAAAGCTCCTTTTCTCATCCTCCGGTTCTCTCCTTTGCCTTTTCTCTTCTGCTATGTATCAATCAGGCAATGAGTCTTGAGGGCCTTTCCGTGTCCAGGACAGTGGACAGAGACCGAAAGCTCACTGAAGACGTGGAAGAACCTTCTCCTTGAATATCGGACTCAACATGCCTAATACTCTTTCCTGACCCCATTGTATCATTCATATCGCAGTTCTCCCATTCATCTTGAGTTAACTCTGATTCTTCCTCTATTGTCACAGTACCTTCCATTCAGTAAAGGCTTATCTTATAATCACCATACTAGGTGCCTTTATTTTGTCATCTCATTGATTTTCACATTAACTTTGGGAGGAAAGAATATAATCATCCCATTTTACAGATGAACCAACTGATGTTTAGGGAGCTTAAGAATCTTGCTAAAGGTTGCAGCTGCTGCTGCTGCTGCTAAGTTGCATCAGTCGTGTCCGACTCTGTGTGACCCCGTAGATGGCAACCCACCAGGTTCCGCCGTCCCTGGGATTTTCCAGACAAGAGTACTGGAGTGGGTTGCCATTGCCTTCTCCATGCTAAAGGCTACTCAGTAGTAAATTAAACTGGGATTGGAACCCAGGTATGTGAGAATTCATCTTCTGCACTTGCCACTCTGTGATTTTGTGTTGGCTTCCTTTGTTTTGGCTATCTATTTCTATGTAACAAACCGCCCAAAACTGAGTAGTTTAAAGCAACAGCTTATTGTTTCTTATTATTATCTCTCATTATTCTGACTGTACTCAGCGGGGTGATTCTTGCTTCTTCTCTCCTGAACTTGCACTCAGATGGTGACCAAGACTGGAGATATCTCTCCTTCACTCACGTATTTGACACTTGGGCTGAGAAGATCTAGGGGCTGATCAGGCATCTCTCTCTCCCTGTGTGACCCCTCCTTATGGCTAGCTTGTGCTTTCTCACAGCATAGTGGTCTCAGAGTAGTCAAATTTCCTACATGGCAGCTGACTTTCCCCAGAACAAGCATTCTAAAAAATTGACTGGAAGCTGCAAGAGTTCTTATAACTTAGCTTTAGAAGTCCCAGACCTTCACTGCCACCACATTTTACTGGTCAAGCAAGTTCTAAGGCCAGTCCAGATTTAATGGAATGAGTTATTAGGCTTGATCTTTTGACATGAGATGAGACATGTGTGTATGCAGAGTACATCATGAGAATTGCTGGGCTGGATGAATCACAAGGTAGAATCAAGATTGCCGGGAGAAATATCAATAACCTCAGATATGCAGATGAAACCACTTTAATGGCAGAAAGTGAAGAGGAACTCAAGAGCCTCTTGATGAAGGGGAAAGAGGAGAGTAAAAAAGCTGGCTTAAAACTCAACATTCAAAAAACTAAAATCATGGCATCCAGTCCTATCACTTCACGGCAAATAGATTGAGGAAAAGTGGAAACGGTGGCAGATTTAATTTTCTTGGGCTCCAAAATCACTGCAGATTAAATTAAAAGATGCTTGCTCCTTGGAAGAAAAGCTATGACAAACCTAGGCAATGTATTAAAAAGCAGAGACATCACTTTGTTGACAAAAGTCCGTATAGTCAAAGCTATGTTTTTTTCCAGTAGTCATGTATAGATGTGAGACATGGATCCTAAAGAAGGCTGAGCGCCTAAGAAATGATGCTTTTGAACAGTGCTGGAGAAGACTTTTGAGAATCCCTTTGACAGGAAGGAGATCAAGCTAGTCAGTCCTAAAGGAAATCAATCCTGAATATTCATTGGAAGGACCAATGCTAAAGCAGAAGTTCCAGTACTTTGGCTACCTGCTGTGAAGAACCAACTCATTGGAAAAGACCCTGATGCTGAGAAAGATTGAAGGTGGGAGGAGAAAGGGACAACAGAGGATGAGATGGTTCGATGGCATTACTGACTCAATGGACATGACTTTGCGCAAACTCCAGGAGACAGTGAAGGACAGGGAAGCCTGGCATGCTACAGTTCATGGGGTCTCAAGGATATGACAGTGGATGAACAACAACAACATGTGCATAGTGAAGGGAGAAATTGATGGGTGCCATCTTGATTTGATCAGCCACCAAGACCCAGTGTTTTTGCATTTAGAAAGTCCCTCTTATCTAGTCTACTCTACTTCTACTCCTTTTGTTGTGCTTTGGTTTTGGTTGACTTCAACCATCTCCTAGTTCGGTTCTGACACTCCCCAGCTCCTAATCCATTATGTGCTTTGCTAGCATACAAATCCTCATCAGATGCCTCTTTCAACCATCAGTTCATATATTCATGGATCTAATAAAGTCTTTTTATTAATCTAGTGGTGGTGGTGGTGGTTTAGTCGCTCAGTCGTGTCTGACTCTTATGACCCCATGGACTGTAGCCTACCAGGCTCCTCTGTCCATGGGCTTCTCCAGGGAAGAATACTGGAGTAGGTTGCCATTTCCTTCTCCAGGGGATCTTCCTGACCCAGGGATAGAACCCGAGTCTCCTGCATCGCAGGCAGACTCTTTACTGACTGAACCTCAAGGGAAGTCCCCTTTATTAATCTAGTAAGGACATTTATTGCCAACAAAAGTCCGTATAGTCAAAGCTATGGTTTTCTAGTAGTCATGTAGGGATGGGAATTGGACCATAAAAAAGTCTGAGCACAGAAGAATTGATGCTTTCAAAGTGTGGTGCTGGAGAAAATTCTTGAGAGTCCCTTGGACTGCGAAGAGATCAAATCAGTCAATCCTAAAGGAAATCAAAACTGAATATTCATTCGAAAGACTGAGACTGAAGCTGCAGCTCCAATACTTTGGCCATCCTGATGCAAAGAGCCAACTCATTGTAAAAGACCCTGATGCTAGGAAAGATTGAAGGCAGGAGGAGAAGGAGACAACAGAGGACAAGATGGGTAATAGCATCACTGACTCAACAGACATGAGTCTGAGCAAACTCTGGGAGACAGTGAAGGACAGGTAGTCTGGCGCATTGCAGTCTATGGGGTCACAAAGAGTCGACACAACTTAGCACTGGATGACGATGATGACAATGTGAAAAAAATGCTCAACTTCATGCAAAATAGAGGAAGTGCAATTTTAAGCTACACAGATACCATTTATCACTTGTTAGAGCAGCAAAGATCAAAGAGTCTTATAGCCCCTGACTTGGTGAGGGTATGGGATTCATCATACTTTGCTGGTAGAAGTGTAATTTTGGTCCCTTCTCCATGGAAAACAACTTGGTGATATCCATCAAAATTATAAATGCATTTATTATTTGCCCTAACAATTCTGCTTCTCAGTGTACAGCTATTCATATATTTAGAGGAAGCACATGATTATTTATTGTAGCATTGTTTGTAATTGCCAAGGATTCGAAACAACATAACTGTCATGGAAAGAAAAGTAGTCAAGTTATAATTCATCCATACAGAGGAATGCTATGAAACCTTGAAAAAAGAGAATGAGATTTTCTGTGTGTGCTGATCTGGATGGCTTGCCAAAACAAAGTATTGAATAAAGAGAAAAAACACTGTAAAAAGAGAGTGGAAAGTAAATATACATACACATTTGTTCAAGTATACATAAAATATCTCTGGAAGGAAATATAAGAAACTTATAGTATTTTTATAATAATGAGTAGCTGGGGTATAGAAGTAGGAGGAAAACATTTCATTTGTTTACTTTGTTGTACCTTTTGAATTTTGAACCATCTGAATCTTATTTTTTTTAATGGAAGGGAGACAAAACAAAAGCAAAAATTCAAACAAGTAAACCATTAATACTGGGGCCTTCTTCAGACTTGGAGTAGAATAAATACTCCATGAATTTCCTTCACTGTGCAGTCAGTTAATGAGAGAGGAAACTTGGCCTAATCTTCTCAAATTAAAGACTATGAAAATAAAACTTAAAGCAAAGTAAATGTGACAAAATAGTAAAGTGAGTTGAGTACATAAGTATTTCATACTGCCTTTCTGTATACTTGGGGCTATTTTGCAATAACAAAGATAAATTGTGGCAAGTAAATAAGCAAACAAATTAATAATTTGCATGGCGTGGCTCTGGGATTATTGAAGCTGGTTATTTCCATTTTCAACCATACTCAGTTCCCATCTAAGTTTCATTTTTCTCCTAACCACTCCTATCCATGGAGACTCACTTTATTTTTATTGTCATTTTTTGTATTTTCATTCCCTTCATGAGATTATGAACTCTGTAGAGAGTAAAGATTGTGTCTAATTGAGAAGCTGGCAAACATCTTCTGTAAAAGGTCACTCATTAATATTTCAGACTTTGCAGGTCAGGTAGTCTCTGTGGTAACTCCTCAACTGCTGTTAGTTGTATCACAAAAGCAGCCATAGTTAACACACAAATGAATGCATGTGACTGTGTTCCAATAAAACTTTATTTACAAAAGCAGGTGGTAAATCATATTTGGCCTGAGGGCCATAGTTTGCTATCACCTAATTCCTAGCTTACTGTAATCAGGTTTCCCTCTCTCCCTTTGCCGGTGTCTTCTTGGGCAAGGGCTGAAGTTCCTGATCCATGTACATGTGTGTGTTTGTGTATTGTGTGTGTTCTTGTGGTTCCAGGAAAGGGATGGACTGAAAAGAAAGGAAACAGACTGTAATTCTAGATAGTGAGGAATTCAGGCTGAGTATCTCAGGGAGCAGTGGAACATGTTAAAGAGCAATTTTTAGGAAAACATACAATCATGACGCTCTTTCTTTTTTTTTTAAACTGCCAAATGGTCTGCATCTTGACCTTGGCTTTAATGAGGGTTACAGTCTGTAGGGTTTTACATTTTTTTTAATTTAAATTTATTGATTTTAATTGGAGGCTAATTACTTTACAATATTGTATTGGTTTTGCCATACATCAACATGAATCCACCACGGGTGTACACATGTTCCCCATCCTGAACCCCCCTCCATCCTCCCTCCCCATACCATACGTCTGGGTCATCCCAGTGCACCAGCCCCAAGCATCCTGTATCCTGCATCGAACCTAGACTGATGATTCATTTCTTAAATGATATTATACATGTTTCAATGCCATTCTCCCAAATCATCCCACCCTCACCCTCTCCCACAGAGTCCAAAAGACTGTACTATACACCTGTGTCTTTTTTGATGTCTTGCATACAGGGTTATCATTACCATCTTTCTAATGATGCTCTTTCAAATAGAAAATGAACATATTGAAGATTTTATTTAACTCATGAACTAATGAGGGAAGAAGTAAGATGTTACAGCTAGTTCACAGGAGAGAGTAAGCGCACATGAAGATCATCGGGCATGCTGAAAGGAATTGACTGTAGATGAAAAACTAGCCTCTGGAAAGCAAGGGGGCTTATAATTTGCATCTCCACAAATTACAAAATTCATTTGCATCATTATCCGTTTTCTATAGTTTATAGGGTTGTAAAAGAGCTCAGCTAAAGACTATGAAAAGCATAGGCCTATAAAATTAGGCCATCTAAAAAAGGTTATTTAAGAGTGCTTAATTTTACAGTAGGTGTTGCAAGAGGGCATCTGAGGGCAGACACACTGAAACCATACTCACAGAAAACTAGTCAATCTAATCACACTAGGACCACAGCCTTGTCTAACTCAATGAAACCAAGCCATGCCCGCCAGGCAACCCAAGACGGGCGGGTCATGGTGGAGAGGTCTGACAGAATGTGGTCCACTGGAGAAGGGAATGGCAAACTACTTCAGTATTCTTGCCTTGAGAACCCCATGAACAGTATAAAAAGGCAAAATGATAGGATACTGAAAGAGGAACTCCCCAGGTCAGTAGGTGCCCATTATGCTACTGGAGATCAGTGGAGAAATAACTCCAGAAAGAATGAAGGGATGGAGCCAAAGCAGAAACAATACCCAGCTGTGGATGTGACTGGTGATAGAAACAAAGTCCGATACTGTAAAGAGCAATATTGCATAGGAACCTAGAATGTCAGGTCCATGAATCAAGGCAAATTAGAAGTGATCAAACAAGAGATGGCAAGAGTGAATATCGACATCCTAAGAATCAGCGAACTAAAATGGACTGGAATGGGTGAATTTAACTCAGGTGACCATTATATCTACTACTGTGGGCAGGAATCCCTCAGAAGAAATGGAGTAGCCATCATGGTCATCAAAAGAGTCCAAAATGCAGTACTTGAATGCAATCTCAAAATGACAGAATGATCTCTGTTCATTTCCAAGGCAAACCATTCAGTATCACAGTAATCCAAGTCTATGCCCCAACCAGTAACGCTGAAGAAGCTGAAGTTGAATGGTTTTATGAAGACCTACAAGACCTTTTAGAACTAACACCCAAAAAAGATGTCCTTTTCATTATAGGGGACTGGAATGCAAAAGTAGGAAGTCAAGAAACACCCGGGGTAACAGGCAAATTTGGCCTTGGAATGCGGAATGAAGCAGGGCAAAGACTAATCGAATTTTGCCAAGAAAATGCACTGGTCATAGCAAACACCCTCTTCCAACAACACAAGAGGAGACCCTACACACGGACATCACCAAAATCAGATTGATTATATTCTCTGCAGCCAAAGATCAAGAAGCTCTATACAGTTCACAAAAACAAGACCAGGAGCTGACTGTGGCTCATATCATGAACTCCTTATTACCAAATTCAGACTGAAATTGAAGAAAGTAGGGAAAACCGCTAGACCATTAAGGTATGACCTAAATCAAATCCCTTATGATTATATAGTGAAAGTGAGAAATAGATTTAAGGGCCTAGATCTGATAGATAGAGTGCCTGATGAACCATGGAATGAGGTTTGTGACATTGTACAGGAGACAGGGATCAAGACCATCCCCATGGAAAAGAAATGCAAAAAAGCAAAATGGCTGTCTGGGGAGGCCTTACAAATAGCTGTGAAAAGAAGAGAGGTGAAAAGCAAAGGAGAAAAGGAAAGATATAAGCATCTGAATGCAGAGTTCCAAAGAATAGCAAGGAGAGATAAGAAAGCCTTCCTCAGCGATCAATGCAAAGAAATAGAGGAAAACAACACAATGGGAAAGACTAGAGATCTCTTCAAGAAAATTAGAGATACCAAGGGAACATTTCATGCAAAGATGGGCTCAATAAAGGACAGAAATGGTCTGGACCTAACAGAAGCAGAAGATATTAAGAAGAGGTGGCAAGAATACACAGAAGAACTGTACAAAAAAGATCTTCATGACCCAGATAATCACGGTGGTGTGATCACTCACCTAGAGCCAGACATCCTGGAATGTGAAGTCAAGTGGGCCTTAGAAAGCATCACTACAAACAAAACTAGTGGAGGTGATGGAAATCTAGTGGAGCTATTTCAAATCCTGAAAGATGATGCTGTGAAAGTGCTGCACTCAATATGCAAGCAAATTTGGAAAACTCAGCAGTGGCCACAGGACTGGAAAAAGTCAGTGTTCATTCCAATCCCAAAGAAAGGCAATGCCAAAGAATGCTCAAACTACCGGACAATTGCACTCATCTCACACACTAGTAATGTAATGCTCAAAATTCTCCAAGCCAGGCTTCAGCAATACGTGAACCGTGAACTCCCTGATGTTCAAGCTGGTTTTAGAAAAGGCAGAGGAACCAGAGATCAAATTGCCAACATCCGCTGGATCATCGAAAAAGCAAGAGAGTTCCAGAAAAACATCTATTTCTGCTTGATATTGACTGCATCTATTGACTATACCAAAGCCTTTGACTGTGTGGATCACAATAAACTGTGGAAAATTCTGAATGAGATGGGAATAGCAGACCACCTGACCTGCCTCTTGAGAAACCTGTATGCAGGTCAGGACAACAGTTAGAACTGGACATCGAACAGACTGGTTTCAAATAGGAAAAGGAGTATGTCAAGGCCGTATATTGTCACCCTGCTTATTTAACTTGTATGCAGAGTACATCATGAGAAACGCTGGACTGGAAGAAACACAAGTTGGAATCAAGATTGTCGGGAGAAATATCAATAATCTCAGATATGCAGATGACACCACCCTTATGGCAGAAAGTGAAGAGGAACTAAAAAGCCTCTTGATGAAAGTGAAAGAGGAGAGTGAAAAAGTTGGCTTAAAGCTCAACATTCAGAAAACTAAGATTATGACATCTGGTCCCATCACTTCATGGGAAATAGATGGGGAAACAGTGGAAACAGTGCCAGACTTTATTTTTGGGGGCTCCAAAATCACTGCAAATGGTGACTGCAGCCATGAAATTAAAAGATGCTTACTCCTTGGAAGGAAAGTCATGACCAACCTAGATAGCATATTCAAAAGCAGAGACATTACTTTGCCGACTAAGGTCCGTCTAATCAAGGCTATGGTTTTTCCTGTGGGGTTGTATGGATGTGAGAGTTGGACTGTGAAGAAAGCTGAGCACCAAAGAATTGATGCTTTTGAACTGTGGTGTTGGAGAAGACTCTTGAGAGTCCCTTGGACTGCAAGGAGATCCAACCATTCTGATCCAACCGATTCTGAAGGAGATCGGCCCTGGGATTTCTTTGGAAGGAATGATGCTAAAGCTGAAACTCCAGTACTTTGGGCACCTCTTGTGAAGAGTTGACTCATTGGGAAAGCCTCTGATGCTGGGAGGGATTGGGGGCAGGAGGAGAAGGGGACGACAGAGGATGAGATGGCTGGATGGTGTCACTGACTCAATGGATGTGAGTCTGAGTGAACTCCGGGAGATGGTGATGGACAGGGAGGCCTGGCGTGCTGTGATTCATGGGGTCGCAAAGAGTCAGACACAAGTGAGAGACTAAACTGAACTGAACTGAATTTTACCCTTCCCTCATGGCTCAGACAGTAAGGAATCTGCCTGCAATGCAGGAGACCCAGGTTCAGTCCCTGGGTTGGGAAGGATCCCCTAGAGAACAGGTTCACAACCCACTCTAGTATTCTTGCCTGGAGAATCCCATGGACAGAGGAGCTTGGCAGGCTATAGTCCATGGGGTTGTAAAGTGTTGCACATGACTGAGCAACTAATACATAATTATACCCTGGAAAACATACTCAGAAATCTTTTTTTGTTCTTTCAAAATTTTCCCCAATTTCATGTGGTAGAAATAAGATTTAGTAAGGTCAATGTACTCTAGATTATAGAATAGCAGTCCCCAACCGTTTGGGCACCAGGAACTGGTTTCACAAAAGACAATTTTTCCATGAGCCGGGCTGGGTCAGGGGGATGGTTTGGGGATGATTCAAGTGCATTGCATTTATTTTGCACTTTATTTCTATTATTGTTACATTTTGATTTGGTGGTGGTTTAGTTATTAAGTCGTGTCTGACTCTTGTGACTCCAGGGATATAGTCTGCCAGGCTCCTCTGTCCGTGGATATTGGAGCAAGAGTGCTAGAGTGGATTGCCATTTCTTTCTCCAGGGGATCTTCCCGACCCCGGAATTGAACCCGGCTCTCCTGCATTGCAGGAGATTCTTTACCGACTGAGCTATGAGGGAAGCCCATTTTGATATATAATGAAATGATTATACAACTCAGCATAATGCAGAATCAGATCATCAGGCATTAGATTCTCATAAAGAGCATGCAGTGCTTCCCAGGTGGCTCTCGTGATAAAGAACCCACCTGCCAGTGCAGGAGACAATGAGACATGGGTTCAATGACTGGGTCAAGAAGATCCCCTGGAGAAGGGTATGGCAACCCACTCCAGTACTCTTGACTGGAGAATTCCATGGACAGAGGAGCCTGACAGGCTACAGTCCATGGGTTTGCAGAGTCAGACATGACTAAAGGAACTTAGTACACACGCACACAAGGAGCATGCAACCTAGATCCCTTATGTGACCAGTTCACAAGGAGGGTTTACACTCCTATGAGAATCTAATGCTCCTGCTGATCTGATAGGAGGTGGAGCTTAGGCCATAATATGAGTGATGGGGAGTGGTTGTGAATTCAGATGAAGCTTTGCTTGCTCACTTGCCCCTCACCTCCTGCTGTGCAGCCTGGTTCCTAAGGGGCTAGTACTAGTCTGTGACCCAGAGGTTGGAGACTCCTGATACAGAAAACCTTGAAATCTTGGCAGGTGTTTCTCAAACTCAGTGATTGGCAGCTGTAGCCCATGCTTGAGCCCCTGGTCCAGATATAGGAGGAGACAGATTTACCAGCAGTCCTCTAGGTGAAGGCTCACCAGTGAAAGAGGGTGAAGGGGACAGTTCTAGGGACCATTTCAGAAGCAGCAGCATGGTGACTTGGAGTACACAGTTCTGGAGTAAAAAGCCACATTTGAGTCTGAGACTGCTACTGACCACTCCTGCGACATCAGGCAAGACCAGTTTGCTCATAGCTGGGAATAATAATATATATTATTAGGAGTAATAATAACTTCCTTACAAACCATTGTATTAAATGAGAAAGCACTTACTTTAATACTTACCATGTTGCCCGGCCCAAGCAGTTTGTAACAATGTCAGTTTCCCACCTTCCATCTGGGGTGCTCGCTAGAGACGAACTCTTTGCCCATGGGCAAGTAACTTCAGCAACCTGAACTTTGATTTCTTTACTTGTTCAAATGCAGAAAATGATACCCACCTTGTAGATTTGCTAAAAGAACTGGCAAGAAGCAACTCCAGAAAATAATACTTTCCCTTCAGTGGTTTGGGAAGGCCTCACAGAGGAGATGACCACTCAGTCAAGTCTCGATGCATGAGTCAATGTTTTGTGTATCAACGTTTCTGGGTTTCATAAGGTTTCCCAGTACAATAATTAGCGCTTATGTAATTCAGTTTTATTTATTTTCATCATATCATTTCGGACCATTTGTGTTCTCTTTTTGGCCACCGCATGGCACTGCATTTTAAAGCATGTCATGGTAAGGCACATGTGTTGTGGTCATAGCAAGCACACAAGAGTATGAAATTGCTTGAAGTTTATCTGGGAATGGATTGTAAATGGAACATATATTGTGTGTGTGAATTAATGGTTATTTAAAGCCCAGTTAAATTGCATTTGGGGGGAAGAGCACTAATCACAAATATTTTCACCCATGGCTTCCACCTAAACAATAAAATATCTTAGGAATTCTATTATTTTGGCACCTAAACCACATTTCCTAGAATACAAAAAAAAAAAAAAAAAAAAATTTGGAACTTGGAAATGATGCTCATTTTAACTTTATAGTTCATAAAATTGTATTTGTTTCTCTCCCTACCCCTGTGAGTGTGTGTATGTGTGTGTGTAGAGAGAGAGAAAGTAAGCCCACCAGCCACGGCCCGCTTGACTGGGTGTGTGCTGCTTGAGAAATGTACATGAGGATTTTCAGGGAAAGCAGAGAACACACTAGCTCTGACTTTCCCAGCTTGCCTTCTGGTTGTCAGTCTTCTGTACCTCCTGTTACTGTTGCTGATGTAAGAGTAATAAGGCCGCCAAAGTGGTGGTTCAGGCAGGACTCCAAAGGAGGAGCCTTAACCTCAAGAGCGCGGTCTCCACTCCATCAAGCTCTCTTTCTGCCCTGATTCCTACCTGATCTTTTAGCTGTGGTTGCCCTAACTCCTCACTTCTAGTAAAAAGCCTCTTTCCATCTTTTCCCTGTCTTCCAGAATCCTTCTACCACATATTTCATAGGCATCAACAGCAGAATCTGCTGATACTTTGTAGAAATAAGGAGAAGTGGGGAGGGGAATAAAGAAGAGATTCTACAAGCTGAAAGAAGGTTTGGGGCTGCCTTTGGAGTCCGTGGTATTCCAGCATCCTGAAGTGGGTTCTGGTTGGAATGGAGCTATAACTTGTAAGTGAAGTGAATAAGAAACTCATGGGATGTAATTACAAGCAACCATTTTGGTTCCCCCCACCACAACCTCACTGTCCTTTTAAAGGTATTTCAGTAAAAATTCTTCCACTGCCATTGGTGAAAGCTCAGGTAGTCCCATATATTTCTGATCGCTCTCAAGTAATATTAATATAGATTCCTTGAACCACTGGAAGTTGACAACACATTCTCAGTTCAGTTGTTAAATGTTGGGTCTATGTAATAAATTCCAACTTGTTTAAAAGTTAGAACTGAGACTTCCCTGGTCGTTCAGTGGTTAAGAATCCACCTGCCAATACAGGGGGCACGGTTCGATCCCTGGTCCAGGAAGATCCCACATGCCGAGGAGCAACTAAGCCCTCGTGTCGTAACTACTGAGCTCGTGCTCTAGAGCCCCATGCTCTGCAACAAGGGAAGCCACCACAGTGAGAAGCCCACGCCCCACAACTAGAGAGCAGCCCTGCTCACCGCAGTTAGAGAAAACCCGTGCACAGCAACGACGACCCAGCACAGCCAAAAATAAAAAGAAAAAGTGAGAAAGGTGCCATCACTTCATGGGAAATAGATGGGGAAACAGTGGAAACAGTGTCAGACTTTATTTTTTTGGGCTCCAAAATCACTGCGGATGGTGACTGCAGCCATGAAATTAAAAGACGCTTACTCCTTGGAAGGAAAGTTATGACCAACCTGGATAGCATATTCAAAAGCAGAGACATTACTTTGCCGACTGAGGTCCGTCTAGTTAAGGCTATGGTTTTTCCAGTAGTCATGTATGGATGTGAGTTGGACTGTGAAGAAGGCTGAGCCCCAAAGAATTGATGCTTTTGAACTGTGGTGCTGGAGAAGACTCTTGAGAGTCCCTTGGACTGCAAGGAGATCCAACCAGTCTGTTCTGAAGGAGATCGGCCCTGGGATTTCTTTGGAAGGAATGATGCTAAAGCTGAAACTCCAGCACTTTGGCCACCTCATGCGAAGAGTTGACTCATTGGAAAAGGCTCTGATGCTGGGAGGGATTGGGGGCAGGAGGAGAAGGGGACGACCGAGGATGAGATGGCTGGATGGCATCACGGACTCGATGGACGTGGGTCTAAGTGAACTCTGGGAGTTGGTGATGGACAGGGAGGCCTGGCTGCGATTCATGGGGTCGCAAAGAGTTGGACACGACTGAGCGACTGAACTGAACTGAACTGAACTGAACTGATGCAAGTGAGAAGAGGATGAGTTTCCTTTTCACTCTGTTTCCACACGTCCTCACCCATGTCCATGACCTGGACTGCTGACTCTGCTGGTACATGGACAGGGGTGAGGAAAGGGCAGGAAAGCTCTTACTGGACGAGTCCTGTTGTAAGGTGTCCTCACTTCGTGAGCTTGGGAGGGTCAGAGAGCCGATTCCTTCCCTTGTGGGTTTTTTCTGTGGGCTCTTCTGAGATGCTTACAGGAACACTGACCTATGTCTTTCCTGACACTTATGTTGCATTTTTCTCCAGCTGGCCACTCTTTCCTCAGCTCTCCACACAGGCCCATTTGGATCAGGCTCCTGTCACCTTATCAAGGAATCCTCTTGGTGGGACTGAAACAGATCGAGGCTCACTTTCTCCCCAACACACCTTCTGGTCCCACAGGTGTGTTACAGAGTACTGTCCTGACAATCTCTAGGGGAACAGTGCCCAGTAGATACCTCTCCTTTGCTAGTACCAATAGGGCATTTAATCTTTTAGATTTTCCATGGCACAGTGGTAAAGAATCTGCCGGCCAATGCAGGAGACAGAACAGACGAGGGCTTGATCCCTGGGTCAGAAAGATCCCTTGGAGAAAGAATGGCAACCCACCTCAATATTCTTGCCTGAAAAATCCCATGGACAAAGGAGCCTGGTGGGCTATAGTCTGTTCACAAACAGTTGAACACGACTGATCACAGCACACAGCACACAGGCAGGAATTAGACCAACCACTCTGTGTCTCAATAATTATAAGGAGACTAAATCAAGCCCTCCAGTGATCTCACTGAAGCTTTTTTCTCTTTAAAGACAAGCCCTACTCTTTCCCCTGGAGAGGGGGAAATACCAGCCTGACTCTCTCCAAAAACATTTTCTCAAAATTATTCTATCTTCACTGTGAGTAAGGGATTCAAGAGTTATGTAATGCGTATTTGCTCTCCAACTTTGAAATTTTGTGTTGTGTTACCTTTAAAACGTAGCATCCCCTATCTTCCTATTTTAGCTAAACAGGAGACTGAACAGCTCCATTTTAAAATTAGTTACAGAAGCTTGGCCTTAGAACTGACATCACATTTATTGTCTATTCTAGACCCCTTTTCATGTTATCTGTTTTAATCCTCATAACAGCCTCCTTCTTGAGAGAATGAAATCAAGTGATTATAGAATTTGTCCAAGAGTGTTCAGATAGTGTTAGGGCTAGGGTTGGAAACAATTCTTCTAAGTAATTTATAATTTCAGTTTTGATCACCTCTTTAATCAGTTATTTCAAAGAATGTCTGTAACTTGCAAGTGGATAGATTAAACATCATTCTTCTAGAATCATGTCTAGTTTGTTTCTTTTGGGAACAGAAATATAGCCCTATATGTGTTCTAACTTTTAGACTGTAGTGAGGTTGATATGGGGGACTAATATATGGACAGTTTTAGTAGCTATTTTCATGGATATTTGCTTTTTGGTTGTTGGGTAGACCTGGGTTTGATCCCTGGGTTGGGAAAGATCCCCTGGAGAAGGGAAAGGCTACCCACTCCAGTATTCTGACCTGGAGAATTCCATGGACTGTGTAGTCCATGGGGACACAGAGTCGGACATGACTGAGTGACTTTCACTTTCACGTTCACTTGTTGGGTAGAGAGTTCTGTGGGTTTCTCTTTACTCAGACTTTCATTGTTCCTCATTCAAGATCTCACACACAGGAGATGCCAGAGACTAAAACAAAAGCATTTTAGAACTGCTTGTGACCAAAATGGGCTTCCCTGGTGGCTCTGTGCTAAAGAATGTGCCTGAAATGCAGGAGACCTGGGTTCAATCCCTGGGTCGGGAAGATCCCCTAGAGAAGGAAATGGCAACCCACTCTAGTATTCTTGCCTGGAGAATCCCATGGACAGTGGAGCCTCCCACAGGAGTCAAATGCAACTTAGTGACTAAACAGCAATCTGACCAAAGAGCAAATTTTAAGAACGTTAGCATACAGGAGACTCAACTACATTTTTATTATTTCATTCCCAAGCAATAAGGAAGTCTCTTCTAGATCCATACGCTCTGGTTGGGGAGTGTTGTTCTACTCCTAAATCAACTTTGGATGGTGAAGCAGGACCTGTGAGTTCTTGACCCAACTCTGCCACTGACTTGCCCCTAGGCGAGTCACCGCCCCATGAAATATGGGGGTTGGGTCAGATGTTCTCAGGGTCAATTCTGCTTCTCAAAGTCTAAGACTGCACAGTGGGCCTCGGGCTTTCCATTCTGAAGGTCACAGTCAGTTCACGAAGCAGGGTGTTCCCATTGCAAATGAGTGTTTCTTGGAGAAAGCATTTTGCTCAGGGACGTGCTACATATCGGTCCCTGGGAATTACAAAATCATTATTTAAAAAGTGCTGGAACTGTTGGTCTGTAGTCAGTTTTAAAATCACTGGGGTAACCCTTTCCTCAGTTTGTTATATGAGCTCTGGACCAAGTTCAATGACAAACTAGGTCAGAGGGCAGACCTGCAATGATATGCACAATGCTGTGTTTTCTTTGTCTAGAACAGCTGCACATGGGCTGGGTGGTGTGTGGACTCCCTGAAGGGGATACAAGCACATGTTTCCAGTGCTCACTGCTGTACTGTTCCTTCCCTAATGCCCTTGGCTGTCGGGTAGCTGAAGCTGTCTGATGGGGGACGTGGAGGGTGTGTAACTGTCTGTGCAAAACACGTGGGTCATTTTCTTCGTTTCAAAAGTCCCCTTGAACATGTATCTTAATAATTTCCTTCATTTTCCACCTGTTGAGCATTTAACACGTGTCATGTTGTGCTGTCTTCTGCAGAGACAAAGACGGAGAAGAAGCCAGAAGAGCTTAGTAGATGTCTATCACTTATTTCACCTAAAGGGAGGCATGAGCTAACCACACTCTAAATACGAATTAATGCGTGTGGTCAGATAAGGGGATGTGATAAGAAAATATCCATCTAAGTTTCCAAATCAGAAAGGGGCAGTCTTGGGGGGAAGGTTGTGGTGTTGACCCATTTGGTGGTCAGAAAAGCCTGTCTTGACCTCACCAAAGTGCTGGGGTTTTCCTCCAGCTCCCTCGAAGGCTGCTTTGGGGAATGAAACTTGAGGATGAGCAATGGCACTGACCCTTCAACTCTGAATTCTAGGCATGAAGTTGTTTGCAGGAATGAGCTCAGCCTAACCACTTGAAATTAAGGCAGCAGAGGAAAACGGCCCATCTCTGTTTATAAATGTGCAAAACAATTTGCAAGACACAGCTATTACTCAAGCAAGAGACTGTTCACAGATGGTGGCTTGGGCTGGGAATGGATGCAAAGGCTAGGACATTGGGCCATTAATCACCGTCAGCAAATAAGCTGCCGGGTATAAGCGGCATACTGGGCTGAGACAGGGCCTGGTAGGGCTTGGTGTCTGTAAATTGCCCTGTCCTACAGGTAATTAGAGAAATCCTCACAGCCACAGAAAGCACCAAATCACAGTGGAGAGAGGGGTGTCAGCCAAACCTGCATGCCCTTCTTTTACTTGCTGCTCTTCCCCTATGCTTTCCTAAATACAGAACAACTTCAGTCTGTTGCAAATGTTGCAAATGAATAGAAACATCTACCTCTGCCAGAGTCCAGCACCCTAAGGAATGCCTCGGTAGATTAAAGACTACAACTTCATCCAGGTTGGTTACTGTCTAGATATGGAGATAAGGCAGAGAGTATGTGTGTGTGTGTGCCCACGCATGTACATAGGTGTCTGTGCAAAAGGTAAGCAACCCCAGGCAATACGTAAGTTTCTTCCCCTACTTCCAGGCTCCCTTCTCCTCATCCTTTAGGTCCCAGCTCAGCTCCGCCATCTCCTGAGCAGCCTTCTCTGACCTTCTAAGACTGGACGAGCTGCTCCGTGTTTCCACCAGTACCTGTACTTCCCCCATCACAGGGCTTCTCACACTGAATTGTGACTGACTATTAAATCGTCTGTTACTTGTGGGAACAGGGACTTTGCCTCTCTCTGTCATTTCCAACATAATTCCTGTTTGTTGATTAATCATATTAACAGTATCGATAATCTTCTCTAAAAGTGGAGATAGACGAGGTAATTTGAAGTCGAGGAGAGAGGACTCTATCTGGCCTGAGAGATATGAACAAAATGAGAGAAAGGGATGTGGTTTTACCTTGTTCACTGGTTCTCAAATTGTGGTCCCTGGATCAGTAGCATCAGCATCATCCAGGAATTTGTTAGAATTGCAGGTTTCTGACCTCACCCCACACCTACAAAATTAGAGACCCTGAAGGGGGAACTGGCAATCTGGATCTTAACAAACCCTCCACATCAAAGTAAGAGAGCTGCTGACCTAGAGCCCTGCAGCTCTGTCTCCGTGCTATTCACAACTAAGCCAGTGAATTTCACATTCAGACTTGTCCCTGCCTATGACTTTGGGACCAGGCATAACAAATAGAGGGCTTCCCTGATAGCTCATTTGGTAAAGAATCTGCTTGCAATGCAGGAGACCCCGGTTTGATTCCTGGGTCGGGAAGATCTGCTCAAGAAGGGATAGGCTACCAGCTGAAATATTCTTGGGCTTCCCTTGTGGCTCAGCTGGTAAAGAATTCATCTGCAATACAGGAGACCTGGTTTTGATTCCTGGGTTGGGAAGATCCCCTGGAGAAGGGAAAGGCTACCCATTCCAGTATTCTGACCTGAAGAATTCCATGGACTGTATAGTCCATGGGATCTCAAAGAGTCGGACATGACTGAGCGACTTTCACATCTACATCTACATGACAAATAGAATTTATCTCATGTGCTTTCAATTAATTGACAGTGGCTGTTTGGAGATCTTGTATGAAGGGTTTTGACGTTATTGCCTGGGCCCAGAGTGAAAAAGTGCCACAGTTGATTATTGATGTCTGCCATGTGTGCATGAGTAAGGAATACTCACCTCCCTTATGTCTGCAATGGTTCATCTGGAAACAGTCCTGAATTTATGCAGGACAAGATGAAGGCCATGCTTAGGGCTGACAGTCTGGCTATGGGTTCTGTTCTGAGTTTCATGCTATAGTTTTCTAGAACCCACCCTTCTTTCTTGTGGCCCAGTTTGGGTGGCCTGCCCTTTTACATTAGTCTTGATGTAACTAGGCATTTAGTACAGGCCGCTGGACCTCCACCATAGTGATCACCACCCCTTGGGTCTTTCTTTTTTAAATATTTATATATATTTGGCTGCTCCAGGTCTTAGTGGTGGCCCTTGGGATCTCCAATCTTTGTTGCAGCATGTGGGATCTTTAGTTGTGACATCTAGGATCTAGTTCCTTGACTAGGGATTGAACCTGGGTCCCCTGCATTGGGAGTGCAGAGTCTTAGCTACTGGACCGCCAAGGAAAATAATTTGAAAAAGAATAAATATATGTGTATGTATACACCTGAAACTAACACAACACTGTAAATCAACTACAGTCCAATATACAATGTATATATTATATATATTTATATAATATATGTATATATTATATATTAATATATTATTAATATCAATATATTATTAATATATACATTAACAATATATTATTAAAATAATATATTTTATATATATATATATTTAAAGAAACCATGTCAAGGCACATTGTACTGAAACATTGACAAACAATTGGTAAAATTATGGAAGGTTTTAATCCCCCAGCTCTGGAGTTTGGGTTTTGTGCTATAGGAGGGAGCTGCCAGAGCTCTGAGCTGGGAGAGGTGGTGACACTTGAAAGAGATTCTGTAGGGGTTGTGACCTAGCAAGTGTAAGCAGGGTAATCAGCAGAGGTGGGACCAAGAGGAGTCTGCCACAGTTATCCAGGCTGGATGTGGCACTAGGTACGGGGGTGGAAAGAAACTGACCTATGAAGGAAACACTCGAAACATTCCCCAGGGGGAAATCAATTGAACTGGATGGCTGAGCTAAGGCAGGAGCTAAAGGCCAGAGAAAAATCAAAGATGACATCATTTTGAAGCTCTGTAACTAGAATAATGACATGAAACAGGAAGTCCAGTGGGGAAGAGCAGAGGTAGGAGGAAGTTGAGGGCTTGAATTTAGCAGTAAAGTGAGTTTGAAGTCAAAATGTCCCTGTAGAAATGATGAGCAGGGACATGGAGAGCCAGGACCATAGGTTGTGTGCAGACTGAGATGAACAGGAATGCTGGGGACTCTGCATCCTGAGAGACAGCTGGAAAGGGGAGAGTGGAGGACGAGCTTCAGATCTGAGACATGACCTCCAAGAATGTCTACCTCAGGGTGGAGGGGCAACCTGGAGAGGCCCAAGGGACAGGAAGGCACCAGGAAGGGCTGGTGGTGGCGGCTGCTGCTGCTGCTGCTGAGTCGCTTCAGTCATGTCCAACTCTGTGCGACCCCGTAGACAGCAGCCCACCAGGCTCCCCCGTCCCTGGGATTCTCCAGGCAAGAATACTGGAGTGGGTTGCCATTTCCTTCTCCAACGCATGAAAGTGAAAAGTGAAAGGGAAGTCGCTCAGTCGTGCCTGACTCTTAGCAACCCCGTGGGCTGCAGCCTACCAGGCTCCTCCTTCCATGGGATTTTCCAGGCAAGAGTAGTGGAGTGGGGTGCCATCGCCTTCTCCAAAGGGGTGGTGGTCTACAGGACAAATCTGCGAGAGGACAAGGGAAGGGAACAGACCTGATGCGTATGCCTGTGGGTCTGTGGACAACACCCAGAGTGCTGTGCACCATTCTGTGTCAGGACAGCTGTTTGGTACCTGAGCTCACAGTGTATCGACAGGGAAATCCTTTTGCAGACAACTTTCCAGATAAAACTTGCTGGGCCTGAGAACTTATAATGGTAAGAAGTCATTCATTAGAATCCTTGTGATCTAACTTGTGATCACTGCTTGCCCCCTTCCCAACTCCCTAAGTGATAGTCACTCAGTCGTGTCTGGCTCTTCCAAACCCCATGGTTTGGAACCATGTTACATGCTACAGTCTAACAGACTGTAGCCCGTTGGACTCCTTTGTCCATGGAATTCTCCAGGCAAGAATATTAGAGTGGGTAGCCATTCCTTTCTCCAGGGGATCTTCCTGACACAGGGATCAAAGTTGGGTCTCTTGCATTGCAGGCAGATTCTTTACCACCTGAGCCACCAGGGAAGTCCCTAACGCACACACAAGCATGCACATTCCCAGCCTCTTTCTGTCAGTGAATCTTCTGAAGCCAACATGAAAGTGACAGAATATAAATGGTTCTACCATTTACCACCAACTCATAGATTCAGGTTTTCAAGATTAGTCACATAATGTCTGAAAGAAATCAGCTGGCCTGCACAGTTGTTCAGCTAGTTTGCTGCATGGGTTACTGCATCTCCAGAGGCAATATTTATTGGTTTGATTTTCTTCATGTTTTTTAAAAATATCTATTTATGTGGCTGTGATGGGTCTTAGTTGCGGCACGCAGGATCTTTGTTCTATCATGTGGCGTCTTTCATTGTGGCTCATGGGCTCTCTAATTGTAGTGGGCTGGGCAGTAGTTATGGCACGTGGGCTTAGTTGTTCCACAGCATGTGGGATCTGAGTTCATGATGGACCAGAGATCGAACCAATGTTTTCTGCATTGCAGAGCAGGTTTTTAATCACCAGTCCACCCTGATTTTCTCCATATTTTTATCATGATTTTGTTGACTCAAAAGTTGAGTGACTTGGATATTTACTATGACAACTTTCCAGCAGATGACAAAAGTGGCTGATTCTATTGGTATCAACACATTGTGATAATTTTCTATCGGGAGGAAACAAGGTGTGTTGAGGAAGTCTTCACAAAGGAGACCTGGACAGCTCCCATCAGATGAATGAGGGACCAGCACTTTACAAACAGTTCATCAGCCATCTGTTCTCCGTATGTGGATGGACCATTAGAATGGGCTCTGAAATGAGTCCGTTTCCATTTGACAAGCGTTTATTGAACACCTACTGAGGACCGCTATATCAGCTACTAGGATGAGAAGACATCATCATCAAGGGACACTGAATCTAAGTAAGGGCATGAGTAGGAAAATGACATCACGCAGTAACCGTATGTCTAAAGTGCTGGGCGCCCAAATTCAGTCCTGCCACATCCACTGTTCCACTCCATTATGCTCTTGCTTTTAATGGAATAAGCTTACATATTGGCTATAATTAAAGCATCATTTTTAATGGATCTTTTATTGTTGTGAGTCACTGCTTAATAAACCTAATTCTTTCTTCCAGGCAAAAGAAGATAACATGTTTTAAACCAGTTGCTGAGATCAAAATTTTTTAGGGCATCTACCCACTGGATTAAGCAGCTGTGGAGCGAGAGAGAGAGAGAGAAAGGAGATGGTGTTTTTCTTTGGCTTATCTCCTTTTCTCCTTCTCTGGTAGCGGATGGTCTTGAAAGACAGGGGAAAGTTTGCATTCCAGTTCAGCGCAACAGTTCTAAGTTCTCTTAGGAAGAGGCGGGAATGTTGAGTCCTCTTGGGCGTATCCTGTTTTCTTGCAGGCAGGTGTTCTCATAGCTAACTTGTCCTTCACCAGCTCTCTGTTCCTAAGTGAAGGACAAGGTTAACCTAGCTTTTCTTTGCTTGCCAACGTCTGATTCTCAGGACTGTCGTCTTTGTGAGGCTATTGAAGTAGATGGCTTCATTCCTTGTCTGGGTCTCTTTTTCCTCTGACCATCATAAATAGCATGGACTTAAGGGATCAGTCCCATTTCCTTACTGTACAAACAAAGAGATGGAAGCCCAGAAAGCTGCTCAGGTTCAGGCTAGGAGTTTAATACCAGGAAGCAATAGTTTATAAATAGAATTGCACGTCGGTTTACTTTAAAGAAAGGAATGGCAGAATGGAGACTAAACTAAAGGAAGAGGAGGAAATTGATTCTGAAGGGGAAAGTGATGCTGATGAAGAAACAGAAAGGGCAGAAAAGTAGTGATGTACACATACAAATGCCCTTGACTTTCCTGGGGCTAGCCACTGTGGGGGGTACCTGGCCAAGATGGAATCAACATGAGCGGACAGAAAAGCAAGAGCTTTAGAGACACCAGAAACAAGAGTATGGCAACCACAGCCCTGCCTTCGCTGCCCGTGTTTGTGGGTTTATTTACTTTTAAAATAAAAGACAAAACAGGTGGTTATTGAACAGTTTACCCAGCCAGATAAAGGAGCTTGTGCTGTGAACAGCTAAGATCATAGTTCAAAGCAATGCCAGCCTTGGGGGAGGGGGTGGACGGGAACCCCTGACCTCCAGGTAAACAATATCCAGCTTTAGAGCAGGGTTTCTGGATTAACTTAAGGATTTTCTAAAGGAAGTCTGGTGGAGACTTGCACAAACTGTGGGGAGGAGGGTGAGCCAGGGTTAGGAGAGGTCCCGCAAATGCCAGAGGGATGAAGGCCACTGAGGACCTCAGAAATAAGGAAAGAAGCCAGATGTTTTAAATAAAATGGCAGTGCTTCTGAATGAGAAAGTGTGAATGTAAGTTTGACCTAGAGTTATAGGAATATAAAACTAACATTATCTGCCTTTAATGCAGACATCTAAATTTCCAGCAGATGGAGATGTTACCACGTGAAAGAGAAATTCGACAGGTAGGCACTGTCCCAGACTTCCTCCTTTCCAAAATGGGAGGGCTTCTTTCTTAGGAGAGAGACAGAGAGACACAGAAAGGACCCCTGAAATATGTAGACTCCCATCTCTAAGTAAATAACACATCTTAAGAGAAAATATGGACATTACCTAGGTTCCAAATTCAGAGGGTAAGCTTTTAAAACGACGAAAGCCTTTCTCAGTTATTTCCTTCTCGATTTGGGAGAGCTTGGCAAAAATCCTTTGATTTCTAAGCTTTGTGTTTGAAAACCAGAGGCAGAAAAGGGTTCTCTTTGTCTTCTAATCAACAGGCGTTTGCATTATAGTACTTGCTACTTTAGGAGTCGGAGGTTCCGGGTTTTCTGTTGTGTGTTTGATTTTTTTCCTGGGCCCTAGAAATTGCCTTGCAGCCCTGGGCCTGGGGAGTCAAGTTGTTTTCACAGCTTGCTTGCATTTTGCTTCTGAGGACTTGGGCAGGATGCTTTTATCACCCTTTTGAAGAGTTGAATAGCTGTGCCCCGCAAGCTAGCTGCTAGGCATAACTCATTAACATTTTAAAAAAGAAAAACAACCTGTCTGGGTGCCTATCGAATGGAATCTTTTTGATGGACTGTGTTGTCTGGGTGATCTCAGGTATTAGGGAAGCATTTTCAGATCTGCTTAGGATGCTGTGGTTGGTGACTGTCTCCAAACCAAGGAAGTGGTACCCATGAATCAGGACTTAGAAGGGGAGTTAGTATGGCCTTAGGTGTAATGGGGATAATGTTTTATCTCTGCCAGTCTTTTTTCCTAATGAGTTTTTTTTTTTTAAGAACTCAAAATTCATTCAAATAAATTTTCTGAAAAATTGTAATATGTTCTCTTCTTTTAGATTTTAGTCTTAGAATAAATTCTAGGAGGGGGATGAATAGGTCTGTCCATATGAATAATATGTCACTGGATATCTTTCCTTATTGTCCCCAAAGTATTGGACCAATTACACGAAGATACCACTCTCATCCCGAACTTATTTTATGTGCCATCATTTTTTTTTTTAAGAAAATAAGACCTCTTTTTTGTTAATTATAAGTATACACAGCAAAGGCTTAGAAGTAAATTTTATGGTCAGGTCAGGGAATTTCTGGTATGCAGCTCAGAATCCTGCTCTGCACAGCTTAGGAGAAGCATCATACAGATCTTCTCAGCCCAGAACCCCTTTTCCACATTCCTCTAAGTTCAAGCAAAGGTTACCTTCCCTTGGCCAGGGGACCTCTTGCTGCCTGCCAGCCGGGGATGTCTGGATCTTCTTTTGATCTCCCTTTTTTTTTCTCAACCCAGAGATATCTAATCTCTCCAGGGAGAGGCAGAGACATTTGTTATTTGGCCATCAACAGTTAACTGCTTATGTGGCTTACACACATACACCAAAGGCAAATCAAAACTGCATTCAGGATATCACATATTCTCAGTAAAACCTGAGACTTTAACAAGAACCTCCTTTACCTTAAATCATCCCATAAATCATCCCTTGGATATGTCCAGAAAGCAGCAGTTTGTGTCTTTACCACTCTTGAGGGCTTCTTACACTTTTATCAAATCGTGCTTGGTTCATTCCCTCTTGGCCTTTGAGTGGTTCATTCATTTGCTCACCAAACCCCTATGGAGTGCCCATTCTGTGCCAGGCTCTTGCTGTTGCTAAGTCACTTCAGTTGTGTCCGACTCTGTGTGACCCCATAGGCGGCAGCCCACCAGGCTCCCCTGTCCCTGGGATTCTCCAGGCAAGAACACTGGAATGGGTTGCCATTTCCTTCTCCAGGGCATGAAAGGGAAAAGTGAAAGTGAAGTCGCTCAGTCGTGTCTGACTCTTACCGACCCCGTGTCCTTAAGAGTAGGCAAATGCAGGTAAAGCAATGGAAATGTATCTCTAGTAATGGTGAGCACAGCATCCTCGCATGCTTTGTTGGTTTGGGGTCAGTTATGTCATCTTTGCTTGCAAAGGATGGCTGATTTTTCCATCTCCCAGGATATATTCTCTTCCAAGAGGTTGTCTGTGTTGAACTCTTCTTTTACGCCCACTTCACTTGACAAGGGGAAGACAGAGACTAGAAGGCAAATCTCTGTGGGCAGAGTAGTCTGGGGATCATCCCAGCT
Organism: Oryx dammah; assembly: GCF_014754425.2. Lineage (NCBI taxonomy): Eukaryota > Metazoa > Chordata > Mammalia > Artiodactyla > Bovidae > Oryx > Oryx dammah. Next base: position 82,591,168 of record NW_024070210.1, on the reverse strand, counting down.
ATTGGAATTTGACCACCAATTTTAGATTAGTTTCGTATCAGAGTGTTGATTTGATCTTTGGAATATAATAAGGGAAAGGATAGGCTTCTGAATGTAAAGACTCTAGTTCCATTTTTTCAAATTTGTAGCAAAATACACATAATAGGACTCCCCTATGGCACAAAGGGTAAAGAATCCACCTGCAGTGCAGGAGAAACAGGACTGATCCCTGGGTCAGGCGGATCCCCCTGGAGGAGGAAATGGCAACCCACTCCAGTATTCTTGCCTGGAAAACCCCATGGACAGAGGAGCCTGGCAAGCTACAGTCCAAAGGGTCGTAGAGAGTCACACACGACTGAGCATGAGCACAAATGGACGCATAACATAAAATTTGCCATCTAAGCTGCTTTTAAGTGTACGATGAAGTAGCGTTAAGTAATTCACATTGCTGTGTAACCAGTCTCCAGAGCTCTTATTCTCGCAGATCTAAAACCCTGTTCCCGTTAAATAATAGCTCCTCATTTTCCCCCCCCCAACCCTTGCACACACCATTCTGCTTTCTGTCTCTAAGATTTAATTATTCTAGGTACCTCATATAAGCAGAATCATACAATATCTTCTTATAACTGGCTTTTTTATGCAGCATAGTGCCTGAAGGTTCATTTGTGTTGCAGCATGTGTCAGAACTTTCTTCCTTTTTCATGCTGAATAAATACTATATTAGAAGTGTAGGCCATGTTTTGTTTGTTCATTCGTCTGTCGATGGATACTTGGGTTGCTTCCACCTTTTTGGCTCTTGTGAATAGTGCTGCTGCTATTGTTGTAGGAAAAAATGGGGTATAAGAGGATGGGCATGTCCCCAGTCTCTGGTGAGTCTCTGGCACGGGCCACCAAGTGGCGATCCTTGACTTCACGCAGGAAGGAATTCAAGAGCAAGCCACAGTAAAGTGAAGCAGGTTTATTTAGAGAGGGACACACTCCACAGGCAGAGCGTGGACCATCTCTGAAGGCAAGAACCTTGGGCTGGGGTCCTCTGTTTGGAAAGCGAGGGTGGCGCTGTGGGGGATACACATTCCATAGGCCATGCAGTCAGATCCCAAAGGTGAGATGCTGGTGAGGGGCTGGTTCGTTTCTGTGGACTGGATAGTTTCATAGGCTAATCTCGGAGAAGAGGGGGGTTTCCAGGAGTTGGGGCACCTCCCACTTTTTGGCCTTTTACGATGAGATCTGAAACTGTCACGGTGCCTGTGGGTGTGTCTGTTAGCATATGCTAATGTATTACAATGAGTGTATAATGAGGCTCAAGGGCTACTGGAAGTCTAATCTTCCCTTATCTTGGGCCTAGTAGGTTCTAAGCAGTTTTGTGGCCTCCTGTTGTTCCTAATTGTTGTGTCATTCTTTTAGGGGTTGTACCCTGCCTCCCTCCTTCCTGTCTCACTGTGAACATGGGCATGTAATACTTTTCAAGACCTTTGCTTTCACTTCTTTTGGATGTGCAGTTGACCCTTGAACAACAGGAGTTTGAACCATGGAGGTCCACAAATTTAGATTCTTTTCAGTATAGTCCCTGAATTTTCATTTTACATTAATTAAGTGTGGGGAAAAGTTCGTGTTTGATTAGAGATCAGAATGTGTGCAATCAAAAGAACTGAGGTTTGAATAGTGATTCTATCCAAACTGTCCTGTCCTTGGGTGTCAGTTACCAGTGTTTTTGTTTTTAAGGCGCAGATTTCTGGGCTGTGGGGGTGGGGGCAGTGGTGTCAGCACCCTAACTGTCACATTGCTCAGGGATCAGCTGCATACACTCAGAGGAGAATTGTCAGATCATATGGCAATTCTATGTGCGCTTTTTGGAGGAACATCCATAGTTTTCCGCTGTAACTGTGCTGTTTTACATTCCCAGCAGCAGGGCACAAAGGTTCCAGTTTCTTCGATCTTAATTAGCACTTCTTTTCTTTTTTTGATAATAGCCATTCTAGTGGGTGTGAGATGCTGGTTCTATTTCTAAGGGTGAAATAATAATTTATTATTATTATTATTATCAGGATATGTTCAACAACATATCCTGAACAATCCCTGCATTTTCAGATGAAAGGATACAAATCAAAAAGTGCTAATAACATTTGTCACTATATCACTCAGCTCTTCTTGGTTTAGTTTTGGTGGCTCTTAATATACCTTTTGGGCTTCCCCAGTGGCTCAGCAGTAAAGAATCCACCTGCAATGCGGGAGCTGCGGGAGAGGCAGGGTTGATCCCTGGGTCAGGAAGATCCCCTGGAGGAGGAGATGGCCACCCACTCCAGTATTCTTGTCTGGAGAATCCCATGGACAGAGGAGCCTGACGGGCTTCAGTCCACGGGGTCACAAAGAGTCAGACAGAAGCAACTAAGCATGAGCACAATACACCTAGTATCAAAAACCAAATAGGACGGGCCCAGTGGAACCTAGACCAAAGGTTTAAAAGAGCTTATACTGCATCTCCTCTTTCTGTATGTTACCTAATTTGATTTTCATGAAATCTGTGTATGGCTTTAGCTAGGCAAAGAAAGTAGGGGGAAAGATTAGAGAGGACTTGGAAATATGGTTACAATATTGGAAGCTGTCTGGATTGCATAGACATCTATGGAAAATTTGACTTTCATAGGTCTTCAGGATTGAATCCAACTTTGCATCTTACATCTCCCTATGTTTTCTCTGTCATATAACCTTCCTCTGACCTCCAGCACTCTGAACCAGGAGAAAGACCTTGAATGTCCTTGGTGTAAACGCGTGCTTGCCCATTTGTCACAGTGCCCTGAGGAGCAGTTTACTATGTTGGATGATCCAGAAACTTTTCTTGGAGACTGACCTGCATAGTACACTCAGAAGAAGTGTAGGTAATAAACTGGATTGTTGTGTGGGCTGTGCTTAGTCACTCAGTCATGTCCAACTCTTTGCAACCCCATGGACTGTAGCCCACCAGGCTCCTCTGACCATGGGATTTTCCAGGCAAGAATACTGGAGTGGGCTGCCATCTCCTCCTCCAGGAATCTTCCTGACCCAAGGATTGACCCCAAGTCCTCTGCAGCTCCTTCACTGCAGGTGGATTTTTTACCGCTGAGCCACCAGAGAAGTCCCATGGGCTGGATTACTCAGTCAAAAAGGTTACATCCTTTTATCTCAAACCTATTGGGCATTTAAAGAGAATTCTCTTTTTCCCTGGCTTCCCCCGCACCTTGCCCAATTTTTTAGGTAATTGTGGCTGGCTAAATCTATCCGAAGGGGGACTTCCTTGGAAGTCCAGTGGCTAAGACTTTGTTTTCCAGTGCCAGGGTGTGTGTTCAGTCCCTGGTCAAGGAACTAAGATCCCACATGCCTCGCAGGCAAAAATCCAAAGCATAAAACAGAAGCAATATTGTAAAAAATTAAATAAAGACTTAAAAATAAAATAGAAATAAATCTATTCAGAGGAACTCAGAACATCAGGCTACAGCTACATAGTTGAAGTGAAGTAGGGGACTGAATCTAGGAAGAGCCAATATCCTCACAAAGGTATACTGATTGTGACTATGTACTGTTGGGAGTCTGGGGAGAGGTACCTTCTTTCCAGGCATCTCTGTCTGTCACCCATTTTGCACTGAGGTAGAGAAAGGATGCTTGGGCTTCCCTGGTGGCTTAGACGGTAAAGAATCTGCCTGCAATGAGGGAGACCTGGGTTCAATCCCTGGGTTGGGAAGATTCCCTGGAGAAGGGCATGGCAACCCACTCCAGTATTCTTGCCTGGAGAATTCCATGGACAGAAGAGCCTGGTGGGCTACAGTCCATGGGGTCACAAAGAGCTGGACACGACTGAGCAACTAACACACACACAGAGTATGCTTGTCAATGGAAACTTCTACTGAAGGAAGAGAATAGCAGGTTCCTCACTAAGACCTGTGTTTGTTAGTAGCTGGGGGTTGAACTACAACTGATGGCCTTTCAGGACACAGGAGACTCTCAGAAAAAGGAGGATGAAAACGATCTTTCTATACAGACCTAATAACAAAATGAAACTTGCAGGTGGCTATTTGCAAGAACCATAAAAGAGAAAGAAAATAGAATAATGAGATCTTAAACAGCGTTCTCAAGGTTTGGCTACTGAGCAGCTGGAGTCCTGAAGTGCAGCCAAAACACCATGGAACCATTCTTCCTGCTCCTCTTCCAGGACATATTTTAACTTGACCTCACTGCTCCGGCAATTATCAAAGAAAATTAAAAGAACAGACAGCTCTGCAGAGCTTTGGGGACAGACTAACATCAATTACCTACCCACCGGCAAGGGAATACTTTTAATAAAGCCTTGAAACTAGCAGGGACTACCTCCTAGTCCCTCTTTTTACCGCCAAGGGTTGCCACATTTCTATCAAGTCAAATATTTCCATGTCTGCAGTTCTTAATAAAGCTTCCAGAAGCAGACTTCATCACTTCCTTGGGCATCTAGTTTCAGGAGAGAAGAAAGGAAGTCACCTGTGCTTTTACAAGCATTCTCTTACTTAATTCTCAGACAAGATTGTGAAATAAGCATTAGCATACCCATTTTAACAAATGAGGAAAACAAGGTTCATAGACATAATTATTCCAATGACACAAGCTTGGTAAGTGGCAGAACTCCGATGCAAACCTAGATAAGGACGCACAGAAACCCCTTCCCTTTTCCCTTTGTGCCTTTCAGTGGATTCGCGAGTGCTAGGTGGTTTGTCTAAAGGTCTAACCAGCGTCTTTTCTGCAGTGTTTCTTTAAATGCAATTGCATCTTGAAGGTCCTAATGGGCCCTGAAGGCCTTGGCTAGGGAGCCATAATGCTGGCAGCAGCTAGTTCTGCAAAAGGGCTTTAGGTCTGAGATTGAAAGGAAGACTGCACCTCATTTAACTCAATGGCCACCATCCAAATCGTCCCAACAGTCAAGAAGTGGGCTGCTTTTCATGCCTCTTCTGTACACATCCTTTGTTTTCCTTTTTTGTCTTTGCCCATCCTTTCCCCAAATATCACAAAACACTGTTTCAGCCTGAAGTTTCAATTAGGTTCTGGCGTGATGAGCTCATGCCACGCTTTGTGTGGCCGCAGCCAGAACATCCTTCCCGGTGCTTTCTTTGAGAGGGAGTCGGGGCTGCTGAATTCCCTTTTCATGCCTCCACAAGGGAGCCTCCGTTTCTCATTTGTCCAAATCCTTGTTTGTCTTCGGGCAAGTGAAATGCTTGCATTTGATTGTGATGGGAATGTATTGACGTCTTTTCAAGTCCCGAGGAGGAATGAAAGCCAAGCTTACTCAGAGGGATAATCCCCCTGCATTCAGTCAACTTGAATGTGGAGGGCTGCATTCGTTTGGTAAATAGTGGCGGAGGGTCCCACCCCTGGCTTTTTCTCCGGGTGGTTGTGCGTATTTGGATGCAACGTGTTCTGCCTGCAAAGAGGGTCTGAAAAAAGTCTCTTAGCAAATAATCGGACCTGAAAGGACAAATGTAGCTGGCTGGTGGGTCCCTTCAGTGTCACAGGGTCCTTTTCTACACTTGCCATGTCAGTTCCATGGGCTACCATGCAAGAGTAAATTTACCAAGCCAGCAAGGAGAGCCGTCTGGGTTCCTGGCTCTTGTAGAGTCTCCAGGAAAAGGCAGGAGTCTAGCTGTTCAAAGCAGCCACTGGCTGGGGTCCTTTGTGTCTCTCCCTGTGTTTGTGCGTGTGCAAGTGGCCTCTGCTCTGTCTGGCTGGCTGTTTATTTTGTTTGGAAAGCTCCTGGCTGTCTGGGATTATATCTATTCATCCCCCTCTGTCCAGAGGCATGTAAATGAGCTTGTTAATTCAATGGAGCAATTGATTAGGCTCTTTTTTAATGTGCTCAGCACTGTCCTAGGCACAGCAGGAAGGCATGAAAGAAGCCTCAGTGGGGTCTTTATCTGCGACCTTGAGCAGCCCTGGAGCCTTTCTAAGCCTCCTGTTCTTGTCTGTGGAGCTAGAAGGTCAGACCAGCTGATTTCTAGGACTCTTCTTACTCTGAGGTTCTCTGACTGGGGTCATGAGAGCTGGAAAGACATGAAGCCAGCTTAAAAAAAAAAAAAAAAAAAGACCTGTTGTGGTAAAGAATACAAATGAGTTATGTAGAAAACTATGTCCTTTGGTTGTACAGTTCAGAGTAACATGCGTTCTCAGTTGCTTCAGTTGTGTCAACTCTTTCCAACCCCGTGGACTGCAGCCCACCAGGCTCCTCTGTCCATGGGATTCTTCAGGCAAGAACACTGGAGTGGGTTGCCGTGCCCTCATCCAGGGGATCTTCCCGACCCTGGGATTGAACCCATGTGTTCTGGGTCTCCTGCATTACAGGCGGATTCTTTACCACTAAGTCACAGGAAAGCCCCATTCAGAGTAGGATCGCTAGCGAATAAAAATAAGGATTGTCAGTTAAATTTACGTTTCAAATAAGCAAATAACTTTTTAATGTAAGTATTAGCATGAGTATGTCCTATACAATAAGTATTGTGCATCTGAAAGTTTCAACTGGGCATTCTGCACTTTATCTGGCAACCCTGATCCAGAGAGATCATGAGAACTATGGGCTTAAAGAAGGGTCACCTCTCCAGCCTCTCTCTTCTCCAGACTATCTCTCCAGCCACACTGGTCTTCTTTTCACTCCTCGTGCAACAGGGCCTTTGCACAGGCTGATACCCACTGCTTGAAACGGCTTCATCTCCATCCCCTGTCGCATAAAACTAATTTATTCTTCAGATTTCAGTTCAAAAGTAACTTCCTATACACTATACTAACGCATATATATGGAATTTAGAAAGATGGTAACGATAACCCTGCATGTGAGACAGCAAAAGAGACACAGATGTATAGAACAGTCTTTTGGACTTTGTGGGAGAGGGAGAGGGTGGGATGATTTGGGAGAATGGCATTGAAACATGTATAATATCATATGTGAAATGAATCACCAGTCCAGGTTCAATGCAGGATACAGGATGCTTGGGGCTGGTGCACTGGGACGACCCAGAGGGATGGTACGGGGAGGGAGGAGGGAAGAGGGTTCAGGATGGGGAACACGTGTACACCCGTGGCGGATGCATGTTGATGTATGGCAAATCCAATACAATATTATAAAGTAATTAGCCTCCAATTAAAATAAGTAAATTTAAATTTAGAAAAAGAATAACTTCCTCGGTAAAGCCTTTCCTGATTCCCTAGACAGAGTCCATCCTGTTCCATGTTCCCTGGAGACTGCTTTCACAGCACTGCTCACAACTTTTATGTTTGTGTATTTTACAGCCATATGCTGGAGGTAGGGTTTGTGTACGTAGATTGGAATGTCCAGAGCATTCTGGTTAGATGAACAAAAAATTGAGGTACAGAGGTGTGAATGCCCATGGTGTGTTTCCAGAACAGTGAAGAGAGCAACTGAGTGGCTATGGTTAGTGAAAGATCCACTTGTAGGAAAACATGTCCTTGAACCCCATCTTTGGGGCTGGATGTAGATGTTCTGAGGGGGTGGCTACAAAGAAGAGTGGTAACAGGATGACAGTCATTCTTCAGTGGGTTTTATTAAGACCCAGAAGGGAGAGCTGAGTCTGAGCTTAGCTGGGGCTCCTTGAAGTCTTCCCATGAATTCTGAGAATTTGTCATATTAAAAAATTCTTTTCCTGAAGCCATGAAAACTTTATCCTGAAATCTTTTTTCCTAGCGTCTTACCATGTCTGCTATTAAATGTTTAAAAGAGAGAGCCATCCTTAGAACCTGCTTGGTTTTCAGGAATGTGGATTTGCTATGTCTGCCCACACATTCATGCCAACATAAGTTTTGCCACCTTATGGACCAGCTCATATTGTGTTCTTATCACTGTGGAACAGACTCTGGAAGATACAGGGTTGGCCTAAAGTTTTTCTCGGCTTTTTCTGTAATGTGGAAAACCCAAAAGAACTTTTTGGCCAACCTGTTTTTGGCGTGCTTACTATGCACATATATACATGAACAGATACCTATTTACCTATACTCATCTACACACTTACACACATAACATGTAATGTCTGCATGCTAAGTTGCTTCAATAGTGTCCAACTCTTTAAGTCCCTGTGAACTGTTGCCTGCCATGCTCCTCTGTCCATGGGATTCTCCAGGCAAGAATTCTACAATGGGTGGCCACGCCCTCCTCCAGGGTCTCTTCCCAACCCAGGGATTGAACCCGTGTCTCTTATGTCTTCTGCACTGGCACAAAATACACGTGTGTAAATAAGTACAAACTTGTTGTTATTAAACAACAACATGACTAAGTCACAACAACATGACTAAGTCACGTCTGACTCTTTGTGACTCCATGGGCTACAGCATGCCAAGCTTCCCTGTCCTTGACTATCTCCTGGAGTTTGCTTAAACTCATGTCCACTGAGTTGGTGGTGCCATCCAAACATCCCATCCTCTGTTGCCCTCTTCTCCTCCTGCCTCAATCTTTCCCAGCATCAGGGTATTTTCCAGTGAGTCAGCTATATGTGTGTAATGAATATACATATCCACATGAATATACATGAGTGTGTGTGTGTGTGTTCAGTTGCTCAGTCATCTCCGACTCTTTGTGAGTCCATGGACTATAGCACACCAGACTTCTCCGTCGGGATTTCCCAGGCAAGTGTACTGGAGTGGGTAGCCATTTCCTCCTCTAGGGGATCTTCCTGACCCAGGGATTGAACCCACATCTCCTGCATTGGCAGGCGAATTCTTTACCACAGAGCCACCCAGGGACTCTGAATATATGCATACATGCATTCATGCACTCAGACACATGCAACATGTATACATACTGCTGCTGCTGCTGCTGCTAAGTCACTGCAAACACACACATATACACACACACATATATATACATATATCTGATTTTTACTATGATAATGGCAGGTGGTAGGAGGTCAAGCTGCCCTCCTCTGGGTGAGGCCTGCAAAGGTGGTACCATTTCCTCTCTCTCTGAGTTTCTCGAGCCTCTGAGGCTTTATATACATGACAGTTTGTACTGGAGTTCCCTTCTCCGGCTTCTTTTTCAGAACTCTTGACAGCCTCAGTCCTTAACAAGAACTCTAGCCACATCGTTTTCCTGGAGGATATGAATATATACTGTATCTTATTAATAATATCCACATCCATCAGATTAGATCTATATTTTCCCCTAAGAATCTGGTTACGACCTCCCACTTCTATTGACGCTGTCAGGCTGCTTTCCTGACAGTTAGCCAAACTGGCTTTCTATGGACAGAACCCCTTTCACACTTTTTTTCTCTTTTTATTAAATGTAACATTCTAAGATGTAACACTACATGTCACACTGCTTGAAGAGTTTTGAGCAGTGTGGTGTTTTTTCCGTCACAGTATTTGTTTTCAGTCACTTTTTCTGGCTTTGGATCTACATGAGACTAAAAAAGAACACATTTCAGAAGAAGGTTGGGTAACTTGGACAAAGTCGGCTTAACCAATTCCCGTGAAATGATGTGTCTAGGAACCTTCTCCAAATGGGAAGCTTCTGCTGTGCCATGTTCTGCTATCCAGTAAAATACAAGGAGTGCTAGCCGGGCTGCTTCGTGGAACTCGAGACAGGTGTGTTCATTGTTCCTACAGGAATGATGATCTTGTACACCATGGGCTGCCAGCCAGCCTCTGCAGCCTCCTCTCAGCTCATCCCCCTTCATTCTCTACCTCCACCATGGAGGATGTCTCTTCACCCTTTGAATGGGCCCTGTGTGGTTCAAGTGCAAGTCACTCAGCTTGCCTGAGCCTCAGTGTCCTCATCGTCCAGAGGTGAGGATTAGCCGAGTTGATGTATATGACGGGTCTGGCTCATGGTAGGTACTCAGTAAACAGTAGACACTGTGGTGTTGGAGAAGACTCTAGAGAGTCCCTTGGACAGCAAGGAGATCAAACCAGTCCATCCTAGAGGAAATCAACCCTGAATATTCATTGGAAGAACTGAGACTGAAGCTGAAGCTCCAGTACTTTGGCCCCCTGATGAGAAGAGCCAACTGATTGGAAAAGACCCTGATGCTGGGAAAGATCAAGGGCAAGAGGAGAAGGGGCTGACAGAGAATGAGATGGTTGGATGGCATTACTGACTCAGTGGACATGATTTTGAGCAAACTCAGGGAGATAGTGAAGGACAGGAAAGCCTGGCATGCTGCAATCCATGGGGTCACAAACAGACAGACACATCTTAGTGACTTAAAAACAACAAAAAATGTAGACATAAAAAATTGTGAAAGGCAGGAAGAGGTTAGGCAGCCTGATGGAAATGCAGGTGCTAAAAAAGAGAAGTCCCTTTTCCCTCTTTGTTTCCTGCACAGTGTGGACTGTACCTACCAGCTCAGAAGGGAACTTCATCCTTGCATGACCTCTTAATTGCAGTCTCGACTGGCTGGTTCGCATGTATAAAACCTTTGATTTTGAACATCATTTTGTGTGTCCGCTTTGGCAGTGCATTCCCAGGGTGACAACTAGTGGTCTGGTTGCTGGGTGGGTCTCCTTTCCCTCTCTGTGTTCAATAGCACCAGTTAGAACAGTGGTTCTCAAAATGTGGTTCCTGGACTAGCAGCATTGGCATCCCCTGGGAACCTCTTAGGAATGCAGACTCTCAGATTTCCCTGGCGGTCCAGGGGTTAAGAATGCACCCGCCAATGCAGGGGACACAGGTTCGATTCCTAGTGTGGGCAGATTCCACATGCCATGGGGCAACTAAGCTGGTGTACCACAACTACTGAGCCCGCGGTCTGGAGCGCGCGAGCCTCAACTACTGAAGCCACTCAATGCCACTATTAAAGCCCGGGAGCTCTAGAGCCCACGCTCTGCAATAAGATAAGCCACGACAATAGGAAACCCGCACATCACAGCTACAGAGTAGCCCCCTCATCGCTACAACTAGAGAAAGCCTGCATGCAGCAACAGAAACCCAGCAGGGCCAAAAGTAAATTACTTAATTTTTAAAAGAAAGACAGGCAGATTCTGGGGCTACACTTAAGACCTAATGAATCAGAAACTCTAGGGGTGGCGTCCACCAATCTGTGTTTTAATGTGACTTCAAGGTGATTCTGAATACAGTTAAGTTTGAGAACCACTTCATTAAAGTGTTACCTACTAGAAATACATGTAGGTCTGAGCAGTGCTAAGAGGAATTTAACATCTCTGGAACATCAAGCTAGTGAATTTTCAGGACTTAAGAAACACGTTTTGTGTACCTTTTCTAATCCAGATCTCCAAGCCTATAGAGACTAACAGTTGAATAAGATTCACTAGGGTACCGCTTGTGAATTTCTAAGTTTTAGTTACATAGTCATAGTGTGGGATAGAAGGTTAGGGATATCACACAATTGATGAGCCATATGCTTTCACATTTAAGTTTTTATACTGGAATGCACCCCAAACAATTTCCTTTTCAGAAGAGGAAAAACCTAAGAATTCGACAGTCTCGCCCCTCTTCTCTTCTTTTTCAGAACAGTTTTCTGATTCCAGAGCAGAGTCTGGGCTCTTAGAAGCATTCTCCTCATCTTATTTTCCATAACTTTGTCCTGGAAAATATAGTCTAGGGGAAAGCAATTTAAATAGTAATCATCTGTGTCTAGTGCAGAATTCAGAAATCCAGTGTCATAAACAGGGGGAATAGCACATAGATAATGTAGTCGACAGAGGTCAAACCTGGCATGGCTGTCCCTGGATTATTCCACCCCAACCAAATGCTACAAACTCCGTGCCCACTGCTAGGGCTTTGGGCAAACCCCTTTTTATTTTATTTAAACCTCGCATACACAGTTAAGACATTGCATCCACATGTTTCTAATTCGTTTACACTTCACTCATCAGCATGTGTTGGGTAAGCACCCTGCCACGTCTGAGTTTTATGAGCTGTGTTTACGAGGCTGCTTTTCTTGAACAGGGATATCGTATATTCTACCCAAAAAAAAGGGAACTAGAGCCTGGGAAATGAGGGCTTCGGTGTTAAACTTGGAGTGAACTGGTGAAGTTTGAATGGATCCAAAACTAAGCACAGATGTTATCCATTCTCCAGGAATAGCCTCATGTATTTATTCACAGAATATCTCTCCTCTTCTTACCTGAAATTTTCTCTCTACTTTAAGGGATGGCCAGGGAATGTGCATTTGTCTGCAAAGTTTGAACCTCATTTCCTGCCACTTGGAGGAGTCTCCCTCTTACTTACTCCCTCCAAGCTAAGGCACACCTTGGTAGTAGCAAAGCTGGATGAAATCTAGAACCTTCCACAGCATGTTGCTTTCTTAGAAAGCAACATTTTGCTCTCCCACTTATGCTGAGTTCCTGAAAAGACAGCAAGGAGTTTTACAGTTTTGTGCTAATTTTGAATAGAGATGGAAGAGACTTACCACTGATAAAACTGCACAGAGTTCCATTTCTCAGAACCCAAACTGTTGGAATTTGTTTTCACATTCTTTATAAAATTAATTTTATTATTTAATCTGAGTTAATCTGAATGCATGTATCTTAGAAAGTCAAATAATTCTACAAACTTTATCCCCTACTATTCTTTCCTCCTCAATAATTTTAATTGTTCTTTTGATATTTACTTTCTTATCTCTGAATAATGTTTATATTGTTACTTCTGGATTTTTCAATTTCAGGATTTTCTGTAAGGTGAGGATTGTAGCCCTCTTTCATCATCCTTACCCTCCACCTCACTACATATACACACTTCCATCCCACATACTCTTGATGGAATTATGTGGTAATTCTGTTAGACTAATAGCCAGTGCTTCCAGTATAACTGTGTGCATGCTCTTCACAGCTGAGCCACATAGCGTAATAGGTCAGAGCTCCAGGATGTCGATCCCCAGGTAGAGATTTGTGCCCAGTGTTTTTTAGGGAGTGATTCAGGAACAACTCCTGTGAAGGGTACAAGATGCAGGATTGAACAACTCTGAGCTGGATTAGCCCTGTAGAGTTACCCCACATTGAGACGGAATGGGGCATTGTTCAACCACACAGATCGATCACTAGACAGGGGCTATCCCAGGGAAGGAGGTTGGTGAGGTGGCTTCCTTAGGCTGGGGGTGAGTTCCAGAAAAACGCAGCTGTGAGCTACCAGCTGGCAGTGCTCCCATCTGCTGGGGGAATCCTGAGTTGGATTGGGATGGTAGCTGTAGATAATCTGAGCACCACTTGCACCCTTGTCCAGGCACTTGGTGGACTCCTTCAATCAAGAAATTTTGGGGACATTTGATGATTTCTTGGGGAGTTGGTAAAGAATCTGTCTGCAATGTGGGAGACCTGGGTTCAATCCCTGGGTTGGGAAGAGCCCCTGGAGAAGGGAAAGGCTACCCACTCCAATATTCTGGCCTAGAGAATTCCATGGACTGTATAGACCATGAAGTCACAAAGAGTTGGACACAACTGAGTGACTTTCACTTGGGGATCTAGGAAACTGCTGCCACTTCTCTTAAAACAAATAATAATAAAAACAGCTCTATTGAGATAAAACTCACATACCTTAAAAGTCACCAGTTTAAATAGTACAAGATACTGGTATTTAGTATGTTTGGAATCATGCTATCATCACCTCAGTATAATTTCAGGACATTTTCATTGCCCAAGAAGAAAGTTCATATCCATTAATAGTTGTTCCACATTCTGTCCTCCCTCCAGTCCCTGGAAACCACTAATCTACTTTCTACCTCTGTACGTTTGCCTATTCTGAATATTAGATATAAATGTAATTATACAGTATATGCTTTTTGTGATGGACTTTTTTCACTGAGTGTACTGTTTTCATTGTTTATATGTTGTTGCATGTACCAGTGTGTGCTACTTCATTCCCATCTATTGTCAAATATTTTCTGTATGGATATATCACATTTTCTTTATCCATTTATCACTGGAAGGACATTTGTATTGTTTCCACCTTTTAGCTATTATGAATAATACTTCTGTGAATTTTCATGTACAAGTTTTCGTGAAGATGTATGTTTTCATTTCTCATTGTTATACACTTAGAAGTGAAATTGCTGGGTCATATGGTAAATCAACATTCTGATGATCTGCCAAAGGTATTCCAAGAAAACTGTTGCACTTTATAGTCCTGTCAGCGTTGTAAGAGGGTTCTGATTTCTCTACATCCTTTCCAATGTTTCTTATCGTCTTTTTCTTTTTTCAGCCATCCTCCTATGGTTGAAGTGGTATCTCACTGTGGTTTCACTTTGTATTTCCCTAACGGCTAATGATACAGAACATCTTTTCATGTGCTTAGATTTGTAATAAGCAGAAGATCTTAATAATCCAACATCACGAAGATTTATGCCTACGTTTCCTTCTAAGATTTTTTTAAAATAGTTTTAGCTTCTACGTTAAAGTTGATGATCCGTTTTGAGTTAATTTTTATATATGGTGTATGATAGGGGTCCAGCTTCATTTTTTTGCACATAGATATGCAAACTGAAGCCCTGCAAATGTATTTTTATGTGGCATTTTAAAGTGGTTGGGGAGTATGGGCAGGGTCTGGAGAAGTCAGTGGTTATGTAATTTTAAAAATATTTATTTATTTTTGGCTGTGCTGGGTCTTCACTGCTGTGTGTGGGCTTTCTCTGGTTGCAGTGAGTGGGGGCTCCTTTCTAGTTGTGGTGTTTAGGCTTCTCATTGTGGTGGCCTCTCTTAGTGTGGAACACAGGCTCTAGGACACGTGGGCTTCAGTAGCTGTGGACTGTGGGCCCCAGAGCGAGGGCTCAGGAGTTGTGGTGCAAGAGTTAAGTTGCCCTGTGACTTGTGAGATCTTTCTGGACCAGGGACTGAACCCATGTCCCCTGCATTGACAGGTGGATTTTTAACCACTGGACACCAGGGAAGTCCAGGGCTTATGTAATCTTATGAGAAGCTCTACATGGAGTATTGCTAAGGCAGCAGGATTCTGGGCAGTTTTATTAAGTAGTCACTTGTCTCCAGGTTTCAATTGTCTCCTAGGATCGCCTTTTTCCTTGTTGCAAGTCTGAGAGGCAGGGACATTGCCTAAGCCACGTAGGCGGAGGGGTAGACCTAGCTGGTTTGGGCCACAGGTAGAAGAAACCCAGACTTAAGGTCATTTCTCTGGGTTATTTCCATGTAGCCCATTTGCTGTCATTGTCTCCTGATTAACCGTCATTTTGTTGTTGTTGTTCTCAGAAAGTTCTTCTGTAGTATGATTGCAATATTGAGGAATAAACTTGTGGCTGCCGATGATACTATTCCTAAGGATAGAAGCAATTGGGAGGAAGCCCAGAGAAATCAAAACTCAAAACCCTTGCCCTCTGTGAGGCTGCTTTATCAACACTTTTATTACATCAAAATGCAATGCACTTGGATAGTTCCTGCTATAGCTTCAGTAAGTAAGGAGCTGAGAGAGAGGAAATGGGGTTTGGATAGATAGATGACACAGGAATGCAGGTTGTAGGAGACTAGTTTTCCCTCCAACTTGTCACTTCCTTTTTGGGCTTGGGGTGTGTGTGTGTGTGTGTGTGTGTTGTGTGTGTGTGTGTGTTTCATCTATAAAATGACAGTTTGGTTTCAGATAATTCCCATAGTGCTTCCGTCTTTGGTAATCATTGACTTTTCCAAAATCACTTCATATCTTTCGGGCAGCTAGGGTAGGAAATCAAGGCTCTTGACTTCTTCGATAGAGCTCAGAGCACACAGAAGATTCAGTCTTCCCTAATCCGTGTGATCCCACAGGTTGCCTGCGATTTCCTGTTAGCGGTTTTCAATGGCTTTGGAGTAGAAGGAAGTTCATTGCTATGACAGTCAGGCAGCCACACTGGGGAAAATATGATGTATTGTGTTATGTAGGAAAAAGTCAGAATTATCCAGTGCAGTAATCAGATTTTCAGACAAAGGCATGACCCTGGAACATGCTGTCTATGGCTGAGCATAGCATTAGTCTCGTCTCCAAAAACAGTTAAACAAAATCAGTATGTACTTGGCATGTCTTTCTCCCTTGGATATGGAAATATATCTCGCCTGAACATTTTTCTCATTCTTATTTTGGAGGCAACTAGATTGCTCTGAAAATATTAGTCATAGCAGTAATTGATTTAGTATTTATTGAGCAGCAGGCTCTGTGTGAGGTAACAGAAATATAAAGAAAGACTCTGAGGTAGGGGACTCTATCTAGTGGGGAGAGAGGAAAGAAAAACAAAAATTAAAACACCTCCAAAGGCCAATATTTATTTTCTCTGCCCCTCCCTTTGGGGCTTCCCTGGTGGCTCAATCAGTAAAGAATCCACCTACAAGGCAGGAGACCGCCTGCAATTCAGGAGACTCAGGTTCAATCCCTCGTCTGGGAAGATCCCCTGGAGAAGGAAATGGCAACCCACTCCAGTATTCTTTCCTGGAAAATCCCATGAGTCTGGTGAGCTACAGTCCGTGGGGTCAAAAGAGTTGGACACTACTGAACAACTGGGCACACATCCTTCCCTTTATTTGTCGGTTATTTGTTGAGCATTTTTCCTGTGCCCAAGCTCTCTATTGAGTGCTGGAGATACAAAAGTGAGTAAGACAGATACATCTCAGACTTCCCTGGTGGCCCAATGGTTAAGAATTCATCTGCCAATACAGACGACGTGGGTTCGATCCCTGCTCTGGGAAGATCCCACAGGCAGCAGCTAAGCCCGTGCACCGCAAGTACTGGGCCTGCCCTCCAGAGCCTGAGAGCCACAGCTACCGAGCCCACGTGCTGTAACTACTGAAGCCTGCACACCCTCCAGCCCATGCTTTGCAACAAGAGAAGCCACCACAACGAGAAGCCCATGCTCCATAAGGAAGAGTAACCCCTGCTTACTGCAGCTACAGAAAACCCACACACAGCAACAAAGACACTGTGCAGCCAAAAATAAATCAGCTAAAAAAGACAGACACATCTCTGTGGTCCCTCAAAGCCATGCCTTAAATGATGTTTGTTGAACCGTATAGTAGAGGAGACTGGATCAGCCTGTGATAGATGGACTTAGAGGGCAGATCAGGATCCATGGAGGGCTTCCCGGAGAGGGTGACCTGGGATCTAAAGCAAAGTAGAAGCAGGTGCTAGTCAAATAGGCAAAGCCAGAAGAGCAGTGATCAACGGCTGCACAGAGGAAGTGCTTCGTTGGAAATAGAACAGTAGGAAATGAGACTGTAAAGATAGGTGAGGTTCAGTTCTTGAAAGGACTTTAGACTTCAATCTAAGGTGATAGGCAAACCACTTAAATGTCTCATACTGGAGGAATTATTACAGGAAACTTGGGCCATTTGAAAGAACATAAAATGGTATAACTGCATAGATTTTAAGTAATAAAAAGCAGAACGCAAACATTGTGTGCTCACTGTGATTACTGATTTATATGATATAATTGAGACTGTTAAAGATGGGAGGATGCCTAAAATGAAGTCCTATTTGTATTGTGAGATTTTTAAAGAATTCCTTTATGATATTCACTCAGCATCAGATCTCTACTATGTGTGCAGATCCAGATGCAACCTCTTCTCTCTACCATCAAATACAGAGAGATTTAATAGCTTTAGTGCATTTTAAATGTGTATGACTGTGAGATACCGAGAATAGGCACATCCATAGACACAGAACATAGATTTGGTGGCTGCCAAGGTCTTGAGACATTACTTTGCCAACAAAGGTCCATCTAGTCAAGGCTATGGTTTTTCCAGTAGTCATGTATGGATGTGAGAGTTGGACTGTGAAGAAAGCTGAGCGCTGAAGAATTGATGCTTTTGAACTGTGGTGTTGGAGAAGACTCTTTAGAGTCCCTTGGACTGCAAGGAGATCCAACCAGTCCATTCTAGAGAAGATCAGCTCTGGGTGTTCTTTGGAAGGAATGATGCTAAAGCTGAAACTCCAGTACTTTGGCCACCTCATGTGAAGAGTTGACTCATTGGAAAAGACTCTGATGCTGGGAGGGATTGGGGGCAGGAGGAGAAGGGGACAACAGAGGATGAGATGGCTGGATGGCATCACCGACTCAATGGACATGAGTTTGAGTGAACTCTGGGAGTTGGTGGTAGACCGGGAGGCCTGGCATGCTGCGATTCATAGGGTCTCAAAGAGTTGGACACGACTGAGCGACTGAACTGAACTGAACTGAAGGTCTTGGGAGGAGGAGAGAGGTTGGGGTGACAGCTAATAGGTCCAGCATTCCTTTCTGGGGTGATGGAAATGTTCTGAGCTTAGTTTGTGGAAATGGTTGTAAATATTGTGAGTATACTAAAAGCCATTGAGATACATGCTTTGGTTAAAACAGTTAATTTTATGTTATGTGAATTTTATCCTAATAAAAAAAATACAGAAAGATAAAAGATGCTGATTGGTTTTTGTTGTTGTTTTTGGTAGTCAAGGGCAATCGGAAGTGTGAGCTGAACTGCCAGGCAATGGGCTACCGGTTCTATGTTCGGCAAGCTGAGAAGGTCATTGATGGTACCCCCTGTGACCAGAATGGGACGGCCATCTGCGTGTCCGGGCAGTGCAAGGTAAGTGCGCCAGACTGGGGTATCTGGAGTGGGTCTCGGGGTGTTTGATCTGTGCCTGCAGACTGCACTGTTTGCCAGGCTGTGGCATGCTTCCTCCCTATCACCTATGGTCCACCCCACCCCCAACTCTGAACCGTGAGCTCTGGGAGAAGTGGATTAAACAGGGCAGTTTGTACTGCTCTGAGTTTTCGATCTTTTGGAGTTGCCAAGTCTCACTCTGGCATTTCAGTTATTAAGTGACTTACGTTTACATCATGTGCGTCGTAAGAACCTCAGGGATCTTTCCTTGTTGGATCCGGAGCTTCTTCCTTACCTCTGAAGAGGAGGTTATGAAAAGGGCACTGCTGGGTCAGTCAAGAGGCAGTTGGCATCATCAGGGTGGCATTTTAAGGGCATGGCATATTTTATCTTGCCTCCCACCAGCTGGGGCAGGCTTCCAAATGAAAGCGGTCTAGTGCCTTTATAGCCAAAGCTGTACTTTCAACAGGAAGTTTTCAGCCTCCTTGGACTTCTGAAGTCTGTTCCAAGAACTCCCCGCCCTGCATTCTGCAAACATTCTGGGCTGGAGAGAATCCTTGTGGGATGCTACCCTTTCACAGAAAGCACCATTTGCTTAAAAACAGGCGCACCAGAGAGATGGCACCAGTTCCACAGTATATTCATTGGGGCCTGGATGTCCACCTCCTTTCATCTATAAATGTAAGAGTGGAGGTCTGACTCTAGCAGGTAAATGACTTTTTGGAGCCCAGGCTAAGATTCTATCTTAATTAACACTCAATGGCAGGCAGGACTGAGTTTCATCAAAGGAAGAGCTCTTTGGCTGTCACATCTAAAAGTTCCTGTTGTACTTTCAATGTAAATTGTTGCACTGTTTAGTATTAGAGCTACTCAAGTATGATTTATAAGCACCTCATTCCCCCTCCAGCCTTTTTCTTAATGAGGTTTTAAATAGAATACAAACTAATTCATCAAAGCAGTATGAATATTCTGGGCTTCTCAGGAGGCTCAGTGGTAAAGAATTTGCCTGCAGTGCAGGAGACGCAGGTTCAGTACCTAGGTTGGGAAAATCCCTGGGAGATGAAAGTGGCAAGCTACTCCAGTATTCTTGCCTGGGAAATCCCATGGACAGAGGAGCCTGGTGGGTTACGGTCCATGGGGTCACAAAGAGTCGGAAAGGACTCAGCAACTAAACAGCAACAACATGGATAGTCTGAGACTGTGAGTAAAGAAAGGAAAAAGCTGTCATTTGATATTTGATGCATGTGAAGTTGCCTTTGGACAGACAAGAAACCCACAAAGCTTCGAGATGGAGTTCAAAAGAGTCAAGGAATATGGTGGGGAGCACACTGGAGGCTGAGACCTATCTGGCCCCAATTTCGACTCCTTTGGGAAAAACCACTGGGTTTCATGCATCCCCTCTATCGTTACTGTCTTCAGATAATACTGAAGGAAGTCCCGTTAAAGTTTGTAATTTCTGACTCAGCTAGTCCCTTCTTCTAAATGTTAACTGAGCCGAAATGCACTTTATAGCAACCTAGCTTTTCTTTCGGATCCTGAATCAACAGTTTAATTTTCTGAATACAAGTGCACACTGCTGGGAGATGTGATAGTGCAGTGGTTAAAAACACGCCCTCTGAAGTCAGACTGCTTGAATTCAAACCCTACTTCTTTCATCACTGACTGTGTGACCTTGCACAAGTCCCATGAGCTCTCTGTGCCCCTACATCACCTACAACACGAGGAGGATGGTACCGACCTCCTGCTTTGTAGTGAAGAGTCATGAGCCAAACACATATGGTCCTCATATCAGGTCTGGCACTTAGTAAAGCAGGCTGGCTTTTCCTGGTATTGTGTTCACTTATGCCCACATATGACCTGTTGTATTTGAATTTTTTATGCAGAAGTATTTGAATTTTTTAGCGGATTATAGTTTTGTGAGATTCACATTATCCTATTTTGCAGAAGATTTAAGATACTTTAATTGACAGATACATCTTTATAATAATTTTTCCTTATATGTTTTGGCTGCGATTTTAATTTTTTTTCTATTTTTAAATTTATTGTTTTAAATTGGAGGATGATTGCTTTAAAGTGTTGTGTTAGCACAACAGCGTGACTCAGCCATCTGTATACATACATCCCCTCCCTGTTGAGCCTCTCCCACCCCACCTCCCGTTCCACTCCTCTAGGTCACCCATAGCACCAGGCTGGACGCCCTGTGTTATAGAGCAGTATCCCACCGGCTATCTGTTTTACACATGGCAGCATATGTGTCAAG
Source organism: Oryx dammah (assembly GCF_014754425.2). NCBI lineage: Eukaryota > Metazoa > Chordata > Mammalia > Artiodactyla > Bovidae > Oryx > Oryx dammah. The sequence continues at coordinate 82,570,434 of NW_024070210.1, read as the reverse complement.
GCTGCTTTCCCGGTTCATTCCACCCTCTCCTCCAGTTGTGTGCACAAGTCCATTCTCCACATCTGTGGTTCTATTCCTGCCCTGCAAATAGGTTAATCGGTACCATTTTCTAGATTCCATGCATATTTATGCATTAATATATGATATTTGTTTTGCTCTTGCTGATTTATTTCACTCTGTATAACAGGCTCTAGGTTCAGCCACTTCAGTTCGACTGATTCACATTTGTTCCTTTTTATGACTGAGTAATATTCCATTGTATACATGTGCCCCAACTTACCTATTCATCTGTTGATAGACATCTAGGTTGCTTTCATGTTCTGGCTCTTGTAAGTGGTGCTGCAGTGAACACTGGGGTACATGTGTTCACATTACCCCTTGAGGCAGTGTCCCTGTGCTACAGACTCTCCAGGGGATGCTAGATTTGATGTTGGTAGGTCTGGGGAAAGTCCTGAATAGTCTATTTTTATAACAAGTTTCCATGTGGTGCTGCTGCTGCTGGTCCATGGGTCATATTTTGAGTAGCAAAGTTTCAAAGGACCCTTTGATTAAAGCACAGTTCACAAAGAGTCAGACACGTAAATACAGAATGGCGAGATGAGTTGGAAGGAAGAGGAAATGTGGTCTGTTTCCACTGGGGGAGCTTGTTTTCTTAGTATTGCCTTAAGTACCTCTAAGCTGATGATACAAAAGAAAAACAAATACTAATAAGGACATAAGGGTATGAATTCTTACTAATTGATGAAAACTAATGGTGTCAGACAACACAGTTTGAAGATGATAATTGCAAGAAGACTGAGACAGATATTCCCCAGGATGTGAGTAGATGAATAGGAATTTGATGTTATAAGGACAACTTTGATATTACTTCGTATTTGTTCTCTGTGTATTTACCCAAAATTTGCTCATAGACATTGTTGGAACAACTGACTGTTGTGTCCTCACCAGAACTTCAGTTTAAATAATCAGAAGTACATTTGCTTCCCAGGCTAAGTTCTGTTTACTCTGTAACTTTCAAAGGGTAGAGTGCCCTTTTTGAATATTTGATTGGAAGCCCAGAAGTCAAATTGCTATCTCTGCCTCTCTGACCTGTGGCTGGGAGGGCTATCACTCTCCAACAGGAGTCTCTACATCTGAAATAGCTCCACAGAGCCTCTGCCAGCCACAGAGAGGGGAAAGCAAACCCAGGCCTGCAACAAAAGTTAATGAAAAGTGACAAGCACTAAATGAGAATATGAGCTAAACCCACACAAGAGTAGCTGGAGGAGAAGGGCGTGCTCCCAACACGAGGCCACAGAAAGGCCCCGGGCCCACCCAGAGCAAGCTGGAATGCTCTTCCAGTGCCCATGGAGTGCTCCCTGGCCAGCCTGTGTTTACCCTGTTGCTGGAGCTCCATTGATGTTTCCAATCCAAGAGTTGCAAGAGAAGCCAGGCTTGTAAGAATGCAGAAATCCTTCGGCTCAGGGTTGGAGAACATGGGGATTCCTCTCCAGTCCCTCAGAGGTGTGTGACACTTCCTTTCTTGACAGGGAGTGAAGGATCCCAAATGTAAGCTTCAGGCTAAGGACTGCACTTTGATAGCTAGGCTTTGAAGGGAGAGCTCTAGCCCTGACTTTTCCTAAAGCAAGAAAGTGTATCTGAAACCCACAGAGATTTCTTCTTTATCTTAACCTCATCCCTCTAGACATCAAACTAGACTGGCTAGAACCTCTGGCCAGTCTTCAGAGAAGTCTCTGCCCACTCATGATTGGCATTGATGGCAATGGGACAGCACATATGTCTAATTAATAGAGAACAGCTCAGTAATCCTTTCTATCGTTAAGCATCACATTAACTTGCTATGATTTTTTTTTTTTACTTGATCTCAGTTTCAAACTCTGTCTAAAAAATTCTACATTTTCATGGTTTGATCATGTGCATGCTATTTTTGCTGACAACTTAATAAAAATAGATGAAACTTTGCTTACAAAAGTATGGCAGGCATTTGAAAGAACAGGGTCCCTCACACACAAAAAAAACCCTTAGCTCCCTGGAGACCAGCCTTTCAGAAACCTCAGGCTTTCACATTTAAATGTTCCTGAAAGAATCAGAATCACCCCCAAGACCTACCCTCCTTCCCCCCAGAAAAAAATCCCTGGTGGTAAAGAAACAGTCCTTGAGTAGGTGCCTTGAAATAATAGGCTGATGCCAAAAAATAAAATAAAACAATAGGCTGATGCAAAACCTTCATGCAGGAATGTGTTGGAGCTGATGCAGACAGCAAGGAGCCCCTCTGAGAGCTTGCCTTGTGCCAGACACTGTGCTGTGTGCTGTTCATACAGAAGGATTTCCTTAAGCCATGTGTCTTCACAATAACTCAGTCAATAGGAATTATTAGTCCTCATTTTACAGAGGACTGTTATGAAGATAAAATGAGTTGGACACCATCAGTGCTACATGGAGAGTTGGCTATTGGCTTTTTCAGTGAATTGTTAATCAGAACAGAAAGTAATTTAAATGTGATAGGATGAAACTCCTGTGCTTCAAGTGTCTCCCCTCTTCAGAGTTTATTTTCCTCACCCCCTCTTTCCAAAGCAAACTGTCTTTCTAAAATACACATTAGAATATGCCTCTCTCTTGCTTAAATTCCATCTGTGACTCCCCATTTCCTGCGGAATAAAGTCCAGGGCCTAGATGCTGGCCGAGGTGGGACTTGCTGCTCCCTGACCCTGCTGGCGTTCAGGTTGTGCCTTCACAAGCATGGACACACTGTCAGCCTGGAGAGCCATTCCTTGTCCACTCTTGGACCACCCAGTGGACTCTGCTCAAAAGCCACTGGCTGACCCCCTTGAACACTGTTTCTGTTCTTCTGTTCCCACTTCTTGTACTCATTTGTTCCCATGTCCCCAGCCTACCACCCATCCAGGCCGGGAGCAATTCCAGGCACTTTGCTTTTCAATAGGTGCTTAAAATAAATGTGTAAATGAATTGAGGTACTTGGTGACTCAGTCTCTGGGGTTTTGCAAATGAAATTCGTCTTAAATCCAGCACAGAGCTTTTCCTTTTGGCTTGATGGGCAGTGGAAGGCTGCTCGCACAAGGACACGGATCCCCCTTGGCCAAATCCCCAGAACCCAAGGCTTTGAATGTCAGGCAGAATTCTTGGCACCTCCCCAGGCTCCTGTCTCCCTCATCTTGTTTTTAATTTTGCACACACTGAATTTCTTGAGTCCAGACAGAGCTAATGACAGGAAGAAGCTAAGCAAGTGTGAGAGTGCAGTCTCCCACGGTGCTTTCTGCTGTGGGGGAAAGACCCCTGTCTGCCACACACTGCCCCTCCCCATAGCCTGGTCAGCCTTTGCCTGCACCATCTACCCATCCTCAGGGGCAAGGGCGGGGGAGCCTTCACACCTCCCCTCCCAGCTGGGGCACTGCTCAGCTTCCAATGGCTCCAGCAGGACGCATCAGTGGACAGTTTCATATTTATTCAATAAATTACAGCAAGGTAACTCTTTCCACATGTTCAGAGATAAGCTCTGGACCAGAGTGTTGCCATGACCGAAAAGGATGACACGATGGGCGTATGCATCTATGCGCGCCCCTGTATTCAGGTGCCAAGTTTCTTCCACCCTCTGCTATAAATTCCCGTGGCACTCTCCTGAACCAAACAGTCTTGCTCCTTTCTCTGCCTATTTGCCCCAAGTTGCTTCTTTTGTTTCTTTTTTGGTCAATGGCTGGATTTTGTGGGCTTTGCTCAGAGTTCTCTTGTTATTTGAATGAAGCTAAGAGAGTCAGTTGCATTGAGTAAAGTGTTCTGGCCTATGCCAGACATGTGCATGAATCGAGCCTTGAAAGAGGGTGGAGGGCTTTTACTTTGCTTAAATTCTGAGGTTATGTGACTTGGTGGATTCCCTATTGTATTTCCACCCCAAGCAAACTGTGTTCTAAGAGTACTTTCTGCTTGTGAGTATTAAAATGCTTATCATATTATGTTACGGTTATTTTGACATATGTCTGAACTCCTAAAGCTGAGGGAGTATTATACATATTTGTATCCTCAGTGCTTTTGTTGCAGGAGGGGGGATCCCCTCCACGGCCAAGAGTGGGCTCTTATCTAACACTCGGAAATGAATTGTCCGAGGAGACACACGTGCTGACGAAGCAAGAGACCTTTTTGGGAAGGGGCGCCCAGGCAGAGAGCGGCGGGGTAAAGGAACCCAGCAGGACTGCTCTGCCGTGTGGCTCGCAGTTTGGGGTTTTATGGTGATGAGATTAGTTTCTGGGTTGCCTCTGGCCTGGCCAGGCATTCTGACTCAGGGCCCTTCCCAGTCATGCTTGCATCCCTCAGCAAGATGGATTCCAGCAAGAAGGGTTCTGGGATGTTGGTGGGACATATGGACTGGCATCTCCTGGCTTATTCTGACCTTTCCCCAATTTTTCCAGTTAGTGGTGGCTTGTTAGTTCTGAGTTCCTTACCAGGACTTCCTATTCTAAGTTAATTCATACAAGTAGCTACTATCTGCCCTGGCCAGGGCAGGTGGTTTTAGTCAGTATTTCCCTTGACACTTAAGGTATTAAGATTTTTTAATAAATTGAGTAAGTTTTAAAAGTATGTCAATGAATGAACCAAAGAGCAAGTTAGAAAATGACTTTCCAAACCTCTTTTCCTAAGAATGATCAAGAATAGGATTAACGGAGCATTAATCAACAACCCAAGCAACACACATAATTAATTCATCTTTTTTTTTAATTGGAGTATAATTGTTTTACAATGTTGTGTTAGTTCTGCTGTACAACAAAGTGAAGCAGCTATATGTATACGTATATCCCCTCCTCTTTGAGCTTTCAGCAAACAGTCTTATATTTTTGTATAGCCTGCTCCCAGCCATATACTGGGCTAGGCACTGGAGATAAGAAAAAAAAATGGGAAAGATGAAAATAGTTCCTCCCTACACTGAGCTTAAAATTTAATGGAGAAAGCGATAAACAGTCAGTTAACAAAAAGCTTCCCTGGTGGCTCAGACTGTTAAAAATCTGCCTGCTATGCAGGAGACCTGGGTTTGATCCTTGGGTCAAGAAGATCCTCTGGAGAAAGGAATGGATACCCACTCCAGCATTCTGGCCTGGAGAAGTCCACGGACAGAGGAGCCTGACAGGCTACAGTCCATGGGGTCGCAAAGAGTTGGACACGACTGAGTGACTTTCACTAACAAACAAAAGAATGACAAACTTTGATAAGCGCTTTGAAGTTGATAGGGAAACTGAACTAGTGAACCGTGGTGAGAGGCATACATTAGTTGGATGTCAGGGGCAGGTCTCCAAGGCAAGCAGTGTTGTGTATTACAAGTGCAGGCAGTACTCCCAGCCACACACGTCCAGGGATTGGAGAAAATGTGTGTCAGGCCTCCAGCCAGGCCCCAGGACACTCACGGTGCTCAGGAACTCATAGATACCGAGGTGGTTATTTTGTATTTTCTTCTGCTCCCTGCCCTTGGGTGAATCTGGTCCCCCTGCTGATGGTGCTAGATTGCCCTGGAAAATAGGTGGTATTATGGGTCGAAAACAGGTTTGGGGGTCAGCCAGGATCTCTAGTATTAAAACAGATGAGAGAAGGTTTGCTCAGGTGAAATTGGCGTAGGGTGCACAAGGCCTCCAACCTGCCCTTCCCGATGGTCCGTCCTATACCAGAGTGTCTGAAGAGAGAGGATTTTCGAGTCCCTTTGCCCTGTTCTTCTGAAGGAAGGGACCGCTTTACCCCGAAGGGAACTTAAGGAATATTCTTAACCAAATTGGCAAGGGTGCTGAATGGTACATGTAACTGAGAAAATGAAACTTCCGCAAAGTCCCCTGGGCCAGACAGTCCACCCTTGCCCCAATCCATCCCTATTCCTGCCCTGAACCAAATACAGGCTAGAAGCACTGCTGAGTAGGATCAGAGGCTGCAGAGTTACGCAACACTCACTATATATAACAATGTCAGGGGGATTTCCCTGTGGTCCACTAGCAAAGTCTCAAGTTCCCAAGGCAGAGGGCCTGAGATAGATCCCTGGTCGGGATGTTGTAGAAATCGAGAAACCAAGCACCACATTTGGAGAGTTGGAGAACTCAGGTTTATTACACGGGCGGGCCCAAAGGAGTTAACACTCCACGCTCTGAGCCCTGAACAGAGGGGTTACAGAGTTTTTATATATGGACAGGCATGATTAAGCAGGTTTGCGGGTTTGCAGGAGCTGGGCGATTACAAAGAGCAGGACAAGGGTGAATGAGATAAGCTCCAGTTCCCAGTATTGTGAGTCCCCACTTTCGGAGACCTACGTGATCCAGACTTTGCAAGGAGCAAGCTGAGTTACAGAGGCAGAAGGAGCAGGAGGTTATGTAAAATTGTAACTTTTCCTCTTCAAGGGAACTAGATCCCACAGAGTTTGCAGCCACGATGAAGATCAGCGATCTCACCTGCCACAATTATGATGCAATGCAGCCGAATAAATAAATATCTTTAAGATATTTAGGGATGCAGAAAACTGTATTGCATATGGAAGCCACAAGGCAGTGTCTAACAAGCCAATGTCCCCTCCTTCCCCTTGGCGCCTGTGCCCTTTCTTGCTGAGTCAGCTTATGTTCTTAATCGATAATATTGACACAGGATTAGACTTAAAAAGTAGGCTGCTTAGCCTGATAGTGATTCAGTAGAGCCTGAAAGCCTGTTACCCTGACTCTGAGTTTGGGCATCTTTCTTGTTTACATTTCTGCCAAAAGTCAGATCATACCAAGTAGTGAGCAGCTCTGCTAGGGTGAGAGACAAGCTTCAGAAAAATATCCTGAGGTGCCATGCATCTCGGTAGAAATAGATATAAGAGGACAGCAGTGCCAGAGGAAAACGCATTTTTATTTCATATTTTGAATAGATAATAATACATTTACTTGACTCCAATATAAAAAAAAAGTGATCCTCTGTCTCCATCCACCCAGCTTCCCATTCCCCAACAGGAATAACCCCTCTCTGATAGTTCCCTTTTTTAAGGCAGATGGTTGTTTTTTTTTTAATTGAAGTATAGTTGATTTACAGTGTTGTGCCAATCTCTGCTGTACAGCAAAGTGATTCAGTTACACATATGTACATTCTATTTTCCTATTCTTTTCCATTATGGTTCATCACAAGATATTGGCTATGTTAATAGTTCCCAGGGCTGTACAGTAGGACCTTGTTGTTCATCCATTCTATATGTAATAGTTTGCACTCACCAACCCCAAACTCCCAGTCCATCCCTCCCCCATCCCCTCCCTCTTGGCTACCACCTGGACCTTGCTTTTCTTAATATATCTTGGGGAACTTTCCATTTCAATATCTAAAGCACATACCCCTTCATTTGACAGTGGCATGGTACTGCACTATATAAACTAACCATAATTTATTTAACGGTGATGCATATTTAGGTCATATCCGATCTTTTACCGTTACCAGCAGTGAACTCTACAATAAATACTCCTGTGTGTAAGTCCATTTTATGTTTGTCTGTATCTGTAGGATGAAGTCTTAGACGTGAGTCAAGAGTACATATGGATTTGTGATTTTAATGCCCAGTGGGTGGCAAATTGCTCTCCAGAGGGGTTGAAACAACTAACCCTTAGACCAGCAACGTCTGAGGGTGGTGTGTTGTCCAGCATTTGGATTTTTGCCAATCTGATAAGTGAAAAATGGTATCTTGGGTAGTTTTCATTTGTGTTTATTTTGAGTGAAGTTGTGATTCTTTTCCTGTGTTTAAGATCCTTTCCGTAAGATGATCCATTCAGCTTGGAGTAGGATGAGTGAGGTGCCTCGGATGCAGAATTTAAGGCGGCACTGAATAAAATGAAATTCTCAGGGTCTCCTTAAATGTTGTACCTTAAGTACCTCACCTGCCTCATTCCAGCCCTAGCTCTGCACTGTATGCACCTTGATCTCCTGCCCTGGGGAACCGTTTACATTCCTCCCCTGTGATCTGTCTTTCTATTGGGTTGTTGATCATTCTCTTAATTTGTAGAAGCTTTTCATACATGAAAGAATTTTTTAATATATAAATTTCAAGGCTTTTTTTTCAAGTAGCCTTTGACCTATATCTTTGCTCATGTGGTTTTATTTATTTATTTGCTAAGCAGAAGTTGTACATTTTTTAAATGGTGAATTTAGTAATTTTCTCTTATCTGATTCTAGATTTTGTGTCATGGAAAGACTACACTTTGAAGTTAAAATTTTTCTTCTGTGTCTTTCAGTAATTTATAACTATGCTTTTACATTTTTGTACTTCATATTAATCCATTTGGAATTTATTCCAGTGTATCATGTGAAGTATGGATTCAATTTTACTTTGTTTCAGATGGCTACCCAGTTATGCCTTTACTATAATTGAATAAATCTTTCCCCCACTATTTTGGGGTTCCCTCTTTATTACCATATGTATGACTGTATGCGTGTATATATGTAACTATGTATTTTGGGCTTTCTAGTATATTCCATTTGTCTGTATGTCTATTCATAAATGAATTCCAGAACATATATTTTGAAAGAGAAATAAAATGGATGGCATTTAAACTTACGAAAGGTAAGTTTGCTTGGAGCTACTGTACTCATGGCCTTCGTTGTTTATCACTTGGAAAAGCCATCTACGTTTAGGGGCTTTAGCAAGACTTCATATTTACAATACATTTTCATTTGATTGGAAAATGTATGCTTTGTGACTTTTAGGACTAGAATAACAGAAGTTACAATCACAAAAGGTACTCCAGATGGCAAAACCATGGCAAAAAAAAAAGGCGGGGGGGAATTATAAGATTTCTTAAGGTTTATTGAAAAGCACAGAATAAAAGTTCCAGCAGCTCTTTGCTTTTAGAATAAACCAGATTTGATAGGGGAAAAAATGTGGTTCCTAAGAGCAAATCGGTTCTTGGGGTCCCATCTTCTGTCATTCAATAAACAGAAATATCTTCTAGAAATTTTATATAGTATGTATATGGATCCTATTGATTTCTTTAAAGCTTATCAACATCTCCTGATGGTTAGAAATTTACTATTTTCCTACTTATTTTTACTATGTTTTCCTGTATTTTATCTTTAGCATAATGCTAGTAGTTATAGCAATACCTGATGTCCTAATGAAACCTTGAGAGAGTGCCAGGAGAAAAGATCTTTTTTGTCCAATCTCCAAACTCATGCAAATGAACCAAGGAAGGAAGCTTAGTAGTGGCCCATGATTGTCAAGGAACTGAATATAATCATGTGAATTAAAAGAGCTGGTTTCAGTTTTTGGTTTCCAGATACCAGCCTTGTTTTCTCAAAGCTGTACTTGACAAAACCTTAAAGTGTGCTATTTCCCTTATGAAAGCTATGATGAGCTTGTCCTGAGTGAAAGGTCTTTGTATTCTTTGGGTTTCAAATCAGTTTCTAAAAGACCAGTCTAAAGACCTCATATATCCAATAGGAGGTTTCAAATATATGACAATGCCTGCTATTCCAACGGCACGTGATGCACTTGGGGAAAAACAGGCCTTTAAAAAAAATTTTTTTGAGCCCCTGAAAGTGAGGCTAGAAAACATACAGTATCATTTAATGGAATCCTATGTCTTATTGCTGTTCCAGTTTTTATAGATTAAGTAGCACAATATCACATAAATGTGACTTTAATCTGGGTGATGACTTTTACCTTATAGCAGGGTGGTTGCGTAGAACTGGTTAACAGTGACATCTAGAGTTCAATGTTGAAATTACATGTCTTTGGAATCGTGGAATTTGTAGCAACGTGGATGGATTTAAGAGATGATCATGCCAAGTGAGGTAGGTCAGAAAGAGAAAGACAAATACCATATGATATCACTTATATGTAAAATATGACGCAAAGAGAACCTATCTGTGAAACATAAGCAGGCTCATAGACATAGAGAACAGATTGGTGGTTGGTTGAGGGGAAAAAGAGGGATTGGGGGCTTGAAGTTAACAGATGCAAACTGTTATGTATGGAATGGATGGGCAATAAGGCCCTACTGTATAGCACTGAGAACTACACTTAATGTCCTATGATGAAGCATAATGGAAAAGAATTTTAAAAAGAATGTATATATATATATATGAATATATATATATCTATATATCTGAATCACTTTGCTGGGCAGCAGAAACTAACACAAATTGTTTTACAACTATGCTTCAGTTTAAAATATATATATATATATATATATTAGTGGAATTGATGAATAGGAGAGAGAGAGGAGAAAGGGGAGCAGAGGGAAAATACAAGTATGGTAAACTGGTCACTGAATCTAAGAGAAGGATGCATGGATGTTAATGGAACTGTTCTTGCAACTTTTTCTTTAGGTTTGTAATCCTTCCAAATACAAATTGGAGGGAGGAGGGAATGAAAGATTTGCTTTGTTTTCATTTTTGTTTTTAAAGCATTTCTTTTATGGGAGATTGGACCCATCTGCTGTGTCTTTCCTCCTTCCTCACGTGGCCTCCCTGGGCTGCTCTGGCTGCTTCTAAATACTATTTGTGTCCATAAGACAAAACTGTTCTCTCCCCACAAGTCTCTTGACATGGCTTGGCTTGGCTCTCAACTGGGCTTCCACTGGTAATGAAGAGAAAAACATATTCCTCTCCTTCTAGGTGTGAACACAATATTGCTCGGAAGCCACATGTATTTTGGAATTTGGGATTAGGAGCGATAACGTTAAATTTTGCAACAAGAGAGCATTGAGACAGCCCCTTAAAAGTGCTTATACATTTCAGAAGCAAGAAATAAAAAATTTTAAGGTGCCACTTACATTGCCCTGCTCCCCCTGCTGGGCATTTGCAGAACTGCAACATCCCAGATCCCTCGTTAAAAAAACATTCCTCGTGCTGACGTGCTTTTTTTTTTTTTTTTTATCCAAGGAATGCAACAGATCTTTAATATATACAAATCTATCAATGTGATACACCATATTAACAAATTAACAAAAGATAAAAATCATATGGTAATTGTATTGCTTCTCATCCTGTTCCTGACACCAGTTGTCTCTCTTTTCACACTCTCTGCACTATTTGCTGAACCCAGGGTAGGCCAGGCATGAGGAAAGAGGCTGGAAGAAGATGTGAGGAGCCACAGGAACTTCAGGCATGTTTATTGTCTTCTGGCACAAGAGCTGTAGCAGCAGACATAGCATAGCACAACATGACCGCACACAGCCTCTCTCCTGGCTGGCACAGCAGCCGTAACAGTATTCTCTCCTGGCTGATGCTACAGCCATAGCAGTATTCATCCAGTCTCTCCTCTCATGGCTAACCCAACAGACACAGCCATGACAAAGCAGTAATGCCGCTGCTTTTTTGGAAGGAGCTCACATATATGCATACACAAAGTAGCACGTGAACAAATGAATAACTCATTATGTGAAGTGCTATAAGGAATCTTAGCTGTTACATAGTCATTATTTACAAAATGTGGGGCGAGAGAACCTGAACATGCCTACTTGGCTAATTTGCTGTCTCCGCACAATAATCTCAATCAGTTCAGTTCAGTCACTCAGTCGTGTCTGACCCTTTGCGACCCCATGGACTGCAGCATGCCAGGATTCCCTGTCCATCACCAACTTCAAGTCTAGGATTTGCCTCAGGTCCCTTCTTCTAAAAAATAAAATAGAAGTATTTGAAGAGCGGCTCTGCGGCTTTTGTTTTGAAATGACATTTGCCCACTGTGCTTTAATTCAGTACATAGCTTAATGGTTTAAGCGATGCTTGCTGCAGAATGGAATGGATTATAGCTTTGAACATGGCACCTTTCAGGCTTTTCAAAAGCACGTCACCAACTTGGTCCCAGGAGAAGATGGAGGCTTTTCTTGTGCCTCAGACAGGCTTCCATCAAGACACCTGTAATTCTGTGTTGTCTTTTTGATTTACACGCCTGCCTCTCCATGGATGCCCAGAAATACCTTGAACCATGACCAACCTTGTCTTACTCATCTTTGACCCTCCATTGACCAGCACAGTGAGTCAGTGCGTAGTACTTGCTTCAAGTGAATGAGTCAACCTATTGTTTAGCCGGCCATGAGATTGTTCACGTACCTGTGTGCTCAGTCACTTCAGTCGTTTCCAAGTCTTTGCAGCCCTATGGGCTGTAGCCCACCAAGCTCCTCTGTCCCTGGGATTGTCCAGGCAAGAATACTGGAGTGGGTTGCCATGCCCTCCTCCTGAGGTTGTTCAGCACTGTTCATCTCGAGCTACTGGATTGTATGATCTATTCATTCTTCACCAGTTTTTACCTGGGTATCCTCTGACCTTACAACCACATTTACAACAGGAACCCCAGATCCGTGTTCTAATCTCCTTATACTTGATCAACCGGAGTTTCTTCCTTTTCTCAGATGATCCTGCCAATCATTTCCAATGGTGAGATCAAGTAGGCAGCTGTATATCCAAGCCTGAAGTTCAAGGGTTGGTCAGGATCATTGGCTGGGCTGCGTGTGGAAGAAGTTGATGGTTTAGTTTTATGGCTAAAAGCCTCAGAAAGTTCTTTGCAAGGTGGTAGGCTTCAAATGTTACCTATGTAAATACACAGGGCCTTTATGATATTGTTCTTTCTTTGTACATCAAAACAGGAAGCATGGGGGAAATTTGGCTGAGTTCAGTCGTGGAGACTAGCTCATACTTTACCCCCTTAGCAACTACGTGCAGGATGGCTCCACCTAGATGCCCAACAAGGACCTCAAATGTCAGGATAATTAAAATGGAATTTTTCTTATCTTTCCCCCAACTTCCCCAAAGAAAATAATCTCACTCTCATAGGAGCTTCCTTCTGTATCTCCATGAGCAACACCCAGCTGGTTATCCAGGCCAGAAATATGAGTGTCACTCAACTCCTCTTGCCTCCGCCCACCACATCTAGTGGTGACTGAGGTCCCCAGGCTGCCTCAGTGGGTCTGTAGTTTGCTCTTCTTTCTATCACTCGCTTTCTTCAAGTCTTCATCACTGCTGGTGTAGGTCAGTAAAACCACCACTGTCATGGGCTTCCCGTTTCTAGTGTTGCTCCTGGAGCAGAATTCCCAGGGTCATATGCTGAAAACTTTCAGTAGCTCTCCCTTGGTCTTTAGGTCTCTGCTTAATTGTGTGGCATCATTTCATCAAGCTGAGCTTCCCAGGCAGTGCAGTGGTAAAGAGCCTGCCCCTCAATGCAGGAGACACAAGAGACGTGAGTTCGATCCCCGGGTCAGGAAGATCCCCTGGAGGAGGAAATGGCAACCCACTCCAGGGAAATTCATGGACAGAGGAGCCTGGTGGGCTATAGTCCATGGGGTCGCAGGGTGGGACACAACTGAGCAACTGAGCACCCACATGCATTCCATCAAGCCACTCTGTCACCTTAGATGAGGGTCTTCAATACCTCTAGGTCTCAAAACAGGTCATCTCTGGTATCTCTTGTTTCTGTAACATATGCGGCTACTTCTCTCCAGAATGCCTTCGTAGCAGGATATTTTTGGCTGCAAGTAACAGAAAATCCAATCCAAAAGACAAACACTAAGAGGATTTATTAACTCACATAACATAGGCCTGGGCACCTGGTGGGTCTAGGTTTGATTAAGATGGCAAGTAAATTATGCCACTGAGATGCTGTCTTTCCACTCTGCCAAGCTCAGTGTGGTCTGCTCTGGCTCACTTCCCTTGTTTTCAGGATATCTGCCGTGGGTGTAAGCATTGTGGGCAGATATGAGGACCGGTAGAAGAAAGGACAGCCCATTCTTTCTTCTTTGTCTTGTTTTTAAGAGTGAATAAAGCTTTTCTAGACACCATCGCAGCAGAATTTGCCTCCTGTCTCATTAGAACCGAGTCTCAGGTTCATCCTAGAGAAATCACTGGCAAAAGGATTTAACAAAGTCATGAAAGGGAGAGGGAGGGAGAGAGGCACACTGGAATGAAAACCAAGGCATTGTCAGCACAGAGGAAGGGAAATTGCCCATTTGGTTGGGTCTACTATAGCCCTCTTTGCCCTTTGTGTGTGTGTGTGTGTGTGTGTGTGTGTGTGTGTGTGTGTGTGTGTTCATTCGCTAGTCATGTCTGAGTCTTTGTGACCCCATCGACTGCAGCCCACCAGGCTCCCCTGTCCATGGAATTTTCCAGGCAAGAATGCTGGAGTGGGTTGTCATTTCCTTCTTCAGGGGATCACCCTGACCCGGGGATCAAACTCTTGTCTCTTGTGTCTCCTGCGTTAGCAGGCAGATTCTTTACCACTGAGCCACCTGGGAAGCCCCCTTCTTAAGGGGGTTCATTTTACCAGGCTAATTCTTGAATACCCAACTGAGTCACCTGTGGGGGAGTGGGGGTGAGGAGTGAGAGACTTTTCTGACCACTTCCCTTCCTTCCAGGCCTTCTGATGAGTGACATTGCCACAGAGCCTATCTCACCAGACCGCAAGCGCCCCCTGGTTGTTAGTATCAGACTGGCGCATGGTTACAAGGATGTACTCTAATATTTGTTGAGTGAGAAAATGAATGGCAAAACGAGTGGCCGTGTCAGTTGGGGATGAATTTCTGCTTATAAATCCAACAACAGTGATAAAACCAAATAAAGGTGTGTGTTTTTCCGGAATAACAACTCCAGAGGAAGAGGCCCTAGGCTTGTGAAAATGCTCTTGTCAAGGACCAAGACGCTTTCTGGTACCTTAGCATGTGACCACATGTCCTCATGAGCACCAGGTGACCAGTCTGCCTCACTGAGTCCACATTCCAGGCAGGAAGAAGTGCTGAGGATGCTTGTCAGCTAAGTCTGTGTCTTTTCCTCAAACAATAGCTTTCTCAGCCCCAACACCAAGTTGACTTCTGGTTACATCCTATTAGCCAGACCTAGGTCTAGTCTAGGAAAGTTGCCAACACAAATATTGTCAGGGTTCTGTTAGTTAGGGAAAAGAGAGGCAGGAAAATGTGCAGTGGGCTTAGGTACTGCCTGCCTTGGTCACCTCTAAAGGGTCTCAAGATAATTTATTCTTTACTTATTGTCCCACCTGCCAGCTTGAAACAAAAGAGCAGCTGTTCAAAGCTGTCACACAGAAGTGTTCCATCCTAGAATTGAGCCTTGTAAGAATGGGTTATACCACACTATTCAACATCCTCATTGAGAATATTGAGGAGACAATGTGGAAAATGTGGAAAGAATGGAGATGTCGTTTGCCCAAGTTTGATCAGAAGTTTGGTGGTAAAGATTGTTTGGGGAATAACCTATCCTTATCTTCCTTAACATTCTGAGCATTCAGTGATTTCAGGGTATATGATCCTGGGGTCATCTGTCCATCTGTGCTCCAGGTCGGTTGTGTCCGACCCTGCAATCCCATGGACTATAGCCCACCAGGCTCCTCTCTCCATTAGAACGGGTAGCCATTTTCTCCTCCAGGCGATCCTCCCGATCCAGAGATCTACCCCCCATTTCCCGTGTCTCCTGCATCGCAGGCAGATTCTTTACCCGCCGAGCCATCCGGGAATGGAAATTAAATTTATTAACTTCTTTTTTCCAGTCTTACAGAAACTGCATCTGTAGGATTTTCTAGGTAATGCGTCAAACGTAACAAAGATCTTAACGTAGTCCTTGCTTCTTGCTCTCTCCTCCAAGATCTAAGAACAGAGGAGGAATGATTGTGGCCTGCAGTTACCTCCTTTCACCCCTAGGTGGCACTCATACATCAATCGGGAAACGATCGACTGGTAATATTAATCGCCTGGTAGAAACTGACAAATTTTTGAATCAAGGTGGTGAAAAGTTAAATGTAGGTGGCTTTCAGGCGTGTCTGGGTGAATGGATTGGTAAAAGGAAAGGTGGTGAAAACTGGGGTCTGGCTGTAAACACATTCGATGATTACATAGAAATCTCCTTGCCTTCTGTTCATTTTCCGTCAAATCCCAGGTCCCTGCTGGGCCAGCCAAAGCAGGCAAACCCAGAAACTGACTGGCTGGTCTTACCTGGGTGTGCCTGCCTGAGCAGGGACCGCCTCAGCAGTGCCCCAGAGGACTCCGGGGAGCCTCGACATGTTCGTCAGTCATACACTAGGATGGTCATCACAGAGGAGACAAGGTCACCAGGCCCTGTCTTCACTATTGAGATGGAGAGGGGTTAATATGTTGGCCTGAGTTAGTAACTAGGTGATTGACTTTTAAATTACTCTCATGGACATAAGCATATATATCATTATTCAATACCACTACTACTTTTATAGTCAGTTGTATCTGACTCTTTGTGACACCATGGACCAAAACCTGCCAGGCTCCTCTGCCCATGGAATTCTCCAGGCAAGAATACTGGAGTGGGTTGCCATTCCCTTCCCCAGGGAATCTTCCTGATCCAGTGACCAAACCCATATCTCCTGCACGGTAGGCAGATTCTTTACCATCTGAACCACCACTTGTGCTACTGACTGACCAAATTATCTGGACCTCTATTGGACATTGTTTCTACGTGGCAGCATAGTAGAGTGGTAAAGAACATGGGCTTTGGCATTGGAAGGACCTGGGTATTCATCTAGTTTCTATCACCCATTACTCTGTGGCCTTGGGTAAATTAATTAGGCCCTCTGTGCCTCAGAGAAATGGAGGTAATACTAGAAGCTCCTTCCCAGAGTCATTGTGAGGACTGAATAAGATAATTCTATGGAAACTGTCTAGCGCAGTACCTACTAGACTATAAGTCTGCAAAACAATTACAAATTATTGTCTGTTATTGTTGCCTGTAATCCAAATTCATGAAAGTCAGAAAGGACAGTGATGTCTATCAGTTGTCCCCACTGTTTAGGCATTTCATAATCAGTTGAGTTGTAAAAAAGTTCTGAGAGCAAAACCAATTATATTTTGACAGTAAAGTCTATTACTGGGTTCAAGCTAAAATGGTGTCTTAGAAATAAATAGATTAAATTAGGGAAAATTGATTTGCAACAAAAATTCAGACCCCAAACTACTAGAAAACAAAAAGCAGATTTAAACTACTTTTGAGCAGTTTAACCCCAGTTTGTGTCTGTAAGATTTGCTGGCCAAAGTGCCTCGTTCTCTGGCATGTTTAAAAACCCTACTAGGCATTTTCATCACAGGTGCATAGTAGGGTTACTAGACTGCTGCTGCTGCTGCTAAGTCACTTCAGTCATGTCCAACTCTGTGCAACCCCATAGACGGCAGCCCACCAGGCTCCGCTGTCCCTGGGATTCTCTAGGCAAGAACACCGGAGTGGGTTGCCATTTCCTTCTCCAATGCGTGAAAGTGAAAAGTGAAAATGAAGTCACTCAGTCGTGTCAGACTCTTCGCGACCCCATGGACTGCAGCCTACCAGGCTCCTCCATCCATGCAATTTTCCAGGCAAGAGTACTGGAGTGGGGTGCCATTGGGTTACTAGACACTTAGGGAAAAACATATTGGTTTTAAAAGTGGGACTAGAGACTAATCCCTGTAGTAAAGCAACATGACAAGGCAAAGAGGTGGGCCAGGATTCTGATACAGAATAACTATCCACAAAGGATGCAGATGGTGCTAAAGGAGGTGTGAGATGCAAATATTGACAGAATCAAAAGAAGTGAAGCTGAATCTGGCCTCTGTACCCTGACACTGAATTAAATCTTGGAGCCAGAGTTTTGGGTGAAGTAAAAAAGAGTAGCTTTAATTACTCTGCCCGACTTTCCTGGTGACGTGGATGGCTCAGACAGTGAAGAATCTGCCTGCAGTGCAGGAGACTCAGGTTTGATCCCTGGTCAGGAAGATCCCCTGGAGAGGGGAATGGAAACCCACTCTAGTATTCCTGCTGGAGAATTCCATGGATAGAGGAGCCTGGTGGGCTAAGGTCCATGGGGTCACAAAGAGTTGGACACAGCTGAACAACTGACACTATTTTGGCAGGAAGAGGGGGCCACAGTGGGCTAATGACCTCAAAATCATGTGTTGCAACCCGGAGGGGGAGTTGTTAGGTGTTTTATAGCAATGGTTCAAAAAAGGCCATGGTCATTTCACGGACATCCTTTCAATTGATGGTGGTGCAGTAAATGGGAGTCAGCATCCTCAACCTTCTGATTCCAACCTGTCTGGGATGTCTGTGCTTGTGGGCAGCACCCCATTAACTTCTCCCACCTGGTGGGGGCTTCAGTGTCTGCACAACAGCTCAGAGATATCGCATGGATCCCTTGAGGGGAACCAGGACTGCCCCAAGCTGCGCTGTGCTTTCTTGGCTGTTCCTCCCTTATCTCTGCAGCTCCTCCCTCCTCTGATTTAGCAACTGTTTGAACCTGCTCTTTCTCAGGAAAGGTCATGAAGGCTGAATAAAGCCTATTTCCTGTAATCAAAAAATGGGGGACACAGAGCTTTTTGTGCCTAGGAGCCCTACAGTGTCCTGCCTGGTATCAGCAGGGACAGAGGAAGGAAGGTTTTGGTGTTGGACAGATATTTAGTCCAGCTGTACGTGTTTGAACATTGGAGGGGCTGGCAAACCTGTCTCTAAACCAGGTCAGTTTGGCTCATTGTAGCTAATGACTCGGGTAGTTACCTGTCCCCCTAGCTGGTTGGTTTTGCTGTCTGGAGGAGATATGGGCTTGGGAGAAGAGTGTCAACTCACCCCGTTGGTGCCCTGTGACTGTGGGCCAGGGTGAAAGTAATGCTGGCAGCTGAGGACCGCTTGTCTTGCCTTCTTTTCACCTGGGAGTGCTGAGCTGCCCAGAGAGGGTTAGGGGAGAGGTGAACAGGAAACAAGCCCAAAACACATTGAAACTGGGCTCAGAAGACTCAAGTTCACACTGTACTTCCCACTCTTACAAGCTGTGTGCCCACCCACAAGTTGCTTCCACCTTCTGAGCTTCTCTTTTCTCATGTTCAAAAGGGAAATAGCAAAACGTATAGCATCCAAAATAATGAGACAGGTACAAAACCAACAGCCACAAAGGGGAGTTTGTGGACATGTGACTGTGTTCATGAGTGAGTTCTACTTGTTCACAAGACCCAGTTTTTACTTTGTAGACAAAGGTTCTGGGGGCTGGGGAGGGGCTGGCATTTAATCTTGTAGTTCAAGTTAGTCTTTCTGGTTTAGCAGTCTCTTCTAGACTAAGTCACTTTGGGAAAAATCCTCTATCTTTCAGAATGCCTCCCTCTTTCCCAAGGGTCCCTTCTCTGCCCTGTTCTCCTGGGGAGAGTCGAGGTGGAAGAGGACATGAAGCCCTGAGCTGCTGGGGGCTAAGGGCCTGGCTGACTGGGTTCCCCATCGCCTGGTCTTTGGGGTCCCCTCCAGCCTCACTGCATCGACCCCTACGGCCATGGATGAAACTCTCAGGCTGGTTTTGCAGCACAGTTGAGGGCTGATGGAGTCCAATCCTCCCTCACGCCCATTTTAGCCACTGATGCTCCCGGGCCCCCCTGCATGCCCCTGAGTCTCCCAGTCCTTCCACGTCCACCTCTTGCCTCTACTCCTCATGCAGCCACATTCCGGTCTTGGGGCCACTGTCTCAGCTCCTCTCTCTGCCTGGTCTCACTATGCCTCTGCTTCTTCTCTCCTGCAGCTTTCCTGTATTGCTGGGGACACAAGAAGGCGGTCTCCCAGCTCCCATTTTCCCAAGGGAAGCACAACGCATGTCCCCTCAGCTTTGGGTTCCCAACTCTTTCTGGAAGTTTCTCCTCCCACCTCCAGTGTTTCTACCCTGGGCTAGATGGAAGAGAGGTGTGGGGAAGGGCTGCATGTGGTGAAGGAACAGGCCCCACACTTGAAACTTTAACCCTCCCCTACTGCCCTTTGGGTTCAATCACTGGGTTGGGACGATCCCCTGGAGGAGGAGATGGCAGCCCACTCCAGTACTCTTGCCTGGGAAATCCCATGGACAGAGGGGCCTGGTGGGCTGCAGTCCATGGGGTTGCAAAGAGTCAGACATGACAGTGACTGAATCACCACCTCCTACCACCCTTCTCCCAGCTTTTGAGGGCATCTAAGCCCATTACAGATTGAGTTTTTACCCCCTTTCCCCAAAATAGATATGTTGAAGTCCTAACCCTAACATGATGGTATTTGGAGGTGGATCCTTTGGCAGGAAATTAAGTTTAGATGAGGTCACAAGGGTGGGGCCTAGTGCCCTTATGAGAAGAGAACCAGAGAGCCTTCTCCACCCCACCCTCTTCCTCTCTCTTCATGCACTTTATGCAAACATATGGAAAAAAAGGCCCTGTGCGACCAAAGCTCCAAGTCGGCGTCTACAAGCCAGGAAAAGAGTCCTCGCTGGAAACTGACTTTGTGGGACCTTGATCTAGGATTTCTACCATCTAGAACTGTGAAAAAATACACGTCTGTGGTGTTTTGCTGCAGAAGCCAGAGCTAAGACAGTCCCTGCCCCCTTGTGGCAGGCCAGCTTGCCCTGTCACTTCCAGACAGCCTGTGCTCAGACCCAGCTTGGGGTGATCTTGTGGGCCAAGCCCTTTCAGAATTCGAAACTAAACTCTTCCACACTGAAGCACCTAGTTCTTACAAGTCAAAAGCCTTCTGTCGGAGACGGGCTTCGGAAACTGACCTGTGGTCTCCTGTGCTTCAGTGGATCGAGGGCCACGGAGCATGGTGCAGTTTAGTGTTACCGACCACGAGTGAGCAATCCGTTGAATGATGACACCATACCATTACTATGCCTGGTAGACAGTGGGTGCCCAGTGAGTGTTTTCTGAATTTTGATATTGAGTAACAGCTGTGAACTTGAGTATCCTAAAAAGTAAAACTGAACTACATTCAAATGATGTTTGTCTGCTTGTTAGCTGCTTTGTCTCCTGGAGGCATGATACTCAGACCTGGAGGGCTGTGGCTGTGGGCAGCTGTGAAGGTTCTCTGATGGGTGTCTAATGGACAGCACCTCAGAAAATCCAGTGTGGGTTTCATTGCCTTCCTTGCGTCATGAACATCATGGTTACTTACTGGCAACCCCCAGAGGTGAACTCCAGGCCTGGGAGCATGGTTTATTTGTTGCAAATGAACCTTGGTGCCCATGGTGGGTGAATACTCTTTAAAATGAAAGAACCCACTTGGAAAATAACTCCCAAGAAATGTACATTTAAAACCACTCTTCCCTCTCTTGCTCTTCTAGGAAAGAAATGGGTTGGGGGTGGAATAAAACTTCATGTTTAAGTCAAACAAGGCTGTTTCTGTACATTGATGTAACTGGATAGCTTTGAAAAGGAGGGCGGGCTCATCCCTGGCTTGGGTCTTGGAGCCTGGCTGCCAAAGAAAGAGGCGGCCTGGCCCCTCTCCCAGCTGTGGGGCTCCGGGGCTGAGGAGCCCGAGGCCCCGCATGTGACACCTCGTTCTTAGATACTCTAATTTATAGTTAACGCCTTTTAAGCAAACAAGAGGGAGAAAAAAATCTGGTTCATATTATGGCAACTTGCAATGAAGGGAAGTCTAGGAGTTCAAAGAAAAATATCCCAGGAAAGGCAGAGCCCGTTAAAATTCATTCTAAGTGGTTGGGAAGATAATTGGAAAGAAGGCTTTCTCAGGGCGAGGCTGGAAGCCGGCTTCCCCTCACTCCAGTTGTCTCTCCCCAACACGAGGGTCATTCCAAAGAGGAGCCAAATTCACAAGGACTGGTTACTAAGATAGGCTAAATTGACTGAAGAAATAAAAACTTCAGAGCTCAGTTGAAGGGATCAAGACAGAGGTAATGAGTACATTCTCTTCCCAAAGCCAGACTCCTGTTCGGTTTGATGTGAGGGGCTCAGAAGCTTTCTCTTCCTTCCCACACTCACCCCTGCCATCACCCCCGCAAAAAAAAATTGCCCCTTACGTGCTGATGGTCTTTGGGAGCTTGATTTTCTACTGTCAGTAAGTTCCTAACTGGGTTCTCTGGGCCAAGGCACCTTTTGTGGCTCTGTGTGCTTGTTGGAGGTCTACAGGGCAAGAGGGGTGAGAGCCAGCAAAGAGCAGAACTTTGCTTCACCACTCCCCACTCTCTCCCCGCAGCTCCCCACCTCTGCCCTGCATGGAAGCCTTGGAAGGCCTCCAGGCTGGAAGGTCTTCATATTTGATGCAGTGGTAGCACCACAATGACTAAATCAAAAGAGCCTGGGGTGTCAGAATGGTTGGAAGGTGGTATTATGGGGCCTGTCTTCCAGCTGTGCTGACTGAGGAGCCTATGGTTTGGGCTCAGACTGCTTTTTTGGGGGTTTGGTGGGTGTGTGGTCAGGATTAGAAGGAGAGCCTGATGGAGGTTACACCCTTGATCCCTACCGACTCTCCCATCCCCACCCTGATACTTCATGGATGCGGAAGGCCAACCTCTTGCTAAACAGCTCTTATTCAACCCTCCAGGTCCCTACCAACGAGTTCATATGCCATCAGCCTCATGCTCAGAATTGAATATTCATTCCTTTGACCTAAGGAAATGGCCTGTAATCAAATGCCCTTGTCCCTCAGAGGCCTGACACCCTGGCCTAGCGTGAAAGTGAATTGATGGACGTAATCTGTTCCAGATGAACTCCAATTTGGTTGAGAGGTAGGGGTAAGAATTAGGAGCATGGAGGAAGGGAGCAGAAATTTGACACAGTTGATGCTGAAAGGGAGGTGGGAAGTGTCAGACAGCATTGCCCTCTTCACCTCGGGGTGGCCCTGGATTGCAGCGAGAATCTTTGTGCTTCCCCCGCCAACATTTCTCATGCGTCCTACTGTCTCTCTTAAGCAGCTGAGGCTGCTGATGTCTGCCCCTTTTATCCAGGTCAGTTTTTCTTCTCTTTCTGAGCCTGCCAGAGAGTCAAGGGTCAAGCTCATCCCAGTTTAACCCGCTGACTTTTTAGACTGAGCCCCTTTTGTAGACAATGACAGGCTTTTGCTCCCTTAATTAGAATTCCCTGGTATGAATGGCAGTGTTATTCGGTGGTGTTTGGTTTGGGTATGACGAAAGAACTTTTCTCTTCCTTTCTTTTCCTCTTGTGGTTTGCTTTTGGATTACTTAAATAAATAGGGGCAAATGTCCCCAGTTCAGCATCCAAGGAGTGCCAAGGCAGCACGCCATGCTTACTCATATATTTTCCACCCTGTGTATTCCTCTGCACCTTGGATTCTAAGGCAATCTTATGCATTTCTTTTTCCTGCAGAATTTCTTCCATTTCCGGAGAGCATTTTTGCCAGTGGCAAAAATGAGTTGCCTTTAAGTATCAGTGAGATAGTGGAAATGCTGAAATGCTTGTACTTGCTGGAACAAAAAGAGTGGGTGGGCAGGGTTAGAAGGAGAGCCTAGTGGGGATTGCATCCTTGATCCCTGTCAGCTCTCCCATCCTCGCCCTGAGACTTCATGGATGGGGAAGGCTGATCTGTTAATAAGCAGCCCTCCCCGGGCAGCCTGTCCCTTCCAGTGGGTCCATATGCAGTCAGTCTCATTGGGTAGTCATTCCTTTGACCTACAGGAATTGGCCTGTAATCCCCTTGTTTCCTGCGTCATGGAGATGAGTGAAGCTCTCTGCTAAGCACATTACCTGCCCCCTCAACTGGCCCCCAAGCAATGTTACTGAGTAGGTTTCATCCCGAACCTCAGTTTACCCATGGCAGACCTGATGCACACAGCAGAGCGACCAAGATCTTACACCCAGCTGGTGGCTGAGTCAGGAGTCACACCTCATCTGAGGGCCTTCTGAAGCCAAGAGTCCTTTCTGGGGACTTTCCTGGTTGTCCAGAGGTTAAGAATCCTCATGCCAATGCAGGGGACACAGGTTTGATCCCTGGTCTGGAAAGATTCCACGTGCACGGGGGCAAGGAAGTCCGTGCACCACAGCTACTGAGCCTGCACTCTAGAGCCCACATGCTTCAAGTGCTGAAGCCTGGGAGCCTAGAACCTGTGCTCCGCAACAGGAGAGGCCACCGCCATGAGAAGCCCATGCGCTGCAACCAGAGAGCAGCCCCCACGTGCGACTAGAGAAAGCCCGCAAGTGGCGATGAAGATCCGGTACAGTCAAAAATAAATGAATCCATAATTTTAAAAAGAGCCCCATCTGCGGACTGCGCTGATTCCCAGTGTTTGCTTCCTTCTCAACAAACCCTTGTTAAGATTTGAAACAGAGTTGGGCAGAATGGGGAGGTGACACAGTAGTAGATGATGAGAGAGCCTCCATGAGTGCCCTTTAGACAAGGATGAAGGCCCCCTGGATATAGAACCCCATCCCAGACTGAAGGAGCTGGCCTCAGAATGACGGTGATGCTGGTGTTTCCAACCTATTCATTCAGCCTGAGGGTAAGAAGCAGAGATGCTTCACCTGGAATAAACTCCACTCTCCTTCCTGTGGACTACAGCTTCTGTATACTCTGGCCCCTTCCTACCGCTACATTCACTCAGCATCTGCCACATCTCTTCTTGTTCTTGGCTGTGGCCAAGCTCTGCCCATCTGAGGCTTGGCACTTGCTGTGACCCTGGCCTGGAGCCCTCAATGCTGGGATCTTTTCAGGGCTCACTCCTTTGCTTCTTTCATTCTCCTCCAGAAGGCTCCTCCTGAAACCAGCCTAGCTCCACCCCACCTCCACCGCCATACACTCTCCTCCCTTGTAGCACCTTACTTTCTCCATAGCACTGCTGCCTGAGATGACAGTATTTACTTAGTTAGAGGTTCATAGCTTGCCTTCCCCATCAGAAGGTGAGCCCCAGGAATGCAGGGTCACCTTGCCCACTGCTGGATTCCCTGTGCCATGACAGTGCCTGGCACATATGTGTTGGATGAACAAATGAATTCAGGAAGTCTGTGGCGCCTGCAATGATCAGAATCCTCTACCAGACCATTTCTGGGTTTTTCCAGTTCTGGGATAAATTATTTAAAATGACACAATTCTATGAAAATGTAATCTTGTTATAATAAATATCTTTTACATATGTATTAGTTTAGTTCTTTAATGGCCATGAGTAAATTGTTCTAATTTTTATCAATATTTCTCTTTCTTGGATAGTAAAACTGAAGCTTGGAGAAATGCACTGACTTTCCAAAAGCCATATAAGCTTTGAACAAGAATTTTATGAATTTTGTGTGGAAATTGGATGTGTATGTCTATTGTTACAGAGTGGGAAGAGCCTGGGGTTTGGAGTCAAAAGGTTTATATTTTGTATTTTGTCTTAGTTTGCATTTTAGCATGTTTATCGCAATATTATCACAGACAACAGGGACGTCCTTGGTGGTCCCATGGCTGGGGCTCAGGACTCCTGAGGCAGGGGGCTCAGATTCGATTCCTAGTCAGGGAACTGGATCCCAGGTGCCACAACTGAGCGTTTGCATGCCACAACTAAAAATCCTGCATGTCACACGGAACATCAAAGACTCCACGTGCCACAGCTAAGACCCAGCTCAGCCGAATGAAATAAATGAGCAATTTAAAAAATATTATCACAGACAAGACTTCCCTTTCTAAGCATCAGTGTTCTTATTGTAAATGAGGAAAATAGATTTTAAAAAGTAGAACTTCATTCACAGCACTACCTGTGGTAACATATTTAGCGTTTAGTAGAGTCCAGCATACCGGTTAGGCCCACAGTAAATATGGGTTGACTTACACACACCTATTTCCTCATGCGTAAAGTACTGTGCCCACCTTTTGGGTTGTTATTAAGCTCAAATAAAGTAAGATGTCAAAAGTACTTCATGAACTATAAAAAAGCATAATGCGGTGCCAACTGATTATATTATTGTCCTGTTTCAAAACAGTGGACATCCTGGAACTTTCTAAAAGAAAAATAATTGTGATGAAAATATTCTTTTCATCCTTAGACATTGTTGGAAAAATAATAACATAAATTCAAGGCATTGATGTTACTGAGAATCCTTATTCTGTGAGGTTTCCACAACTTTATGGTTTACTCTTCCGCACAGAATTTTTAAAAGAAGCTTCAAAAAACTCTACTCTGTTACTCCTTTACAATTGTACTAAGTGGACACAGTGTGTTCGCAAGCTCTGTGACTTGCACTTCTCTGCTTGGATCCTTGACTACACTGCCACTAATGTTTCATACTTTATTTGAAAAGAGTTGGAAGTTATCTTTGAGGGACCTGAAAAGGGCTCTTAAGATAACTTTCTCATGAATCCCTAAGTGTAACTTTGTTGATTCTCCGTGAGTCCTCAGTGCTAGGCACCCTTTTCATTTCTTCTTGCTTTCTGTCTGATTAATGCTTCTTGGGGCTTGCCTGGCGGTCCTGTGGTAAGCGTTCACCTACCAATACTTGGGGTGTGGGTTCAATCCCTGGTTGGGGAGCTAAGATCCCACATGCCTCATGGTGAAAGAAAAGCCAAAACATAAAAAGCAGAAACAATATTGTCACAAATTCAGTGAAGACTTTAAAATGGTCCACATAGAAAATCTTTATTAAAAGAAAAAAATGCTTCTGAGCTGCTCAGCAAAGCACACTAGTACTGTCACAGGGTGGGGGTTTTGGTCTGCTCACCCTTCTTGGTTCAAGGTAGATGAAAGCATTTCTTCTGCAAGTTTTCTTCAAAAAGTTGTAGCTCTAGTCATAAAATAGGATATATGAAGCAAGAGTTATTTAGATTCCTTTTTAATTTGAAAAGTTCAAAAAGACACATATATACCTTCAAAGTAAAAATCACACATAATCCAGCAAAATATAAGTAAGATAAAAGGTGACTACGCAGGGACTTCCCTGGTGGTCCAGTGGCTACGACTCATAGCTCTCAGTGCAGAGGGGCCCATGTTTGATCCCTGCTCAGGGAACTAGATGCCACATACTAGGACTAAGCCCCTGTGAAGTCAAATAAAAATCATAAATAAATACTTTTTTAAAGTGACTACATATAAACTAAGGAGTTATATCATAACTGTTATTTCAGAATAACATTTCCGTTTTTGTGAAGGATTAGCCCATTGTGAGTAACTCTGAACTAGAGACCGGCAAGTGAATTGATAAATCCTAGGGTGGGCTGGTGAAAGTGAAAGAGGAGAGTGAAAAAGTTGGCTTAAAGCTCAACATTCAGAAAACTGAGATCATGGCATCTGGTCCCATCACTTCATGGGAAATAGATGGGGAAACAGTGGAAACAGTGTCAGACTTTCTTTTTGGGGGCTCCAAAAATCACTGCAGATGGTGATTGCAGCCATGAAATTAAAAGACGCTTGCTCCTTGGAAGGAAAGTTATGACCAACCTAGACAGCATATTCAAAAGCAGAGACATTACGTTGCCAACAAAGGTCCGTCTAGTCAAGGCTATGGTTTTTCCAATGGTCATGTATAGATGTGAAAGTTGGACTGTGAAGAAAGCTGAGCGCTGAAGAATTGATGCTTTTGAACTGTGGTGTTGGAGAAGACTCTTGAGAGTCCCTTGGACTGCAAGGAGATCCAGCCAGTCCATTCTAAAGGAGATCAGTCCTGGGTGTTCATTGGAAGGACTGATGCTGAAGCTGAAACTCCAATACTTTGGCCACCTCATGTGAGGAGTTGACTCATTGGAAAAGACTCTGATGCTGGGAGGGATTGGGGGCAGGAGGAGAAGGGGACAACAGAGAATGAGATGACTGGATGGCATCACTGACTCAATGGACATGAGTTTGAGTGAACTCCAGGAGTTGGTGATGGACAGGGAGGCCTGGTGTGCTGCAATTCATGGGGTCTCAAAGAGTCAGACACGACTGAGCGACTGAACTGAACTGAACTGAACTGAGGGTGGGCTGCTGTCCATGGGGTTGCAAAGAGTCAGACACGACTGAAGCAACTTAGCATGCATGCATGCATTGGAGAAGGAAATGACAACCCATTCCAGTATTTTTGCCTAGTGAATCCCAGGGACGGAGGAGCCTGGTTGGCTGCCGTCTATGGGGTTGCAGAGTTGGGCACGACTGAAGCGACTTAGCAGCAGTAGCAGCACCAGCAAGCTTTACCATGGGTTTCCCTGTTGGTTCAGACAGTAAAGAATCTGTCTGCAATGCGAGAGACCTGGGTTCAATCCCTGGGTTGGGAAGATCCCCTGGAGATCTTCACTCCTGGAGAATCTCAATGGACAGAGGAGCCTGGCAGGCTACAGTCCATGGGGTCGAAAAGAGTCAGACACGACTGAGCGACTAAGCACAGCTTTACCCCCCTCCTTTTTTTTTTTTTAACATTTGGCTGCATCGAGTCTTGGTTGCAGCACTCGGGATTTTCATTGTGTTATGCAGAATCTTTCATTGTGGTACTTAATTCTCTAGTTGTGGCACATGGGTTTAGTTGCTTAATGGCATATGGGATCTTAGTTCTCTGACTAGGGATCAAACCCATGTCTCCTGCAGTACAAGGCAGATTCTTAACCACTGGACCACCAGGGAGGTCCTAGCTTTACACCTCTTTTTCTCAGAGTAATATATGTATTTTTATTAATACTTAACACATTAGGATACTTTTAATACTGGCAAGTCAAAGTTTTAATTTTATTTTAAAATGATTCATCAACAGGGCAGTTGTTACTTTAAAATTTTAAGAGGAGCGTTAACTAGTGAGGTGATCCTTGACTCACCTGCTTCCACTTGTTGATCAGTGAACGATGTAGGAAGAGGAGCTTGGAAAGCAATGAACATACTTGGGTCACTGGTTGAGACCATGAGACATCTCTGTTTGGTGACTGAACATTTGCTGAGCACAGAATTACCTGATATTGACTGGCAGTGTTGTAAGAGCATCAGAGGAGAACATTTTGATCACGTGTATTCAGTAGCAGATTTCATAATTACTCTAATTTAGAAGTAATAGTGAATATAAATGATATTTGGAGATGTTTGTAACCCCTGTAATGTGATCCAGCTTTACACTTTTTCATTTTCTGGATTATATTCCCTCCTACAGGCTTGATAATGAGTCTCCCACAGCCTGGATCTGCATCGTGTCTCCTGCCACACTCAACCACACCGTTTATGGCCCTGGAGTGACCAACACTCTCTGCCTCTGGGCCTGTCTCCAAGTTTCTACCTCTGGCCACACTGATGTCTGTCCGAAAAGAAGTGCCATGGCTTCTTTTTCTCGTTTCTCTGGAGCTCTCCCCTCTCTCCTCCTTGATTCAATGCTGATGGTAATTTAATTTCTCAAGCACATTCCCTAAGGATTCCCTGAGGGAATGGCTAAGAGGTTGAAACCTAGGCCAGTTATTCTGAGCTGACACATGCTAATAGAAGAAATAAATCACCTACTAGCATTCAAAAATATATAGGTAGATAAGCAAGGAGGAGAAGAAATACAAGCCACCTTTTTTTTTTTTTTTAAACATACCTTTTGTCCCAGATAACTCCAGGAGTAGATTAAATGGTATATTAAAAGGCAGTTAAATATCATGCCTGCTCTCACAGAATTAATGTTTCAGAGTGCATTCCACACTGAATTTATTATGCCTGCCTGCAGGGCTGGATGGCATGTGGACATAGTTGCACACTGTGGAAACAGTAGCTTGGTTTATGATACCTCAAGTCCTGAGCGCACGTTAGAATCTGACAGTAAGGCCCATGACTCTATGGGAGCTGATTTATCCTGAACCATTTAAAGTCAGCAGATCCTTTTTACTATCTAAATTCTGCCCTTTCTCTCACTGGCTGGTGGCTGTCTCTTTAATAAAAATAGAAAAGGGCTACCTTGTGACAATGATGAATGTTCCCTTTTGAACACAGTTCAGCCACCTTTAGAGTTTAAGGTCAAGGTCATTTTATATCTTGCTGATGTCTAGTCATTGCCACCCAGCTAGATGGGACTGGAAGTTACCAGAGCACAGTTTCCTTAACTAATCGTTCATTGCCCGGGATAGTCAGTCCAGGAAAGACCAAACAAAATGTGTTTCTTCTATATGGCTTTCTAAGTCCTCATCTTATACATATTGGCCCCCTTTGTGAGGTCCCTACTACTCAAGCACTATAAAGAAAAATTGAGTTTTACTAATTGTAACTCCATATTAACTCTCCTGTGTTAGTTATCTCTTGCTGTGTAACAAATTACTCTGAAACACAGTGACCTGAAAATAATAATCAGCATTTATTTTCCCACCGTGGCTCAGCAGGTAAAGAATCTGTCTGCAATGCAGGAGACACAGGAGATGCAGGTTCAATCCCTGGGCCAGGAAGATCCCCTGGAGAAAGAAATGGCAACCCACTCCAGTATTCTTGCCTGGGAAATCCCATGGACAGAGGAGCCTGGTGGGCTACAGTCCAAAGGGTTGCAAAGAGTTGGACATGGCTAAGCAGCTAAGCACACACGCATTTTCCCAGTGTTTTTGTGGGTCAGGAATTGACGAGCAGTGCAATTGGGTGGTTCTGACTCAAGGGCTCTTGTGAAGTGGCAGTCAAGATGTGAGCTGAGGGACTTTCCTGGTGGCCCAGTAGCTAAGACTCCATGCTATTAATGCAAAAGACCTGGGTTCGATCTCTGGCCAGAGAACTAGATCCACACGCCACTACTAAGAGTTCACATGCCACAGGTAAAGATCCTGCATGCTGCCACTAAGACCCGGCATAGCCAAATAGGCAAAATAATTAAAAGAAAAAGATGTGATTTGAGTCGTCCTGCTACCGTGTAAAGGCTTGACTTGGGCTAGAAGATCTTTCAAGATGGCTTACACACGTGCCTACTAAGTTGGTGCTGGCTGTTGGTAGGGGGCCTCAGTTCCTCCTGGATGAGCGGCTGTAGGCCTGCTTGAGTGTCTTTACAGTATGGCAGCTGGCTTTCCCAGATGATCCAAGAAAGCACAAAGTGAAAGCCCCAGTGCATTTCATGGCCTAGCCTCAGAAGTCATACTTCATCATTTCTGTGATATCTCATTGCTTACACAGACTAGTCTCATTCAGTGCAGTGGTGAAAAATTTGCCTGCTGATGAAGGAGACACAGGAGATTTGGGTTCAATCCCTGGGTCAGGAAGATCCCCTGGAGGAGGAAATGGCAATCCACTCCAGTATTCTTGCCTGGAAAACTCCATGGACAGAGGAGCCTGTGGGCTGTAGTCTGTGGGGTCACAAAGAGTTGGACACGATTGAGTGACTGAGCACATTCACTCTGTGCAAGGGAACTACAGAAAGGCATGGATACCAGTTGGCCAGAATTACTGGAGGCAATCTTTAGAAGTGTTATTTCAAACAAAGAACCAAAGGTGCTATTGAAATCTGTAGGTTCCACTGGTATTATATTATATGTAGACCACTAAGGAAGACCCAATATTATATGTAGTACTGTTAAAAGAAGGATTCATTTTCAAACATCTGATTTGATGTTTGTTATGAAACAAAACCGTCCAGAAAATTCAAGGTTAGAGTCCACTTTTGATCACGCTTTCCAAACAGGATTTTCCTCTGCCATGATGAAGCCATATGGGCACTGTCAGTTTTCTTTTCTTCCCCAGTGTTTGCATTGGGGAAAGTTAAACAAACAAATCAAAACTGAACCTCCTTTCACAAAGTTACCATTTCATGGATTGCCATCCTGGAGTGCAGGCAAGTTTCTTTTGTCAGCTGCTGCTTTGAAAGCCAAAGCCAAGATTGCCTGGCACGAAGCTTTGCGTGTTGGCAAGCCAACCCCAATGAATTGGAAGTGCGTTCAAGGCTAAAAGAATAAGACTAGAAGTGTTGTAGATATCTTTTATAGTCTCATGGTTGGAGGGAATTTGCGAGGCTCTCCAGGCTTAACTTCCATTGTATGCAGGTATATGTTCTGAAATTCTAAAGATACGTAGAGGATCACCCTGCCTTTGTTTTAATATCAAGTGAGAAAAAGCTTACTACCACTCCCTTTGATTGTCAAAGGTTTGCCGTTTGCTGCTTAAGCCACATTTTATCTCTGTGTATCTTCTGACCATGGACCTTCCCTTTCCACCCCCTAGAGAAAAACCAAATGTGAAATTTCATCAGATATTTGAAAACCCACTCTCATGTGAGTCGTCTTAGTCTTCCAGGTTAAATAATCCATGTTTTTTTTTTTTTTGCCTCCAAATCCCTTGCCATCTTAGTTTCAAAGTCCATCTGAAAATGTGGCGTCCATTCATTTGCAACAAAGTATTTTTGAATGCTGTCTGTGGGCAAGGCACTGTGCCAGTCCAGATGTCTGAAAAGGACAGAGTCAAGAGCGCTGTTTCTTCCCATTAATTTAGATGTTATGTTTCTGTTGATGTCACCAAAGATTACATTAGCTTTTCTTGTAGCCATGTCGAACTATTGGATTATTTTGGGCTGTGATCAACGAAAACGATCAGTTTTTGTTGAAGGGAACTCTTCTCAGTTCTCGTCTTCCCAAGCCTGTACTCATGTAATCAAGGTTTTGAATCTAAATGAAAGACTTCACGTTTATCTCTATCCAGTTATATCTCATTGGTCCAGCTCATCGTTCCAGTCCACTGAAGTCGTTCTGATATTTGCTGACTCTTAGATCTTGATTTCACTGTTTTAGCATTTCTCGCAGCTTTGCGTATTCATCAACGTTTCTTCTCTCTTTGCAGCCAAGTCACTCCTAGTGATGCGAGGAGAACAGGGCCAGTGACAGTCATTTGGCAGGTCACTGGACCCCTCCCTGCCCCCTTCCATCAGCTCTATGAGAACAGATTTTCAGCCAACTATGAGTTGCCCAAATTATACTGTCATCTGGTCTGCATTTCTCCATCTTGTCCACAAGAATTTCCTGAGAGACTGCCAAATGCCTTGATTAATCAATACATGCTGAGTCTCTGACATTCACAGTTGTTGGTCCTAGTGACCTGCTTCTTTCTCCAGAGGAGGAAAGGGAATGGGGCAAGCTGAGAACTGTTCTGTCCTCTGCTCGAGCTCCCTAACCACCAGACTCCTGGGTCAAGCTAGGGAACAGCCAAGTTCATGAAGATGTATCTGTTGACTGACCCCTTGACCTTATCCTTTAGGACCAAAGCATACCTTGTCACTTTAAAGTATTATAACTTTGAGTAGAACCCATATCTCATCTTTTCTGATCAGTTGTTCTTTCTAGCTATCTTGGGCTCACTTCACTCTCCCCTTTCCCAGGTGGCGTTAGTGATAAAGACCCCATCTGCCAGTGCAGGAGATGTACGAGACTTGGGTTCAATCCCTGGGTCAGGAAGATCCTCTAGAGGAGGGCATAGCAACCCATGCCAGTATTCTCGCCTGGAGAATCCCCCTGGACAGAGGAGCTTGGAGGGCTACAGTCCATAGGGTCGCACAGAATTGGACATGACTGAAGTCACTTAGCATGCACACACCTTACTTTGATCCTCAGGTTCATAGGCTTTTATAGTTCAAATCACCAAATATTTAGAGTATCTGGTATAAGTTCCTGTACAAGTTATGTCCATGCCATGTCAATACTTTTTAATGCACCATGCGCAACTACCCAAACCACAGTCTACAACAAGCCTCCCTGGTCAGCTCTGCTCCACCTCAAGAAGTCCTGCAGACTCACACCTATCTCCACCATCCAAGGTATCCAGCCTTACATGTTAGGACCTATGATTTCTCCATTCTTTTCAGCCTCATGTTCTGACAAGCACGTTCTCTTTGGGTCTTAGATTTGGTAACTAGGTTTAGACAGTCTACTCTGATTCAGAACTTTTTCCCCACCAAGATATGACTTCCACTGGATCAAGCACTGTGGGCTTCCCTTGTGGCTCAGCTGGTAAGGCACCCACCCTCAGTGCAGGAGACCTGGGTTCGATCCCTGGGTTGGGAAGATCCCCTGGAGAAGGGAAAGGCTACCCACTCCAGTATTCGGCGTGGAGAATTCCATGGACTGTATAGTCCGTGGTCGCAAAGAGTTGGACCCGACTGAGCGACTTTCACTACACTTCACTTCAAGCACTGTAGTTAGGATGCATATCACCCTGCCTCTACCCTGGAACCTCCATCACAGAACCTTCCCTTCACCTGTCAGAAAGATTAGAAAGGCAGTGGGTGGAAAAATAGATGAAAAGACTGGGTCCCAGTTCCCAGTCCAGTGCAAGTAATCCAGTACAGTTCATTGCCTGGTAATTTTAGATAAAGCACACTTTGGCAGGGAGGAGGGCACTGATTTGTAGTAATGAGTCCCAACCATCATTCTTGGTGATATTAATGAAAAAGGCACACACCATCAAGGGCTTTCCTGGTGGCTCAGCTGGTAAAGAACCTGCTTTCCAATTCAGGAGATGCAAGATGCTGTGAGTTTGATTTCTGGGTCAAGAAGATCCCCTAGAGAGGGAAATGGCAACCTGCTCCAGTATTCTTGCCTAGAAAATTCCATGGATAGAGGAGCCTAGCAGGCTACAGTCCATGGAGTCCCAAAGACTTGGACAAGACTGAGCACATATGTACACACACACACACACACCATCAAGTTTCACAATTCAAGGTAACTGTGTTACTCAGAGCCTGTCTCTTGGTTTGCAGGACCTTTAAATTGTGAGCAACATACTCAAAAATGTTGCCCTAATTTTCTCATGGAGAATATAGAGCTTTGGTGTTTTTTCTGGGACACACTCATTGTCTTAGAGTCATAGTCTCATCTGGACATTTTCCCTTCTAAAGCTTAAGCTGATAACTGTCTAGGTGAGAAATTCCTAACCCATATTTTCTCCAGCTTGGGGAGATGTACATTGTTTCTTTTTATTTCTTTATATTAGAGTTTTTGTTTTTCTTAATTTTATTGAGATATAATCGATATGTATATATGGCAGAAAGCGAGGAGGAACTAAAGAGCCTCTTGATAAAGGTGAAAGAAGAGAGTGAAAAAGCTGGCTTAAAACTCAACGTTGAAAAAACTAATATCATGGCATCTGGTCCCATCAGTTCATGACAAATAGATGGGGAAACAGTGGAAACTATGGCAGATTTTATTTTCTTCAGCTCCAAAATCACTGTGGATGGTGACTACCGCCATGAAATTAAAAGATGCTTGCTCCTTGGAAGAAAAGCTATGACCAACCTAGACAGCATATTAGAAAGCAGAGACATTACTTTGTCAGCAAAGGTCCATATAGTCAGAGCTATGGTTTTCCCAGTAGTCATGTAAGAAGGCTGAGCACTGAAGAATTGATGCTTTTGAACTGTGGTGTTGGAGAAGACTCTTGAGAGTAACTTGGGTTGCAAGGAGATCAAACCAGTCAATCCTAAAGAAATCAGTCCTGAATATTCTTTGGAAGGACTGATGCTGAAGCTGAAGCTCCAGTAATACTCGCCACCTGATGCGAAGAACTGACTCATTGGAAAAGATCCTGATGCTGGGAAAGATTGAAGGCAGGAGGAGAAGGGGACAACAGATGATGAGATATTGGATGACATCATTGACTCAATGGACATGAGTTTGAGCAAACTCCAGGAGATAGTGAAGGACAGGGAAGCCTGGCGTTCTGCAGTCCATGGGGTCACAAAGAGTCAGACACCACTGAGCAACTGAACAACAATTGAAAAATAACATTTTATTTTTAATGTGCCCAGTGTAATGCTTTGATATATGTATGTATTGTAAAATGATCACAATAAGTTAACATCCATCACCTACTTAAAATTTTTTCCTTGTGATGATAACTTTCAAGATATACTCTTAGAAACTTTCAAATATAAAATATAATATTATTAATTATATTCATTGTGCTGTACATTACATCCCTAGAATTTGTAACTTGGGGATAACTTATAATCTTATAACTGGAAGTTTGTACTTTTTGACCATTTTCACAAGTTTCCCCCACCCCCTACCCCCTCCTCTGACAATCACCAATCTACTCTCTGTTTTGATGAGTTCAGTACTTTTTAGATCCCACATATAAATATATAATATGTATACTGTATATATATATATCCCACATATAAGTATATAATATAGTATTTGTCTTTCTTTGTCTGATTTATTTCATTTATCATAAAGCCCTCAAGGGCCATCCCTGTTATCTCAAATGGCACAATTTTCTTCTTTTTATGGCTGAATAGTAGTCCCCTTTATACATATACTGCATTTTCTTTGTCAGTTCATTCATCAATAGATACTTAGATTATGCCCATGTTTTGACTATTGTAAATAGTGCTGCCATGAATAGGGGGGTACAGATATCTCTTCAAGATAGTGACTTCATTTCCTTTGGAGTTATTCCCAGGAGTGGAATTGCTGGATCATATGGTACTTCTGGTTTTAATTTTTTGAAGAACCGCTATTACTGTTTTCCTTAGTTGCTGTACCAACCTACATTCCCAGCAACAGTTCATAAGAGTTCCCTTTCCATCACATCTTGACCAACACTTGTTATCTCTTGTCTTTTGGATGATGCTCATTCTAACAAGTCTGAGGCTAGAATGTGGGTTTGATTTGCATTCTCCTGGTGACCAGTGATATTGAACATATTTTAATGTATTAAAACCTATTGGCCACTGGTATGTCTTCTTTGGAAAAATGTCTTTTCAGTTCCCTGGCCCACTTTTTTTTTTTTTTTACTTTACAATTCTGTATTGGTTTTGCCATACATTGACATGAATCTGGTGTCTGGGTTTTTTTGCTGTTGAGTTACATGAGTTCTTTATAGATTTTGGATATTAACTTTGCAAATATCTTCTCCCATTCCATAGATTCTCTTTTCATTTTGTTGTTGGTTTTCTCTGCTATGCAGAAGCTTTTTAGTTTGATATAGGCCCAATAGTTTATTTTTGCTTTTGTTGTCTTTACTTTTGGTGTCAAATCTAAAAAATCATCACCAACATTGATATTAAGGAGTTTCCTCCTTATTTATTTATTTTTTAGGAGTGAGATA
This sequence comes from Oryx dammah, assembly GCF_014754425.2. Taxonomy (NCBI): domain Eukaryota; kingdom Metazoa; phylum Chordata; class Mammalia; order Artiodactyla; family Bovidae; genus Oryx; species Oryx dammah. The sequence goes on along the minus strand of NW_024070210.1, from coordinate 82,533,809 downwards.
TACACTGTTTCTGCCTAAGAAGTCATAGAATCCCTATTTGTAAACGCTGCCTAAGTAGCCAGCTACTGATTTCCCATATTCCACGATCTTCCAAAATCTGTGACTTTCAGTTGGAGTAAGAGATAATAACATTACCTCTTTACTTAAAATTTTAATTCCCTACTTAGAAAGTGAATATGGGCATTTTAAACATCAATTTCTATTCCCTAAATGGTAAGTGGAAATGACCGTTTAAAACTCTCCAGTTTAAGTACCATTGGTACTTGTGTGTGGCCCTTACCTGGGTTATTTTTTTTCCCTGTGGGTGAGTGACTCACAACAGAACTCAAGCTCCTGGCTCTCTCCCTAAATGCTAGGAAACTGGAGCTTTCAGCCACTGAAATTCTTTACTAAATGAGCCTGTTTCTACTCATTTTCAAATGTACTAATCTCCTCTAACATTTCACTGTGAAGAAAACAAGGTTTTTATTAATTGAAGCAGGATCTCCCACAGGATGTCCGGTGTGATTGGCTGCATCATTACATAATAGTAATAAACAAATGAGCCCCCTTTGAACTCAGCAGTTCAGGCTCCTCCAGCATCTTGGCTGTGGTTCCACAGTTTGACACTTGTGCCGCAGTTAATTAGGGTGACTGTGAAAGGTAGACAGGGGCAGAGAAAAGGCAGGATTTAAAAGCTGTTCCTGCTACCTTTTGGGGAGTTTCAAGTCCTTTCTACATTATAAAGCTAAATGATAGATTTATGCTTTATTTTCTCCCTGGCCTCCCTCCTTGGCTTCAGATTTAATGAGCCCAAAGGAAAGGGGGATCATTATTTAAAATCTGGGTGACGTGCATTTAAATTTAAGGTTTGTATTTGCCCAGACTTTTTATTCCTGCAACCCAAGATACCTACATATAAATCAAACTTCATCAGTTACACTGTCGCCATTCATCTCTCCTGTTGGGAAAAGCTTAGTTTAATAGGTTATTTCCCAAAACTTGCTTTGTTGCTTTCTTATCTGGGTTGTATATAGAATCAGCTGGAGAAGGGAGGAGACTGGAAAAATGCTTTGGTCACTTTACATGAGTTTTAAAATAGCGGCAAATAAGAGAAGGTCTATTCACAGTGCTTATTGGCAGTCCCATGGGGGGTAGGTGCTGAAGCTTCCTGTGACAACAGAGGAGTCCAGAAAGCAGGGCCCAGGATGAAACTGATGCAGGGAAGGGGGTCTGAATTCCCTTCCTGGAGAATTCTGAAGGGTATTTCTTCCTTCTCCTCCAACTTTTCTGCCCCTCTTCTACTTAAACCCTGGGAACAGAGGCCTGATGGGGAGAAGCTGGACCAGGGAAGCAGGGTCAGAGCAGATATGCTGGAGACACTCGCTACTCCCCAAGCCCCCTAGTACGAGGTCTTATCGTGCTTTTTTATTCTTCAATATTTATTTTATTTATTTGTTGGGCTGTGCCAGGTCTTGGTTGCACCATTTGGGATCCTCATTCTTCGCTGGAGCATGTGGGACCTTTAGTCACAGCATGGGAACTCTTAGTTGCGGTCTGTGGGATCTAGTTTCCTGACCAGGGATTAAACTCCGACCTTCTGCATTGGGAGCATGGAGTCTTAGCCACTGGACCACCAGGGAAGTCTCATCACGCTTTAAGAGGTCGTGTCCTTTATCTGTCAGACCTCCCTTCTCTGGTCCCACAGGGGCAGAAGCCTCTGGTAGAGTTGCTCCAAATTCATCCTTCATCCCTCAAATGTTTGTTCCACTTTCTGGATCTCTCTCAAATGCTCTTCTCTTTCCCTCCCCTGGAAGCAGCCGTTCTTACCTCCTGCCCCGATTGCTGCAATGGCTTGGAAATGGCCTCCCACCACACATCCCACTGCTTCCTATTGGCTTGCCCTGACCCACCTTCTGAGCTGCAGCCAGAGCTGTCTTTCCAGAAGGCACCGTCAATCTCAGGCTCCTCTGGTTAGACCTGGAGGGACTGCATTTTCGTCGCCTTTAGGATGACATCTCCACTCCCCAAGAAGTCTGTGAGGCAGCTTGCCACCTGGCTTGTTCATCTGTTCTTCTCCAGTTGCCCTGCCCCGCTCTACTCCAGCTACACTGGACTGGACGTGCACTCTCGTGCCTCTAAACCTGATGTCTCAAGCTCCTCTAATCTCAGTCGAGACAGCCTTCCTTTACCCACACCCTTAATCAGGTGTTCCCTCTGAGATATTGTTTCACATTTAAGTTTCCCCTCCAAGAAAACTTATTAAATTCTTGGAAAGGCCTAGAAGCGCCAAAATGTTTCCCATGATTTCCAGAGACTTCCGGGGCTTACTTTTTCATGCTTCTCTCTGCCACTTCACTTCTACATCCTCATGTGCTGCCTTGGTTTCTGTCTTCATTATCAAGCTCCCAAATCCATTTTCCACAGAAGTCCACATGCTATGAGCTTACTTTCATGAATTGAGTACCTTTACTGAAGATTGGGATGATTATGAGAGGTAACTTTAACAAGTGATTGGTCCTAAGTCCTTTCACTGGCTCAACGCTCATTTTACTCCCTTTTTCTTATTCCCCATTACACAAAGTTCAACTCTAAGAGAAATAATAATAATGGCAGTGATCTAAAAGAAACTATTTCTGTCTCACCTTGAAGAAGTTGGAGTGTGGCGGGCAGTTTTATTGTCCTCAGGATGAGTCTTTCTTTCATTTTATTTCTTCACCATCCAAAATGATTGCTGCAAGCCCAGCCATTACGTGTGCATTCCAACCATCAAGAAGGTCATGCATTCTCCCTTGAGACTATTTCCCAGAAGTTGTACAGACCACTTCTGCCTCTACCCTATTGGCCAGAACTTAGTCATATGGCCACACCTTGTTACAAAGTAGGTTGGGAAATGTTGTCTTTCTCTAGGAATACATGTGCCCAGTTAAAACCTAGAGGTTCTATTACTACGGAAGAAAAGGAAAATAAATATCGAGGGACATCCTGAAGACTCTGTTCAACCTATAACAGTAAATACCTGTCCCCTATTCATGACTTGCCTAGTTTGACATGTGATCAGGTTCCCTCTGAGCCTCACATCTGACCCATGAACTTGTTTGGATCTATTTCCCGAACACCTACAGCTCTGCTTCCAAAGAGGGCACTGCACCTTTTTTCTACATCTCATAAACCAGGGGTCACCATCCTCTGGGATCTAATTCCTGATGATCTGAAGTGGAGCTGACGTAATACTAATAATAAAGTGCACAATAAATGTAATGCACTTGAATCATCCTGAAACCATACCTCCTCCCAATCCTGGTCCATGGAAAAATTGTCTTCCACAAAACTAGTCCCTGGTTCCAAAAAGGTTGGGGACTGCTCTTAAAACCGTGTAACTTCTCTGTGGCCTGCCTTGCTCAGACCCCCTGTGGTTGTCATGTGTCTGTATTAGTGCGGTTCCCTTCGGTTGCACACATAGGCCTGGTCTGCACACATACTTAACAGTTGTGGTCGACTCAGGTAACAATTTTGGATTTACCAGGTGTCAGAATGCAACAGCAGATTCACCAGTCAACAGCCATGGTGAACAGTAAAAGAATGGTCAGAAAAAAAAAAAAAAAGAATGGTCAGGAGTGTTCTTGGTATGGCTCCCTCATAGCTGCAGGTCTATGGACATACACGCGTGCCTGGTTTCAAAGGCTGAGAAGCTACCCACCAACTTCTTCTGATAGCTCCCTTCTGGAGAAGCAAGGCACAGGTGATATTATCTACTAAACAGCACTCCTATGAATACATTTAGCTGGATATGTATTCAACTTATGCTGAACACATCTGCATCCAATGTATCTGTGGGAGACTGCCCTTTTAGGGGAGGAAAGCAGGAAATTCAAAATCTGGTTATGTCCCTCCCCATGTTCTCCACTACACTGGTCTTGCTCACTCTTGTATCCTTCCTCCGTGTTTCACCTGGAGCCTAAAATAGGTTTTCAATAAATATTTGTTTAATGAACAGATGAAAGAACACCATATGCTAAATGATGAGATGCAAAGATAATTGAAACATGGTCTTTATCCTCAGAGTTCAAAATCTAGTAGGGGAAGCCAAACATAAGCAATCATATGCTTAAAAAAATATGTAGCCCAGTAGCCCAGAGGAGATGCCTGAGCTGGATTTTGTCATATGAATAGGAGCTTGCTAGGCCTGTGGAGGTAGAGATGGAGGACTTGCAAGTAGAGAAACCAACCTGTACAAGGGTCTAAAGGCACAGAACAGCCTTTCTGTGCTTAGGCAATAAGTATAAGAGGTCCTCTGACTTAAACACCTTATAGTTTTAAAGTGGTTTTTTTTTTTTTTAATTAAACTTCCTTTTTATTTCCTAGAAGTGGTACTGTTGACTTATCAAAAATCAGAGCTTTGATTTAGAATGGTGATTTGCATCCGAACATTATGGAACAGGATCTCATAATCTGTTAGAGTTCTATCCACTCCCCACCTGGGGGCACCAGTAAAACGGAAAATCTTGCTGTCTTTCTACATGTGGAGTATTTGCAGCCCTGTGAGTGCTGTATTTCAATAATCTCAATATAAATGTCTTAAAAAAACCCCATTGATAACCACAGTTAGAAAATAGCAACAGCTGCTGATATTTATGTGGTAAAGTCCTAGGTGCTATTCTAAGCATTTTAATAGTATTGACTCTTTTAATTTTCATAATAACCTTCTAAGGTAGGTGCTAGTATTAATATCATCCCTATTTCATAGATGAGGAAACCGAATCACTGAGATTTAGTGACTGGCTCAAGGTCACTCAAGTGACTGAGTTAGAATTTTTAAACTCTTACACAGTTCAAAAGTTTTACAGTGTGTTTAGAGTCATCTGGCTGTTTCTTTCACTATTTCACTTTTTGAGTTTTCCTGCCAGGCAAAGAAGTTTTTATGAAGAAAATCAGAAAGAACTTGCTGGGTTTTGGATGACCCCTTGGGCCCTGACATCTTGGGAGCATTCTCTGGCCTCTCTCCAGCATGGCTTCCTTCTCTGGCCTCTCCCTCTGTGGTTGATCCCTGCCTCTTCCCCGCCCGCCCCAATGCCAGCTGCCATGAACATGAAACATGAATACTCTAGCCCTCTGCATGGGAAGGTTCAGAACTAATCACTAGAGCAAGCATGCAGAGGTATCAAAAAATCAGATCCATGGAACAGTTTCTAGAATGTTCTTATAGGAGTTCTTGCCTCCCTCTGAGACTGTGAATGTGTTTAATCCCCTCTGTTTCATCCCTTGAAAGCAGACTATACCACTCTCACCTCTTTAATGGCCTTTCTTGCTCACCCAAACAGCTCTGAGGTGGAAAACTGGGTCTTCAATGTGCCATTCTGAGGCCATCTAGCTCACTGATCTTCATTCCTCCCTTTGACCTGGCCCTTGTCCCTTTGTATTACCTCAGTCAGGTAATTGTTTTATTTAAAATTTTGTATTTAGTTATTTATTTGTGCCAGGTCTTAGTTGTGGCACACAGGATTTTTTATTTGTAGCATGCAAATTCTTAGTTGTGGCATCAGGGCTCTAGTTCTCTAATCGAACCCAGGCCCCCTGCATTGAAAGCGGAAGTCTTGGCCACTGGACCACCAGGAGAGTCCCAGATGTTGCCTTTTGCAACATAGTCTATATTCTAAGGCTAGGAGCAAGGATGCTCTGCCCAGACATGCCTGGGTCCAAACCCTGGCTCAGACATACTATGTCACCTTAGGCAAGTCCCCCAGACTTTATTCCTCAATTTCCTAATGTATGAAATGGGGGCGATAAAACCTACCTGGCAGTGTTGTCATGAGGATCCAAGTAAGATGGTCCCAGGTGTCCGTCATGTCCAACTCTTTGCAACCCCTTGTACTGCAGCATGCCAGGCTTCCCTGTCCTTCACTGTCTCTGGGAGTTTGCTCAAACTCTTGTCCAACGAGTCAGCAATGCCATTCAACCATCTCTAAAGTTGGTCCCTTGTACTGAGTAACAGCAGCTGTCAGAGGCTGTCCCTCAGTGTCAGAGTCCAGACTCGAGGGTCCCACAGTGGGTGGGAATCCCAGCTTGCCTACTGACTGACCAGTGGCCAGTGACTTTGTGACTTCTCCTCCTCTGAAACACGCCCATAATAGTAGTATCCACCTTATCGGAGGGTTGTAAAGATTTCATGCTGTAACACGGTGAAGTACATGGTAGGCTCCAGGGGATCTTCCCGACCCAGGGATCGAACCCGGGTCTCCCACATTGCAGGCAGACGCTTTACTGTCTGAGCCAGCAGGGAAGCCCTATTGGGTGTTCAATAAATACTAACTAATCTTGTCTGTCATTCATTATCATCATTGCCACCAGCTAGAGTTAACCCATTCTGGATGAATTATCTGTAGTATCTGTGAAAGCCTTATCTGAGTAGAGACCCTTCCCAACACAGTTCAGACTGTATCTGTGTCTTTCTCCTGCTCTCCCTCAAACTTCCCAATTAGAAGCTCCCAGCTGAAGATTTCTTTGCCTTTTTTTTTTTTTTTTTTAAGCATACAGAAGCTTGGCTACCCTAAGCAGACAAACTAGGGTTTTTCTGCCCCAAGGAGTTTTCCTTCATTTCAAGATGAATGTTCCAGAATATTCATCTCTCTCTTTCTCTCTCAGTGCATCTTTGGAAATCCCACTCACTGACCTGCTTGGGACTGGAATCTTGATGTTAAAGGTTGATTTCGCAGGAGGTTGGCTGTGTGTTATTCTCATAAAGCACATATCATCTTAATTGAAACTGTGTGAGTGGTAAACTTTGCATTCTAAATTTAGAAAAACAGCTTTGAGAGGAAATGTAACCTTTGAAACTGTGGAGGAGGCAGTGTGAGTTGTTTTATGTAACTCTGGTGGGAAGAATACCTGGGTTGTGTAGAATGACTGCTGTTACTGGTGAGGTCTTTTTGAATAGAACGTTTTTCGGCTTTGTTTTGGTTTATTTTTATTTTATTTTTGGTTTTTCTGATATTACCTGATCTTTTTGCCATTTTTTATTGACCATATGCAGCTTTGTGAATCTTAACCTGTTTCACCTCTTTCAGTATTATTATTATTAGCTTTAGTAATAGAAATAGCCTCAGCACTAATGCCTGACATGCTCATGTCATTGTAAGTAGGTGGTCTCACCCTGTGCCCCAAGCCCTGCACACAGAAGACAGACATGGAGCATTCCCTTCCCATTGCCACTGCTCCTGGAGGGCAGGGGAGTGGTGTCAGGGACTCCACCCTCTCTTTTGGTAGGTTGTGGAAAGTGAGGGACTTTCGGCCTTGAGTAGGCTAAATGGGGCCAGCAAAATCCCCATGCACATGCATGGCTGCAGGCAAACAGATGGGGAAACAATGGAAACAGTGACATATCTTATTTTCTTGGGCTCCAAAATCACTGCAGATGGTGACTGCAGCCATGAAATTAAAAAAAGCTTCTCCTTGGAAGAAAAGCTATGACCAACCTAGACAGCATATTAAAAAGCAGAGGCATTACTTTGCCAACAAAGGTCCATCTAGTCAAAGCTATGGTTTTTCCAGTAGTCATGTATGGATATGAGAGTTGGACTATAAAGAAAGATGAACAGTGAAGAATTTATGCTTTTGAACTGTGGTGTTGAAGATTTGAGTGTCTCTTGGACTGCAAGGAGATCAAACCAGTCAATCCTAAAGGAAGTCAATCCTGAATATTCACTGGAAGGACTGATGCTGAAACTGAAGCTCCAATATTTTGGCCACCTGATATGAAGAACTGACTCATTGGAAGAGACCCTGATGCTGGGAAAGATTGAAGGCAGGAGGAGAAGGGGACAACAGAGGACAAGATGGTTGGATGGCATCACCGACTCAACTGACATGAGTTTGAGCAAGCTCTAGGAGTTTGAGATGGACAGGGACGCCTGGAATGTTGCAAACAGTCGGACATGACTGAGTGACTGAACTGACTGACAGATAATTCATCCAGAATAGGTTAACTTCAACTGGTGGTGATGATGAACAACTGAACAACAAGAAGACGGACGCACAGAAATGTGCAGGTTGCCATCAGTGGAGGGCACTCAACAGAAAGCAATGAGCCCAGTGCAGCCTCACTGAGACATTCTTCCTTATCAGCCCGGGTCATCCCACAGGAGTTCTATTGGAGCTTCTAGGGCTGGGGTCTTTGTGCTAGTTTTCAAAGATTCCCAGGTGGCTCAGATGTGCATCCAGGCTGAGACACCCCAGCGAGGGCCCTGTGGTGATGGACCTTGCTGGGCAGTCTCTTAATGCTGGGTTTTCCTTCCCATGTGGTTCGATGGTCAGACTCACCCACTGACCCCTCTGACTTCCTCCAGGGTCAGGCTTTGCTCACTCCTGGAATCCCAGTGCCCCAGAGGCAGGGGTGATCATGGTTCATAGACTCTTGTTCCCTTACCGAGATGTTCTGCCCTATTTGTACACCAAGGACAGCATCGCAGTGCATGTTGGCAGCTTTATTCTTGTTCGTGACCGAAGAGTTCTCCATGGCTTCATGCAGCCGGTCTGCTCCTGTGATATTTTCCTCTTGCTCCCCTTCGGTGGCCCTCTTCATCCTGCTGTCTGCCTGCCGGGGGTTCTGTTTGGATTGTGTCCTCCTGGTTTCCCGTTGGGTTCACCCAGGGGAAAGCTCAACGCGAGAGAGGAAGGAGGGAGGAGAGTGAGCCTGGGGAATTCATCCCCTGGCCTCTTCTTACTTTTTAGGTGCTTTTTCCACATGACCATTTCCTTTCAGGTTTCTGCAGCCTCTCCCTTCCCTTGTCCCACCGCCCCCCTTCTTCACTCTTACTTACTCGTCCTAAGTTACCACACTATGTGAGTGATTTTCAAAGTGTCATTGCTGGACCAGCAAAATCAGCATCATCTGGAAACTTAGAATTGTGGACTCCCAGGCCAGCCCCATACCTAGTGATTCAGACCCTCCGGGGATGGGGTCCAGCAGTGCGTGTTTTAACAAATCCTCCGGGTGATTTTGGTGCACACTAAAGTTTGAGGACCACTGCACTAAACCTTCTTCTTTTGCCTAACCCACACCTTTGCTGATAATCCCTTTATTAAACCCTCCTCAGACTGTCATAGTTTAAACCTGCCATCTGTTTCCTCTAGGAACTCTGCCTCTTGTACCTGTTGACACAGATTTAAGAGGTTTGCTGTCCTACACAGTTGTGATCTTTGTGTATAGATCTCTGCACATGTATATGAGCTTATAAGGAGAGTAAATTTCTTGAATAGCATTCTCCTTTAAAGGGAAAGTGTATTTTAAATTTTGATAGATAGTGACACATTTTGTTCTCCAAAAAGATTGTCCCAATTTTATATGCTCTAGACTGAGCTTCCCTGGTGGCTCGGACGGTAAAGATTCTGCCTGCAAGGCAGGACACCCGAGTTCAGTCCCTGGGTTGGAAAGATCCCTTGAGAAGGAAATGGCAACCCATTCCAGTATTCTTGCTTGGGAAATTCCATGAACAGAGGAGCCTGGCAGGCTACAGTTCCTGGGGTCACAAAGAGTTGGACATGATTGAGCAACTAACACAAACTAGTCTCTAGTTATTCCACATTGTGATACCTCTTCCAGTGAGTATTAATTGACCAGATAGTAGCAATGTGTCAGGGATATACTTCTCAGACTTGGGCACACACAGATCACCAGGGATCTTGTTAAATGAAGATTTTGATTTGGGAGGTCTTTGGTGGAACCTGAGAGTCTGCATTTTTAACAAGTTCCCAGGCAATACTGATCTGTGCTGGTCCTGAATAATGAGAAGTTAGAGAGTACGCATAAAGAAATAGCTAAGAAATGGGCTTTGGGTTCAGATCTCTATTCAACTACTTACTCTGACTTTTGCCAAGTTTTTTAATCTCCTTGAGCCTCAGTTTGTTATCAGTAAAATGGGAATTAGATCATAGGTTTTATGATGATCAAATAAGGTAACACGTGTATATGAAGTACTTAGCAAAGGCTTGACACATCACTGACATTCCACCAATGGAAGCTCAGATGCTCCTTTGCTCCCCCATTCCTGATAGTTATTTGCCCCATTCTCTGTCTGTTGCTGATACTCAGCTGCCCTTGGCTCCCTTCAGACAGCTTTCAGTGTCCCAAACTGGCAGCTTCTACAGAAAGTCCTGCTTGTCTTCAAGATCCCTGGGTCCAAAAGAATAGCTGGGACCCAAAAGTACTATTGTGCATCTTTCGAGGGGAGCTTGTGGCAGAGTTGCCAAACCCTCTGCTGAGCAGTTGTTCCACCAGTTTAAGAAACACTGGAGACATTCACTTTTAGAAAAGTGAGCCTTAGGAAACACCAGCTGCCCCAGCAGTCCCCCAGGCAGACATCTAATTCATCTTTTTCTTCAGAATGGTCTAAATCCCAATGAAAACGTTTTCCCCTTTAGGAAAGTCTCTAATCTTTCTTTTCTTTAGGATGAACCTGAGGGAACCTTCAGTGGCATCCTCCTATTTGGAGCAACAGATAGACTTTCTCCCAGAGGTATCTAAACTCATTTCTAGGGAACTTGGCCATGCCCAAACTTGGCTGCAGAAATCACTTATAGCGCATGAAAATACAGCTGCAAATTGGTCCCTAAAATAGCACAGTTCACCAAGGTAAACATGCAAATCATTTGTCATACAGATCCTGGTTTGGAAACATTTCTAGAACCTCAGCATGAGCTCACAGCATCAGGGGGCCCACCAGAGCCAGCTGCCCAACCGGCTTGCCTCATTCTTCTGTGGAATATGGAGTGGAGCAAGAGGGTGAACAGGCAGCCAGGAGAGCTGTGAGCACGTGTGGAAACAGCATCTGAAGTTGCCAGAAGAGTCCAGAGGTGGAGGAAGTGGATGTGCCGCACCTCAAGCCCTGGGTCTTGAATTCATTTCCCCCATACTGCCCGCAGCTCTTGCGCCGGGAGGATAAAAAGGCATGTGGATGGGAAGAGACATTTGAAAGTTCCAGGAGTACAATTAGGAGTATGGAGGCCACATTGGGAGCCTCACACGGCATATTACAGAAGTGGAAATAAAAATTGCCACTTCCTTTACTTCTTGAGCAACTCTTATCTGTGGGTCCTCAGCACCTTCAGTTTTTGCCCCCTTAGCTGGGTCGGCTCTTCTCTACCTGTCTCATCTTCCATTGTTGTTCCCCAGTCTTCATCACTCGCCCACATCTCCCTCCCAATCTGCTGCCCTGGTCAAGAGCTGAATGTCCCTCCAGAAGCCCGCCGTTAGCATCTCTAAAACTGCTCTCATCATCTGCGGCACCAAACCTGCTCCTCTTTCTATGTTTCCCACTCCCGAGGAAGGCATCATTTGAAGACAGTGTTGTGCAGCTTTAAAAAATGATTACAAACAGTCCTTCTGCTTGCCTCCAAATTGGTCCCTGGATCAGGTGCCGGGCAGTAGAGCTGTGTGTCCAGATCAAATTGTTCTGGTCCCTGAGAAAGAAGGCTTACACTCCCAGCCTGCTTTGAGGGCTGTTGTAAGAAACAGCCCCATGAAACTGTTAGCTGGCTTTGTGCAGCAAAGATATTCATTACGTTCCACAGCAGCCCCCTAATGTGGACCCAAGGGAGAGGTTTCCCTCAGGTTTAACTGAATAGCATTAGCCATCTTTGTACTGAGCAATCAACCTGCTCTTATCCCATGTCATATTACTGCTCCCAGCAGACAGTTCAGAGCTAACCTCTAGCAGGGACAGGAGAAGGCACAATATGTGTTGTGTGCTAACTCCGCTCCTGGCTTTGTTATGTCATCTACTTATTTTAATTTATATGATCTTATATTATAACATGTATTTATTTAAGCCCCCTTTGAGATTCAATATGAAATGGGAAAGAAACCCTCCTTGGTGGCTCAGATGGTAAAGAATGTGCCTGTCATGCAGGTGACCTGGGTTTGATCCCTAGGTCAGGAAGATCCTCTGGAGAAGGGAATGGCTACCTACTCCAGTATTCTTGCCTGGAGAATTCCATGGATAGAGGATCCTGGTGGGCTACAGCCCATGGGGTTACAAAGAGTCGGACACTTCTGAGTGACTAATGATTTCCTCATATTTTTATAAATGAATGTGTATGTACAGTGTCTTTAGAGAGAGATTTATCAAGTAGAAAGATGTGGCAGATAGAGATGCAGTGGAGGACATAATTTGGTGGTTTCTACTCAAACAACATGCTGCTGCTGCTGCTAAGTTGCTTCAGGCGTGTCCGACTCTGTGCGACCCCAGAGACGGCGGCCCATCAGGCTCCTCCGTCCCTTGGACTCTCCAGGCAAGAGCACTGGAGTGCGTTGCCATTTCCTTCTCCAACGCATGAAAGTGAAAAGTGAAAGGGAAGTCGCTCAGTCGTGTCTGGCTCCTACCGACCCCAAGGACTGCAGCCCACCAGGCTCCTCCGTCCATGGGATTTTCCAGGCAAGAGTACTGGAGTGGGGAGCCAGTGCCTTCTCCACAAACAATATACTAAGTAGTAACAAAATCAAAATAGCAGCACTCTTGGTAACCTGTTATAAAGTAGTGCAGCATTATGAGGAGAGATGTAAATCTTGAACTTCAGCTAGAAGGAATGTCAATTACAGGTAGCAACTAAAAATTCAGCTCCCTTTTATGTGGCTTACGGCACACATGCTCACTCTAATTGTGTAACATGTAACAGAAATATCGGGGGCCGTTTTCTGATAATGGGAGGTCCCTGGCAACCAAATGAGTGATCACAAGGGACGTGAACCATATGGACTTTCTTCCAGACACTGGGCAGTGTGGCAAAGTGCTCTGAGACCTGTCTTCCTCCGGCTTCTCTAATGGGCCATTAGAGAAAGGGACTGTTTGCTGGTTAACAGAGATGAAAGTTTCTGTCATTTTCCTGCAAGTGAACAGGTCTTTAATATTTCCTGCAACCACAGGTCTGTTTCGTGTCTTGTAACCGAAACAACTATAGTCTTTAACACCAGAGAGCAGCAGGCCCCAATAGTACAGTGGCAGTCAAGGGAGCAAAAACACCTGCAAGAAAATTAGGGCATTTTTTTGCAAGGCATGTCTGGCATCTGTAAATGCTAGCTAACCACTGGCAGATTTTTTTTTTTTTTTTGGTCAGATGTTTTCAATGACTCCCCTGTACCTGAGTGAGGTATTCGGTGGACATATTTCACACAAATTCCCAGGAGACTTAAATAGCATTCTCTGCATCCATTTGTCAGCGTTGTTTATCGTGTTCACAGCTTCTGTTTCTGATGCCAAATCTTAGTCCTCTTAATTGGGTAAGCTTTCTCTTTCCTTGACACTAATGAACTTATTTTTATTAGAGTCTGCACTTTCCCAATCATTGCTCTGGATTTGGGGTTTTATGGGCAGATCAAGCACAAATCATCGAGTTAAAGGTGGGAGAGAAGATTAACCTTACCTTTGGGAAACTGTATAAAGACTAAGTCACAGATATTCTGCTCAGAATCATAATCAAAGGCTTTTCATCAGCCGAGTTAGGAGATGGACAAATTTGAGAAACAACAGTCTGGGCTATTTTTGGTAGTTCCATGGAATTTGGTTTAAATTTTGAAGCACATTTCAACTTTTAGTTGCCTGATTTTAAAAAAACATAGCTCTAAGTCTTTAGGAAAAAAGGGAAAATGTTTATATTCTTACCACTCAGAGAGAAACACTAATAACATTTGGTATATTTCTTTTCAGGTTCTTTCCTGTACTTTTCTGTATATGTAAACACATACATGTATATAAATTTTATATAAGAAAGGATTCATGCTATACATAAAATGTTTATAATTTGCTTTATTCTTAATACGTTTTAGATACTTTCCATGTCAATATGTACATAGGTCACTATCATTGATAATAATGACTGTTGGAACTTCCCCAGTGGTCCAGTTAGTTGAGACTGTGCTTCGCCTGCAGGGGGCACAGGGTTCAATGCCTGGTCAGGAAACTAAGATCCCGCATGCTGTGCAGTGTAGCCAAAATAATAAGAATAACTGTTGAATGCTCCACTATATATATATCACAATTTATTAAATTCTTTTATTTTTTGATATGTGTATCAGTCACCTATGGTCATAATAATGCTATGTAACAAACAACCACAAAGTCTTAGTGCCCTGAAGAAATTAAGCATTGCTGCTTGCTCTTGAGTTTGCAGAGTGGCTGGGGTGGCACTGGTACACGCTGGGGCGGATGGAGAGCCTCTGACCCGTGAGTTTGTCATCCGTCTCCTGGGATCTTCTCATACTAATGTCGGCTAGTGTATGTTTTTACTGTAGTGATGATAACTGTGCAAGCGTGCAAGTCCAATTGCACAAATGCTTATCAAGCCTTGGGTTGCATTCTGATCATGAATATTGCATTGCCCAAAGAAAATCACCGGCTCAGCCTTTATTCATGGAGTAGGAAGTACACTGGGTCCACAGAGAGGGACATAGGAAGAGTAGGTATTTCCACATGTGAATGGAACCAAGCACATTGTCTTCATTTTTCATTATTGGAAGCATTACTGTGAGCATTCCTATGCTTCCAGTTTGTACATACAATTGATTTTTTTTTTTAGGATACAGTCATAGAAGTGAAAACTGGCCAGGTGTCCAAATGTATATAAAGTTTTGACTTTATGTGTGCAACCAGACTGCCTTTGTTTGACTTGTTTGAAAACAAAACCATTGTCCAGGAATGATTATTTTTTACCCATGTTTGTGAGATTTCTGGGGGGAGAGGAGAGGAGATAGGAGGATATTCACTAAGCCAAAAAGCAACAGCAAAATACCTGTACTTGATTGAGAGGAACAAAAAGGTCCAGTACTGATGGATTTTGGCTTTAAATATAACCTTTAGACATCGTGAAATAAGAAGCCCCAGTTAGACCCAAGATATCTGATAATTTTTGAATACCATATTATTAAACATGTATGGAAAGTACTGAAAGATAGCTTTAATTTCTAAGTATATTTATCAAATTTGAGTCATTCTATCATGTATATGTGTGTGTGTGTGTGTGTATATATATATATATATATATATATGCTTGAGAATTCATGGGAAAATGAAACTTTTAAAAATAGACATTCTTGGTGTTTCCAGCCATTCCTTAAAAATGCATCCTTTTAGCTTTTTGCACCAGAAAAGTGGCCCAGAACCATGGATGCCCTTCCTAAAGTCCAGCATCAACATAGAGTAAAAAATAATGATTCCTGCTCCTCTGGCCATACTCTCATCACTAAAGGTGGCAGCCATATCGTTTAGTGATGTGTTTGACTTCAAGTAATGGTAACCAACTTAGAGTAGCATAAACCAAGAGGGATTTGTCTTCCTCTCATAACAAAAAGTCTAGAGGTAGGAAATAACCAAAACTGTTATTTAGTACTTTAACAATCATATCATCTCTACTGATTCCTTTGGCCTTTCTCCCATGGTCATGGGATGGCTAACCATCAAACCTGAGTTCAAAGCCGAAAAAAAGATGGAAAAGACAGTCCTGTACCTTTTAACAAGAAAGGAAAACTTTCCCATTACTGTTACCTCCAATCAAGCTCAACTTATATGTCATTGGCCAGAACTGTTGGCATGCCCATCCCTAGCTAGGAGGGAGATTGGGAAAGTGAATATTTCTGATGAAGACATAAAAGAAGAAAGGGGGTTGAGAATGGGTATTGGATTGCTAATAAAAGTGTCTTATACAACAAGGAATACAAAATATTAAAGAACTGTAAAAACACCATCCAGGGATAGAAAGACAGCCAAGGGAGAAGGTATGCAAGCCAAACTGTGCTGACTGCAGCACTGAGTCCTTCAGCCTGGTTCCAAAGTATCTCGAATACCTTCTTTAACTCCCCCCAGACTTTGTATGTTGAATATATGGAAATATATATGTCTGTAGTGTGTTGGTCGCTCAGTCATGTCTGACTCTTTGCAACCCACCAGGCTCCTTTATCCTTGGAATTCTCCAGACAATACTGGCATAGGTTGCCATTCCCTTCTCTGGGGGATCTTCCTGACCCAGAGATCAAACCCAGGTCTTCTGCATTGTAGGCAGATTCTTTACCAACTGAGCCACCAGTAAATGTATGGTTTATATCTTATTTGATATACTGGTATCATAATGGATAAAACATTAATTATTAATTACTGATATTTAGCTTTTTAAAAAGAATTTTCTCTTGTTGTTTTCAAGACTTTCTATACTTTAATTTTAGTAGTTTAGCTTTATTTTTTTTGGCCATGCCACATGGCATGTGGGATCTTAGTTCCCAAACCAGCGACTGAACTCATGCCCCTTACATTGGTAGTGCAGAGTCTTAACCACTGGACCACCAGGGAGGTCCTTGATATGTGACCTTTGACTGGATGTTTTATGTAAGTGAGAGTCATGTTTTAAACTTGGTAAAGTGGAGTGAGAGACAGTGCTTGTGTCATGAGAAGAACATTCAGCTTGTTGATAATTTGCTTAGGAAAGTAACTTGAATGTGAACTTTCTAGCCTCGGTTTCTTCTTCTGGGCAGCGGAGGCGGCAGCCACTGCCTGCCTCATAGAGTTGTAAGCAAAACTGGACAAATGAGAAAGCTCACTGTAAATGACAGGTCCTTCCATTATGTGTTAGTGTCTCTTTTTCACTGGGCCCATCAAACAGCTTTTCTCTGAGCCTGGACTTTCTCACGATTTGAAACTGTGATGGAGACAAGACTATTCCCCAAAGGGAACTTTTGAAATATTTTCCTACAATATTCCTAAAGCTCTGACCACCCCGGTTATTCTGCTGATCTCATTGGTTCCACTCACACGGTTGAATGATAAAGAGCAGCCACAGGTGAACAATCTGCTTTTCTATACCAGCTCTCAGAAAGGCCCACATGCTACTGCTTCCATCAGTTCAGTTCAGTTCAGTCACTCAGTCGTGTCCAACTCTTTGCGACCCCATGAATCACAGCACGCCAGGCCTCCCTGTCCATCACCAACTCCCGAAGTTCACTCAAACTCACGTCCATCGAGTCGGTGGTACCATCCAGCCATCTCATCCTCTGTCGTCCCCTTCTCCTCCTGCCCCCAGCCCCTCCCAGCATTAGAGTCTTTTCCAGTGAGTCAACTCTTTGCATGAGGTGGCCAAAGTACTGGAGTTTCAGCTTTAGCATCAGTCCTTTCAAAGAAATCCCGGGGCTGATCTCCTTCAGAATGGACTGGTTGGATCTCCTTACAGTCCAAGGGACTCTCAAGAGTCTTCTCCAACACCACAGTTCAAAAGCATCAATTCTTCGGCGGTCAGCTTTCTTCACAGTCCAACTTTCACATCCATACATGACCACAGGAAAAACCATAGCCTTGACTAGATGGACCTTTGTTGGCAAAGTAATGTCTCTGCTTTTGAATATGCTATCTAGGTTGGTCATAACTTTCCTTCCAAGGAGTAAGCGTCTTTTAATTTCACGGCTGCAATCACCATCTGCAGTGATTTTGGAGTCTGAAAAAATTATAGTGAAAGAATAAACTGGCTGTGAGTCTCTTCCTAAAATGTTTTTCTGATGAAATGGGTACTATTATTATTCCACATTTGAATTTGAAGAAACCAAGGCTCAGAAATATTCAGCGTTTTGCCCAAGATCTGACTTTTAAATCACATTTGCCTTATCCAAAGGCAGAGCTCTTCATCTCCACTCCTACGGTAGTGTCATCATCAAAATTCTCACCTTGCTCTTCCTTCTCCTGCTCATCCTTTAAGCACACCTTTCATCTCATGGAACCTCCTCTTCTCAACTCTGAAGTTGGTTGAACTGCGTCTATTAGCTCCAGCTTACAGATGAGGCAACTGAGGGGTCGAGATGTGAAGTGACCTATGATGCCACAAGAGATTCGTGACTGCCCTTGTGATGGAGTAGGATCTGGAGTCAAGATTATCCTTCTCAGACAGTTGGAGGCATTCTGATTTAAAAGAAGTCACGGTATAGAGAACAGACTGATGGTTGCCAAGGGGGAAGGGTTTAGGGGAGGGATGGAGTGGCAGGTTGGGGTTAGAAGATATAAGCTATATAGAATGGATTGTTTAGCCAATATGTCTAGGATATATGTAAATCCAATATATCTAGAATACATCCATTATATACACAGGATTTATCCACTATATATAGAATGGATAAACAAAGTCCTACTGTATAGCACAGAGAACTGTACTCAGTATTCTGTGATGGTCTTCCCCGGTGGTCCACTGGTTAAGAATCCACCTGCCAATGCAAGAGACACCAGTTCAGTCCCTGGTCAGGGAAGATCCCACATGCCACGGAGAAACTAAGCCCGTGCGTCAGAACTACCAAGCCCACATGCTACAGCTACTGAAGCCTGCATGCCTAGAGCCTGTGCTCCACAACAAGAGATGCCTCCGTAATGAGAAGGCCACGTACCACAACTAGAGAGCCGCCCCTGCTCTTCACAACTCGAGAAAGCCCGTGCAGCAACAAAGACCACCACAGCCAGATAGTAAAAACGAATGAATCAATCTGTAAAAAAATATATCCTATAGTAATAATGGAAAAGAAAAATTTAACAGAATGTGTATATATATATACTTATATACTTATATATGTGTGTGTGTAACTGAATCACTTTATTATACAGCAGAAATTAACACAAAATAGTAAATCAGCTATACTTCAACTTTCGAAATATTGAAAAAAAATACAAGAAGTCATGGGTTTCTGACCAAAGGTTTGGTCCTAGTGGATAAAATGTGCATCTGGTTGAATTCACTTAAGATTTCGCATCTTCTCAGAAACAGAAGGCTGGCCAGCGTGCTCTGGTTCCTTCTGGCTCTTGCTGGCCTGCTTGGTGACGGCCAACAGATGTTTGAATCAGGCTGTGCCTTTGCAAACACCATTCCTCCACTGCTTTCCACAGCGCCACTAGGAGCTAGTGTTTCCAGACTTGGAAGAACAAGGGCACGGCTAGGGAAGGGTGTTTAATGAGTAACCACCACTGCCCCTCCTGCCATCCTCAATAATGTTAATGGCTTTTCCTAAGCCTCATTGGCTCAACATATACATATATATATATTTTTTTTTTCTGCCGTTATTCAGCTGACCTGATTCTCATCATCCCAGTTTGGAGCCCTAGAAGAGGAGCTGGAAGACACAGGTTCTAGGTCAAGGTCTGCCATCTCACTCTCCCTCTCTGGACCTCAGATCCTTAGCCCTCAGCTGACAAGGTTGAACTGGAAACCCTCTAAGGAGTTTTTCTCTGTGATTCATTTTCCTCCCTGGGCAGAGTTACAGTTCACCATCATTGACTGTTTTTGGCTCAAAATGATTGTG
Source organism: Oryx dammah (assembly GCF_014754425.2). Lineage (NCBI taxonomy): Eukaryota > Metazoa > Chordata > Mammalia > Artiodactyla > Bovidae > Oryx > Oryx dammah. The sequence continues at coordinate 82,514,527 of NW_024070210.1, read as the reverse complement.
GTCAATGGTAGGAGAGGAACTTGCTGCAAATTCATCTTTAAAATGTTTTGAGGTCATTAACAGAAAATTGAGCTCACCATTGACTCTGGAGCATTTGATGGTACTAAACTTGCCAGGCAGAGGAGTCCTGAATAAAGTGGAATTTGGATTCAAAATTGCCTGGAGATCCCAGATTCCTCCTCCCACCTTCTGTGAAGGGGCAACCACAGCCCAGGTCCAAGGTCACCCCACTTTTAAGAACAAAATGGAGCATAAAACTATGTTTTCTACACTGTTTTATGATTCCTTTCATAGAATGGCAGATCTTTATTACTATATATTTTAGTGTTATTCCTATAAAATTAGTGACCATGTGTATCAGCAATGTATATTATTTTCTTTGTGGTTGAGCTCAGTTATACTACATTTCAGTGACAAGTTCTTTTTTCAGCCTGTGGAAATAATTACATCGTCAAATACCACTTCATGATTAAAAACTTTTCTAACCAGGAATAGCTTCCCTTTCACAGTAATTGCTTGTGGCAAATATCCTTTTTTTAGAAAATAAACGCTGAGCAAATTGAAGTCAGATCATTTTTTCCTCTCCTGCTAAAATAATTGCATGAGTAAGAGGTGATTCCAATTTGGAGGATGTTAATAGTCTTATATATTGCATGGTATTTAGTCAACAACACCCTTCCCGCCCGCCTCTCCATCTCAAAATATTTCTCTTTCTTAGCATCAGAGCTGAAGTGGATGCATCTTCCTTTTATATCAGCTGTCTTTAATTCTCCCTTCCTGGGTGATATTAAGCCCTCAATTTTACACATATTTCTTTAGCAGCTGTAGTCTCTTCCTCTTAACTATTTTGGAGTCCCAAATCCAGTGCCAGTTATGTGACCTTGGGAAAGTTAAACTCTCAGGCTTAGTCTTTAAAAATGGGAATAAATATGTAATAAAAATTTTACTCCACAGGGTTGTTCTGGGAATTATATAAGAAATTTACATCTTAGGAGAGTGACTGGTACATAACTAGCTCAGTCAGCATTCATTCTCCCACTTACTGTTTTAGTTTATGGCATTTTAGATGTTGCTCACATCTTACCGTAAGCATTGGAACCAGTTGCCTACCTCCCTGATGCAAAGCTTCCTTTCTCTAGTTTTTATTTTTTCCTATTCTTTCCTTCATTTTTATAAACATTTTAGAAAGAGTTTTTACAAGCCTCTTTCAGATTGGCCTTTTATCTGCTATTCCTGGTGTGAATTCTCTTGTTTATTTTGAGTGCTGATGCTGGCTCATGGTTGGGCCAAAACCAAAGCATGGTTTCTCCCATGCTTTGTAATTTTGGACTGTGAGCTAGTTCAGCAGGAATACTTCTCCTTGAACAACTCATTTGCTCTGGGTTCAAGAGGAGTACCTATGAGAAGATTCTGAATTGACCTTTTAGGGTGCTATAGATTTCTCCATGGGCCATGTTTTATGTTAATTTCTGTTCTTCAAGACAGCACCAATTGAGTAGTTCCCCACCAGTTTGTAAAACTTCCAGTTTTATGCTGAGAAAACCCCTCAGGTTCAGCTTCTTTTCCGCCTAGGGGGTTGTCTGTAGTCTCAATTGTGGACAGTTTTAAAATTGTATCCATATCTCACCCCTGCAGGATTTTATTGGGGTCTTGTACCATTGCAAGACTTTCAGATTTATGCCAGCATAGTATCTGGACTTTGTGTTTCCTTTTCATTTCTGATTCCTCAAGATTTCCCTTTCTTATTCTGAATGTGGGTGTGCGGATTTTGTGTGTACATGTGTTTTATCCAATTTAACTACGTGAGCAGGAAGAGCAGCTTTTCGTATCAGTTTGTTGTTCAGTTGCTCAGTCGTGTCAGACTCTTTGCGACCCCATGGACTGCACCCGCCAGGCTTCCCTGTCCTTCACCATCTCCCAGAGCTTGCTCAAACTCATGTCCATTGAGTCAGTATCATTCTATCAGTTAAGCTCCCTGTAATCAGTGTTAAGTTCTGTGCCTCTCTTTCAGCACTGAAATGAGTGACTTTGGGTAACATTTACTGACTGGTTTTCAGAATCACTGGAAACTGCTTTTTTTAAATTGGAGGATAATTGCTTTACAATGTTATATTAGTTTCTGCTGTACAACAGTGTGAATTAACTGTAAGTATACACATGACCCCTCCCTCTCAAGCCTCCCTTCCACCCTGCCACCCCACCCCTCTGGGTGATCACAGAGCACCAAGCTGAGCTGCTTGTGCTATACAACACTTCCCACTAGTTGTTAGTTTTACACATGGCAGTGTGCACACATCAACCCCAATCTCCCAGTTCTTCCACCCTCCCTGACCCCACTATGTCCACAAGTCCATTCAGAAACTGCTTTCTTGAAGATCAGAAGTAACCTCTTCATCGCTAAATCCAGTTGTCTTTTCTGAGTCTCAGTATACATCAGTTTTTTGAGTATTTTTGCTATAAGTAACTGTTTATAGTTATTGCAAGAAATTGTCAACCAGAATATGAGGTCACAAGTAATATGATGAAGAACAATTTTTGTTTCATTTATGTTTGCAATCCTCCTGAAGCCAAGCACAGAATCTTGTACATAGATATTTGTCTAGTTCCAAGGGGGTAAAATCATTGATAATTATACACAATCCAAGAACATGGCATGACTTTATATTTGTTCAAGTGTTCTTTTGGAGACTTCAGAAATATTTTAAATATTTTTATGAGTAACTTTTACACTTCTTAATTTATGTGTATTTTATCTTTTTATTACTTTTGTAGATGGGAGCTTTTCTTCCATTATACCTTTGACCTAGCTGTTACTTATAAAAGTGAAAGTTATTGCATTCTGTATAATTTTTCTAATTATATTATTGTCTTCCTAATTTTTAATTATTCCAGTATTTAAAATTTTTTTTCCTTTGAGTATTCAAAGTATGTAATCATGTCACCTGCAAATAGTAATAGTTTTGCCTCCTCCTCAGTATCATGAGAAACGCTGGGCTGGAGGAAGCATAAGCTGGAATCAAGATTGCCGGGAGAAATATCAATAACCTCAGATAGCAGGTGACACCACCCTTATGGCAGAAAGTGAAGAGGAACTAAAGAGCCTCTTGATGAAGGTGAAAGAGGAGAGTGAAAAAGTTGGCTTAAAGCTCAACATTCAGAAAACGAAGATCATGGCATCTGGTCCCATCACTTCATGGCAAATAGATGGGGAAACAGTGGAAACAGTGGCTGACTTTATTTTTGGGGACTCCAAAATCACTGTGGATGGTGATTGCAGCCATGAAATTAAAAGACGCTTACTCCTTGGAAGGAAAGTTATGACCAACCTAGACAGCATATTAAAAAGCAGAGACATTACTTTGCCAACAAAGGTCCATCTAGTCAAAGCTATGGTTTTTCCAATGGTCATGTATGGATGTGAGAGTTGGACTATAAAGAAAACTGAGCGCTGAAGAATTGATGCTTTTGAACTGTGGTGTTGGGGAAGACTCTTGAGAGTCCCTTGGACTGCAAGGAGATCCAACCAGTCCATCCTAAAGGAGATCAGTCCTGGGTGTTCATTGGAAGGACTGATGTTGAAGCTGAAACTCCAATTATTTGGCCACCTGATGCGAAGAGCTGACTCATTTGAAAAGACCCTGATGCTGGGAAAGATTGAGGGGAGGAAGGGGACGACAGAGGATGAGATGGTTGGATGGCATCACCGACTCAATGGACGTGGGTTTGGGTGGACTGGGGAGTTGGTGATGGACAGGGAGGCGTGGTGTGCTATGGTTCATGGGGTCGCAAAGAGTTGGACAGGACTGAGCTACTGACCTGAACTGAACTGAATTAGTATTTTAGCCCTAATATTTTTTTGTGGTTTAATTATATAGGCTACTACTTCTGGTACAAATTTAAGTAAGAGTCAAATCCTTGTATCTTTGTCTTGTTTTTGATTTTGCTGAAGACACTTCTTATATTTCTCTCTTTAGCATGATGCAGGCTCCTGGCTCAGGGATAGATTTATTGTTATCAGGTTAAGGGAACATTCTTATATCACTGAATATTTTAGTCAAGAATAGATGTTGAATTATGCTTTTCTTCTTAAACTTATTAATATGATGAATTATATCAACATGTCTCCTAATATTAAAGTCTCTGTTCCGGGCATAAACTCAAGCTGATTAGGATGCGTTGTTCTTTTAATGTCCTGGATTCTATTTGTGTTACAACTTTTAAAATTTAAGTGGAGCACAGATTGCTGGGTGGTCAGAGATTCAACAACAACAGACCACAAGAGATATTGAAATAAAGTTACTTTCTCATAGTTCCTGGAGGAAAAGCATAGCACACCTTGAGAAGCCACATGGGGTTGTCAATGAAGAGTGCAGATGTTGAGACAGGACCTGGGACACATGCCTTTGTTAGGGTCCGTGGGCAGAGTGCTTTGGGGTTCCTAAGTTAGGACCTGATTGGTTCATTCAAACCAGAGGATTTTGGTAAACCCCACAAGGGTCTTATGTAAGGGCCTCATAAGGCGTACAAGTCCTGGGAGATTGTTGATCAGAAGGACTGTTGGGAAAGTCATATCAGGAACTCACATTTGTGTGTGACAGAAGCTGCTCTCTAGGGTATGTGCTTATATGAGGGGGCTAGTGTCAGTTGAAGGTCCATGAAAGCTTCTTGGCAGAACAAAATAGATGCTGAAGCAGTAATACTGCAGAGTAGCTTAGCTAACCTCTCAATAATTTGTTAACATTTTGTTTAGGATTTTTGCATCAGTATTCATACGAAATCTGCGGCTTTATCTTTGAAATCTTTGTTGCATTTTATTGCTCATGGCAAAAAAATTTAGAAGTTTTCATTCTATTTCTGTGTTCTAGAATAGTTTAAATTGCACTGGGACTTTCTGTTCTTTAAAATTTGATGGTGGAAATCCTATATGAAACCAGCTGGATCTGGTTCTTTTTAGATGAGGCTCTTTGTCAACTTTTCCCATTTTTTTCCCCCATGGAAACTGGGTCTGTTTAGATTCTCTCTTTTTCTGGAGTCAGACTAGGTAAATTATATCTTCTTCAAAAATTGTTCATTCGTCTAGGTTTTCAAAAGTATTTATTTTGAGTTTAGCAAAGTAGTCTTTTATGGTTCTTTTCATTTGCTTAGATTTTGAAGTCATTTCCTTACAACATTTCTTACTTATGTATTTACTATTTTTCTCCTGTTTCCTGATTAGCTCGCAGATTAACTGTCTTTCTCCCAAAAAGCTTTTAGTTCTATTTATTCTACTACGATTTTCTGACTTACTAATATCTGCTTTTATTTTTATTGATCTCTTTCTTCTGCTTCTCTTCAGTTTATCTTCCCTTTTCTAACTTATAATACCCAAAGTTGTTGTGGTCTTAGACACACAGTTAAGTGTATCCAGAGTTCCCCCCATCCTTCTGCCATCGTTTCCCCAGTCATTTTTTGGTTGGCTGTATTTCATCTAGAAATTTTCACAGAAAACTCACGGAATCATTGTTCGCTGAGTTCTTGCATATTAAAAATTATTGTCCTGTGAAGAGGTGATCAAGGACTTTGCAGTCAAAAAACATAGTGAAAGAAGATATTTATGGAAGGGGAATTATAGAAGAGAGGTATTATAGAGATGGGTCAAACAGATTGTTGCAGTTAGTTTTTGTTTGGTTAGGGTTTTTTGGCTGCGCTGGGCCTTTGTTGCTGCACACAAGTTTTCTCTAGCTATAGCAAGCGGGGGCTACTCTTTGTCGTGGTGTGTGGGTTTCTCTTTCCTGTGGCTTCTCTTGTTGCCGAGCCCAGGCTCTAGGTGCGTGGGTTCAGCAGTGTGGTGCATGGGCTTAGTTGCTCTGCGGCATGTGGAATCCTCCCCAACCAGGGATTGAATCCGTGTCTTCTGCATTAGCAGGAGGATTCTTAATCACTGGACCATTAGGGAAGTCCTTGCAGTTAGTTTTAAAAGTATATATTTTTTTCTGTTGGTTTCTGCCATACATTACCATGCAATTATCCTTCAGTTAAAAAAATAAACACTTTAAAATTTTTTTCAAAGTATATCATTTTTCTGGATCTTGGTGATGTGTGTAGAATTTATCAGCTTAAAAGTTTGCATTTATTACCCTATCTCTGTTCATTCTAAACAGATACGTTTGTGCCTCATTTTATATTTTAGATGTATTGTGTATCTTTAAAAGGGGCCCTCAAATTGTATAAGCTTCAAGCCCACAGCACTAAATCTACTTCTGGCTGCAGCCCACCTCACCTATCTGGGAACCCTCTTGCAGATAATGGGTCTGTCTTAATCCCTGGGATATGTCCATCACCTTCTAGAAGTACATTATTTTTAGAGCTCAGTGGGTGTTGCTGCCCCATATACTCTCCCTCCTCCTCTTCTTTATACTTCCTCCTCTGGAGCTCCAGAGAAAATTTGTTTGCCTTTTGTATCCCTTTGCAACCTTGATGTATGTTTCTTGGTTTTGCCAGAAATGGAAGATGGTATGTTTTTTCCTTTTATCCTGATTGTTGGAACATTTCCACAAGCAGGAGGGGGAGAATGCTGACTTAGGCAACTATATTCACACTAGAAGTCCATTTCTGTCATTTTAAACATTTCTTTCTGTTTTTAAAATACATATACATTATAGAAAATTCAGATCCTGAGAAGTATAAAAAAGAAAATTAAAACCACCATCACTGGTAAAATCCTTGTGTGTTTCTTTCTGATCCTTTTCCCATGCTTACATATTCTCTTTCCCTTAAAAAGCTGGAATCACTGTAAACCTGAAGTGTTGTATCTTTTTTTTTTAAATATTTATTTATTTATTTATTTTAATTTTTACTTTACAATTCTGTATTGGTTTTGACATAGATTGACATGAATCCACCACAGGTGTACATGCGTTCCCAAACATGAACCCCCCTCCCCACAACATCTCTCTGGGTCATCCCCGCGTATCAGCCCCAAGCGTGCCATATCCTGCATCGGACATAGACTGGCAATTCGATTCTTACATGATATTATACATGTTTCAATGCCATTCTCCCAAATCATCACACCCTCTCCCTCTCCCTCTGAGTCCAAAAGTCCACTATACACATTGGTGTCTTTTTTGCTGTCCTGCATACAGGGTCATCATTGCCATCTTTCTAAATTCCATATATATGTGTTAGTATACTGTATTGGTGATTTTCTTTGTGGCTTACTTCACTCTGTATAATGGGCTCCAGTTTCATCCACCTCATCAGAACTGATTCAAATGTATTCTTTTTAATGTCTGAGTAATACTCCATTGTGTATATGTACCACAGCTTTCTTATCCATTCATCTGCTGATGGACATCTAGGTTGTTTCCATGTCCTGGCTATTGATTTTTTTTTTCACATAAGCATTTTCTCAAAACACTGAAAGAAAAAAAAAAAGAGCTGTAAAAGCTACATAAAATAAATTATATTATCGTTTCCACATTGTAAGCATTAGGTGATTCCATATTTTTTATCACTAATAAATTTTACTGTACAGGTAGGAAAACTATGTTTTATGGGCCAAATCTAGCCTGTGCAACCTGTTTTTCTAAATAAAGTTTTACTGGAACACAACCATGCCCATTCTACTACGTATTATCTATGACTGGTTTCTCTCTACAGAGATAGCATTGAGTAGCCACAGAGACTGATTGCCCTTTGAAGCCTAAAATATATGCTATCTGACCCTTTAGAGAAAGTTTCCAATCCTGTTGTACTGCAGTGAACATCTTTCTATGTTCATTTTTTACATATACGTCCATGTATACACATGGGGCTTCCCAGGTACCGCCAGTGATACAGAACCTGCCTGCCAATGCAGGAGGCGTAAGAGATGCAGATTGGATCCCTGGGTCCGGAGGTCCCCTGGAGGAGGAAATGGCAACCCACTCCAGTATTCTCACCTGGAGAATCCCATGGACAGAGGAGCCTGGTGTGCTATAGTCCATGGGGTAGCAAAGAGTTGGACATGACTGAAGCGACTTAGCACACACATCATGTATATACATCTTTATTTTATCAGCATGAATTCCTAGAAAAGGAGCTATTTTGATCAAAGCTTATGAACATTTTTATGACATCTGACAAATTGTCCACCAGAAAAGTTACACTTTTCTGTAAGATCCACGCTTACATTACTAGAAGATGAAAGTTTGCCCATATCCCCGCACCCTTGACAACATCAGGCGTAATCATATTTTGTAACAGATTCTGTAAATTGATGAATGGTGTCTTATTTTTGTTTGCCTACCTTTGGTTACTAGTGAGGTGGAACATTTCTTGATAACTGTCATTACCATTTCATTTCTGAACTGCCTGTTTATCCCCTCTGCAATCTTCCTGTTGGAGTATTTGTTTTCACTTTATGATCTGTTAGACATGTTTAAAAGTTACCATTATTATACACTTGATGCTTTGAATGTTGGCAGCTTTGCTTTTTCTCAAAATAATGTGCTGTCAGCATCCATAGCAAGAATTGATGGTATACCATGAGTCTGAAGTCATATGGCAATTCTTTCCATCTTAGGTTTTGTTTTGAAGGGAAGTATATGTGTGGGGGAAAGCTAAAGACTTAGCTTCTTCTCCCTCAGCCTAAGAGAAAGAAAGCTTCCACAAAAGAAACCTAGCAATTTAGGAAAACCTAAACCCTCTTTTCCTTTCTTTTTTCAAATCCGGAATTAACCCAGGGTCTTCAAAGCAGAAAAGCCCCCCTCCCATTGTTTCTGTATGAACCCCTAAATCAATTCCATACTCGTGGAAACTGGTAGCAGGAATGCATGTGTGTGTGGCAGGCATTATTGCTGAAGCATGCCCCATTTAAGCCCTTTGACCTCCATGAAATATCTTTTTTTAATGTTTTTCAGAAATCATGTAATGAACTGTTGAAAAAGGGTTAATCGCTATAATGCAGAAAGTAGCCCCTTGAAAAGTCACACCAGCCATCATACTTTGCAAATACAATTGTGTGAATTCAGGTGGGTGTCTTGGCTGGGAGAAGGGAGCAAGAAGATATTTCTGAACCATATGGTTGTCCCTAATGCCTTAAAATAAACAAACCCACTAGGCTTACTCAGCGTAGAATGGTTTGGGAAGACATTCTTAAGCTGCCATAATAGCATGCACGCGAAGCCAGCTTGCCCTGTCTGTGCTCTGGAGTAATGAGGTGATAGCCAGTTTTCTGAGATAGCTGGTGAGTCTCACATTTAACTGTGACTGCCTGTGGCTTTTCCTGCCGTTTGGCTGACAAATCAGCACTCCATCCCTGTACCTCTTGCTCTTATATTTCTTTGATTTTTTAAAAATAATATTTTGTAATTTCCCCTGAGTTAGGACAGAAGCCATCTCAAACTTACTAATCACCTATACTTGTATAGCACAGGTTCAAAAAGCTTCCTTCCTGTGATCTTTATCACCTGTGAGGAAAATGTAGCTGACTGTTCTCCCCATTTTATATGGAGTAAACTGAGGTTCCAAAAAAGCTTAATGGGTTCTTGTGCCTGAGTCCTCCAGCCAGTGTGCGTCAGCATTCCAGTGTATGAACCTGGACTTTATTTCTAGTCCAAGAATTCCATACACTTCAGCATGGACAGAAAGCACAATTGGATTGCCCTGAAAGTGCCCACATGAACTTTCTTTGTCCTGAGGTTAACAGCTTCTTTCATCCAGAGGGGAAATATTCATCCCACTCACGATATCCTGTGTAGTATCCTTTCTGCTAGGTGTTTCACAGACAATATGTTCAGTCAGTCATAGCTATCTTGTGAAGGAAGGGCTCTTGCATGGGGAGAGGGAGGCTCAGAGTGGTTAGTGGCTACCTCGTCCAAGAGCACCTCAGAGGTTGCCCTGGATGTAAATGAGCCCTACATGGCCCTGGTACTTGGAGCTGTGCTGGCCTGCATAAGGCTCAGGTCGAGTGTGCTGGCAAGGGCACGATTCATACCCAGCAGCCTTGACCCAGCCCTTCTTGGTTCACAGCATTGCTCTCAGGTAGCATCTCTAACAGAATACCCAGATATAATCCAACTTTAATTTGACTTAGGACTGTGAAGGTCAGTTTTTGAAGGAAATTATACATTCCTGGCAACTCCTGGAGGGCCTTTGCCCTGGCCCCCAGCTGACACATTGACCAACATCCCGTGCCCAGTGAAAGTTTGCACGCTCAACAAGGACCAGCAGTGGGACAACCAGGGTACTGGCTGTGTGGAGTGGCAGGAAGACATGTGTCTGTTAGTCAGGGCCTGACAAAATGTGGTCCACTGGAGAAGGGAGTGGCAAACCACTTCAGGATTCTTGCCTAGAACTCCATGAACAGGGTGAAAAGGCAAAAATATATGACACTTAACGAGGAGGCCCCCTTGGTCAGTCGGTACCAATACGGGAAGGCTTTAAAAATTACCCATGAACCTTTGTAAATGAAAAAATTTAGAGAAAAATATTTTTCACTTTACACCTACTATTTATATCTGTAAGCTGAACTTGTGGGGAGAAGGATTTTTTTTTTTAATTATAGTAAAATGGATGAACAGTAACATAAAAAGGAAAAATTGGTTTTATATCTGTTCCCATCTTTTCTGCTCTAACTCCATCTTCCAAGCTGGGAACTTGTGCCTAAACAACTCAGAAAACCTGACTCATGGTCACCCCCAGAGCTGTGACAATTCCAAAGGCTGGCACAAAACGCAGGCGGCTTCCAGATCCAACAAGACACTGATTTTTAATTAAATATTTTCAAAAACTTTCAAGCAGCCCAAGTATGTATTGTACAAAGTTTCCTCTTTACTCTTCCATATTCTGACCCCCTTCCCCCATCACACCACATCATGGATCCCCAAAGAAATACTGTCTGGATCCTTGCCCATTAGAGAATTCAATATTTTTCTTTCAAGTTCTGCTTCAGTTCAGGAAGAAGAGTGGCTTTATAAACCATTACCAAATCAAAGCCCCATCAGAGGACAGAAGCCCCCATACATTGGGATGAATTATTTTCGGTTCTTGATTTTATGCCAGTGCTAGTGAAATTTCACAGCTGGTTATTAAAAAATCCTGGGGTCGGGGTTATGTGCTATTTATGTCACAAGAAGCAGGAGAAATAAAATACCCTAAAGATACAAAAATATTTTGTAAATCGACATATTTGGGGCATATGTTTCTCTTTCGGGGCCTAGGAAGCGATTTATGTGCTCTGATGAAGTGCTGGCAGAAAGACCTCTACTGAATTCCCCACTTAATGGTCCACGCACCTTCCAAACTATTGATACAGCTGACCTGGCTAAGGCCCGTGGCGGGTGAGAGGAGGGAGCCTGAGGAAATGGGGACAATTTATTACCTTTCAGAAAGAAATGGTGCGAGTGACCTAAGTCACAGTTTCCTCGAAAGGTAGAAACTGCTAACAATTCAAGTTGACAACTGCCAATGGCAAACCAACTTCACTTTTCTCACTATAAATCTGAATTTTGGGGTTACTGGGGGGAATGCTAACAGCGAGTATCCCCCCACGTACTGCTTAGAGCAGTTCAAGCCCTGCCTCAGAAGCAAAGATCCAGGCACCTAAGTCCCTCTTCTTTTTTTTTTTTAATTAATTAATTTATTTATTTTTTATTTTACTTTACAATTCTGTATTGGTTTTGCCATACATTGACATGAATCCACCACGGGTGTACATGCGTTCCCAAACATGAACCCCCCTCCCACCCCCCTCCCCACAACATTTCTCTGGGTCATCCCCGCTTACCAGCCCCAATCGTGCCATATCCTGCATCGGACATAGACTGGCAATTCTAAGTCCCTCTTCTAAACATGAAGATGGCCCACAAACCAGCCCCTCCAGGAACAGATGTCTGCTCCTATAGAGAAATGAATTTCAAATGTCTTACTGATTAGTCAATGGTTCCCAATATCCAGTCCCCTGAGAATAACACTCTAAAATACTCAAAGTCTAGTTTCTCTTTGTTTGTTAGAAATATGATATAGAAGGAAAAGATATTTTTTTTTCTTTGCTCAGAGAATCTGATACCCAACAAATCAAAGTGGACATGCCCAAGCTGTTGGGTCAAGATGACTGCACAGTGTGGAGGTTAAGAAGGATTAAAATGAGGCTCAATGTTATAGAAAAGGATGTGGGTTTAGAAGCCTCCCGTGTGGGCTGTAGAAGAGGAAGTCTAAAGCTATATTTCATAGACACAACTCACTGGCCCCCAGGGACTCCCCCAGGTGCCCAGTCCATCTTATTTCATCAGGAAAAGAGCATGCATCTTGTTTAAGTCTATGGCAGAGACCCTAGGGGGCCTAATGACAGCTTCAGGCTTTGGAAGCATTCAGGACAGGGCCTCCTCTGTTTGTCTCAGGACAGTCAGCTGATGCTCACACTCATCTCTTCTCTACGCAGTAAAGCACCAGCTCAGGGTCTGGCCCACCTTGAAGAAGAGGCTTCTTTCTTGGAAATGATGTGCCGCTAAATCGCATCAGACGTGTCTGACTCTTTGTGACCCCCTGGACTGTAGCCCCCCGGGCTCCTCTGTCCATGGGATTCTCCAGGCAAGAATACTGGAGTGGGTTGCCATTTCCTCCTTCACAGAATCTTCCTGACCTAGGGATTGAACTCACATCTCTTAGGTCTCCTGCATTGGCAGACAGGTTCTTTACCACTTGTGCCACCTGGGAAGCCCAGCTAAATACCATCCTTTAGTTTCTGAAGATACAGATCGGTTTGGAATCTCACTTGTCCTGTGCAAATCTGAGATGTTCCTTGATTCAGCTGAACTGAGATAATTTAATGATGTGTAGTGATAGATTGTCTATAGCTTAATTGAACTTTAGCTTTTTCATCCCAGTATTACCTCATGGTATAAAAGACATGAGTTTTTGATATTCAAATTGACTTAGGATACAATAGAAAGCTGTTGGTTTAACACATTACATTAAGATTAGAATCTGTTGTACAAACAGAAGACTCAAAATAACCATGGTAGGGTCCCAAAGGTGGTTTTCTTTCTCTTTCGCTTGAAAGAGTTTTGCATGCAGCAGTGAGGATCCTAAATTCCTCTGCATTTTTGTTCTGTCTCCTCAACTTGCAGCTCTCATCCAGGTTGCCTCAGGGTCCCAGGGGTTGCAGTAGCTCCTGTCAACAGAAATGCATTCCAGGCAACAAGATGAAAGAAGGAGAGACAAAAAGTTAGTACTGCTTGCTTCTCTCTCAGGGAACTTTTCCAGAAACTCACCCTACACCTTCCACTGACATCTCCTTGGACACCTTGTCAACAACAGAGGGTAGAAGCTGTCATCATGTCATTGGGCACTCTGATGCATGAACTAAAAGCAGTGTCTGTCCTAAGGGAAATTGAGAGAGTGAGTAAGTGACTCAGAATCTCCACCAGAAGCAATGCTAGAGCCAGGAAAAGACTGTGGCACAGCCCTGCCCCCTTTCCACTTGGGGTGGCAGCAGGTGAAAATGAGAGAAACCACTCTGGGAGCATTTGCTGGAAGCTTGGTGCCCTGAGCAAGGTGATGAATTAGTTACCAAGAGAGAAGGAAATACATGAAGACTGGGCATACTCGGGACTTTTCCATCTGAGAAATAAGAACACCAGCATTGCCATTCCTCTTTAGCCCCTGAAGAGTATTTTGCAAAAGGAAGGATATTTTACAGATTCTGAAATTGTTGCATTTGAAAGGAGATCTTTCTGCAATAAGAATGCAATTATACAGATTTTTGAATCTTTCTCCAAATGCTGTGAATAAGTCCATCTATACCATTTTTCTACATTCCATACCTATGCATTAATAAATGGTATTTGTTTTTCTCTTTCTAACTTCACTCTGCGTGATGGTCTCTAGTTCCATCCATGTCTCTGCAAATGGCACAGTTTTGTTTCTTTCTATGGCTGAGTAATAAAGCAGAAGTAGACACACAGACATAGAGAACAAATGTATGTACGCCAAGCAGAGAAGTGGAAGTGGGATGGATTGGGAGATTGGGATTGACATATATGTACTACTATGTATAAAAACAGATAACTAATGAGAACAGACTGCATAGGTCAGGGAACTCTTCCCAATGCTGTGTGGTGACCTAAATGGGAAAGAAATCCAAAGAAGAGGAGATATGTGTACATAGAGCTGGCTCACTTTATTGCATTACAGATGCTAAAATAACATTGTAAAACAACTATGCTCCAAAAAAAAAAAAAAAAAAAGCTCTGTTAATAAGGAGAAGAGAAAAGGACTATGGTCATGTGTATGAAGGTGTCAGTTAGTACAGTCACTCGGTTGTTTCTGACTCCTTGCGACCCCATGAACTGCAACATGCCAGGCCTCCCTGTCCATCACCAACTCCCAAAGGACACCCAAACTCATGTCCATTGAAACAGTGATGCCATCCAACCGTCTCATCCTCTGTCATCCCCTTCTCCTCCTGCCCTAGATCTTTCCCAGCATCAGGGTCTTTTCAAATGACTCAGCTCTTCGCATCAGGTGGCCAAAGGATTGGAGTTTCAGCTTCAACCTCAGTCCTTCCAATGAACACCCAAGACCCATCTCCTTCAGAATGGACTTGTTGGATCTCCTTGCAGTCCAAGGAACTCTCAAGAGTCTTCTCCAACACCACAGTTCAAAAGCATCAATTCTACAGCACTCAGCTTTTTTCACAGTCCAACTCTAACATCCATACATGACGACTGGAAAAACCATAGCCTTGACTAGACGGACCTTTGTTGGCAAAGTAATATCTCTGCTTTTCAATATACTATCCAGGTTGGTCATAACTTTCCTTCCAAGGAGTAAGCGTCTTTTAATTTCATGGCTGCAATCACCATCTGCAGTGATTTTGGAGCCCCCCCAAAATAGTCTGACACTGTTTCCACTGTTTTCCCATCTATTTCACATGAAGCGATGGGACCAGATGCCATGATCTTCGTTTTCTGAATGTTGAGCTTTAAGACAACTTTTTCACTCTCCTCTTTCACTTTCATCAAGAGGCTTTTTAGTTCCTCTTCACTTTCTGCCATAAGGGTGGTGTCATCTGCATATCTGAGGTTATTCATCTTTCTCTCAGCAATCTTGATTCCAGCCTGTGCTTCTTCCAGCCCAGTGTTTCTCATGATATACTCTGCATACAAGTTAAATAAGCAGGTGACAATACACAGCCTTGACGTACTCCTTTTCCTATTTGGAACCAGCCTGTTCCATGTCCAGTTCTAACTGTTGCTTCCTGCCCTGCATACAGTTTTCTCAAGAGGCAAGTCAGG
The DNA here is from genome assembly GCF_014754425.2 of Oryx dammah. Lineage (NCBI taxonomy): Eukaryota > Metazoa > Chordata > Mammalia > Artiodactyla > Bovidae > Oryx > Oryx dammah. Next base: position 82,499,267 of record NW_024070210.1, on the reverse strand, counting down.
TGGCCTGGTATTCCCATCTCTTTCAGAATTCTCCATAGTTTATTGTGATCCACACAGTCAAAGGCTTTGGCATAGTCAACAAAGCAGAAATAGATGGTTTTCTGGAACTCTCTTGCTTTTTCAATGATCCAGCAGATGTTGACAATTTGATCTCTGGTTCCTCTGCCTTTTCTAAAACCAGCTGGAACATCAGGGAGTTCACGGTTCACGTATTGCTGAAGCCTGGCTTGGAAAATTTTGAGCATTACTTTACTAGCGTGTGAGATGACTGCAATTGTGCAGTAGTTTGAGCATTCTTTGGCATTGCCTTTCTTTGGGATTAGAATGAAAACTGACCTTTTCCAGTCCTGTGGCCACTGCTGAGTTTTCCAAATTTGCTGGCATATTGAGTGCAGCACTTTCACAGCATCATCTTTCAAGATTTGAAAGAGCTCAACTGGAATTCTATCACCTCCACTAGCTTTGTTCATAGTGATGCTTTCTAAGGCCCACTTGACTTCACATTCCAGGATGTCTGGCTCTAGGTGAGTGATCACACCATCGTGATTATCTGGGTCGTGAAGCTCTTTTTTGTACAGTTCTTCTGTGTATTCTTGCCACCTCTTCTTAATATCTTCTGCTTCTGTTAGGTCCATACCATTTCTGTCCTTTATCGAGCCCATCTTTGTATGAAATGTTCCCTTGGTATCTCTAATTTTCTTGAAGAGATCTCTAGTCTTTCCCATTCCGTTGTTTCCCTCTATTTCTTTGCATTGATCACTGAGGAAGGCTTTCTTATCTCTCCTTGCTATTCTTTGGAACTCTGCATTCAGATGCTTATATCTTTCCTTTTCTCCTTTGCTTTTCGCTTCTCTTCATTTTACAGCTATTTGTAAGGCCTCCCCAGACAGCCAATTTTTGCTTTTTTGCATTTCTTTTCCATGGGGATCGTCTTGATCCCTGTTTCCTGTACAATGTTATGAACCTCCATCCATAGTTCATCAGGCACTGTCTATCAGATCTAGACCCTTAAATCTAGTTCTCACTTCCACTTATAATCATGAGGGATTTGATTTAGGTCATACCTGAATGGTCTAGTGGTTTTCCCCACTTTCTTCAATTTAAGTCTGAATTTGGCAATAAGGAGTTCATGATCTGAGCCTCAGATGTCTCCCAGTCTTGTTTTTGCTGACTGAATAGAGCTTCTCTATATTTGGCTGCAAAGAATATAATCAATCTGATTTCAGTGTTGACCATCTGGTGATGTCCATGTGTAGAGTCTTCTCTTGTGTTGTTGGAAGAGAGTATTTGTTATGACCAGTGCATTCTCTTGGCAAAACTCTATTAGCCTTTGCCCTGCTTCATTCCATACTCCAAGGCCAAATTTGCCTGTTACTCCAGGTGTTTCTTGACTTCCTACTTTTGCATTCCAGTCCCCTATAATGAGAAGGATATCTTTCTTGGGTGTTAGTTCTAAAAGGTCTTGTAGGTCTTC